>NW_026542594.1:79966048-80376020 GCF_028750875.1 Macrosteles quadrilineatus
TGAACAAGCCATTTTTCCGCTTCAGTTGAAAATGCTGATTTGAGTGGGCCATAGAAACACTTATCGAGAGGTTGGATGATGTGGCTTGCATGAGGTGGAAGAGTCAAAAATGTGACATTGTTCTCTCGGCAGTACAAAATTGCCTGAAGGGAACAGTGTGTAGAGTGATTGTCAGCGATGAGTAAAACAGGGTCATCAGCAGATGGTTTTGTATGCTGCACAAAATGTTTCAGCCAATCAAGAAATAGATCGGAGTTCATATATCCAGTGTCCGTCACAAGTCTCAAAGTTCCAGGAGGAGCATCTGTGAAAAGAGAAGGATTCATTCTTTTTCTTGGAAAAATTAGTGCAGGAGGCACAAAAACTCCAGTTGCACTCATGCAGCACACTGCTGTGACTGTTATTCCCCGCTCAGCACTTGCAATTTTGCAAACTGTTTTTTTACCTTTAGGCGTCAATACCTTTGGAGTCCTACTAGGGACTGTCGACAACCCTGTCTCATCAACATTAAATTTCCTGTGAGCAGGAAACTTTTTTTGAATGCAACATTCTTTCAAATTATCATAAAACCTAGACACCTGAACTCTATTGAAACCAATTGCCCTAGCCATACTACAATTTTCAGGTGCCCTAACAGAGAGGTTGTTTCTTTTACAAAAAGATTTTAGCCAATCTTTGCCAGCCATTTTTTTTTCTTGATTGAACCGTTCAGAAACACCATTCATTTGAGCGTAGTCAAAAGCAACTTTCATTATGTGTTTCCTAGTCAATCCATAAAATCTTGAGTCAAGGTCCCTGCAATGTTGAGCTAGCTCACGCTCCATCTCATCAGTCAAGGCCTTCTTGTATCTCCCAAGTGACTCTGCTACTGTCCCCTGCAACAAGCACACAGTTTAGCCTAAGCTATAGATATTAATTAGTGATCCGTACAGATGTCACAAAAGTGATAAAATCCACAAACAATGTCTGTAAAAACGACAGGGTAGCGCAAACAGGTCCCTCCGCAAAAAAAAAAAACATTGTTGACTGGGCCAGTATGAGCGATGTTCACAAACTTTCTGATTATAGCACCTTTATACCATCTAGTACAGTAGCTTATAAGTAATAGTGGCAAGGACTTTGGCTGAAGAAAAATAGCTAATAACTTACAGTTTTCAGCCTTTTTCGCAAAGTGCACTCGTTGATCCCCAACTCTCGAGCTACTTCCCTCTTGCTCTTCCCAGCTTCTAGTTTTCGTTTAGCTTCTTCCAAGGTCTCAGCGGTTAAAAGTACTCTGTCGGTTTTTCTTTTGTATGGAGCCATTTTAAAGAAAACAGTGAATCTGAAAAAAAGAAAATGTTACTAATTTATTGCTAAATAACGAAATTGAACAGATTGACAATTTGAGTTGATTGATCTCCAAACAAGAGCAGATTGATTTTTTTATGTAGCAATCGCCGACAGGGAGGATAAGAGTACGCAGTGTGGGTAAGAGTACGCAGTGCTGCGTACTCTTAGCCTCCCAGACCATATTTAAAAAAAATGTCACTAGGTGCCAGCACCTGTCAGCAACTGACTCAAAACTTACATCGTTCGATTCCTAATTAACTATTCTAAGCTACTATGTGGGACAAAGGAATCTACAAGCTATAATCAGGTCACAAAATCATAAGTTCTGTGTTCAAAATATTACATGCCAAAGTATAAAAACTGCATTTTACCTTGTCAAATCCAAACGAAGACGAGCTGAAGTTCGGCGTGATGGCGGCTTCCTTCTTCGTTGGTGGCACACTGAACTAGCACAAAACTAATTCCCTGCAGTGCTGCCAACTGACCAAAAAATCCCTGCGTACTCTTACCCGACCGCGTACTCTTACCCTCCCTTACCCTACATAATGTGACCTGTAACTCACCATGCAAAGAATGAAAAAGAAAACAAAACAGCACACTCGGCAAACATCAGTCAAGAAATAGTTATTTGTGTAACTAGTGGTGAAAGTGGCACTTTGCTGCACACGAGAGCAATGTTTACGGAATGATCTCGAGTGCAGCAAACGCCTTTTTCACTCGTGTTACACATTATATTTTTCCTACAGTCACTATATAAAGTATATAAATAATTAATTAGTCTTTCAAACACTATACAACACGTTTTTAGGTTCAGCTGGCAACACAAATGGTGCCCTAGAGAAGTAGTACCCGCGGTTCGTATCACTCCGCTATGTTTCCTCGGCAAGAAATGTGCTCCTTGTTTTGAGAATATAGTTCCGTATGTTTTTGTAATTTGAAGTGGTTTCCGTGCCTAAAAAAAATGCTTTAAAGGTATTTTCTTGTTTATTAAGATCGTAGGAATGTTTTAAAAACGTTTAAAAGAAAAGTCCAGAAAGTCCAGAAATACCGAAACGATAAACACGAAATGACAGGTTAAATCGTAGTTATAATAGTCAATCAGCTGCTCATAGTATTATTATCTTTAAGTGTTGCCAACCTATTTCCAAGCGTACACGGATTACGTGCATAATAGAACCACGCTGTTTTGTGTTGTTTCGTTGGAATCCTGATGTGCGGCAAAGTATAAACCGTACGGCAAAGTATAAACCGTACGGCAAAGTATAAATATGCAGCAATTAGCAGCTTTCTGTACTATAAACAGTACAAGGAAGCCAACTTTGTCGGGTGACTGTAGGAAATAGTATATTACGTTACTAGTCCTGAAAATAAGTGTTTACCGGACGAGTGTGGTCGTTCCCGTGCGAGACGAAGTCGAGTACGGGATTACCATACGAGTCCGGTACACACATTTTGGACGAGTTACGTACGATAGTTTACGCCATACTACTTAATCCGTACAAATCCTTATATATTTCCACCAACTAAAGGACTAAAAATCACTAGTCATAACCTCTCGAGAGGTTATGTTTTTGTTTATAACCACTAATTGCCACCCAAATATAGTATAATCAGCTGATTGGTGTCCGGTAAAACTCATTGCATAACAGTAGTACGCAATGAAACCCCATTTGATTAAGCTGGCGGCAAACAGCTGTTTTCTGGACTAAATACTTGCGTGGGAAGTTCGTTAAAACAGTGTAGTATGGCGTAAAAGTACTTACATATTTTTTTTTAGTTTATAGAAATCGTCAATACTATACAGTGGGATGGCCAGGAGGAGACATTCCACGCCCCTTTTGAAATGGTTACTTGGGAGGTTCCGGGCTGAACAAGATAACACATTGAATAGTTTTAGGCTTACAATGTCATAATTACTTTGTAATTTCTTAAGCCTAACAAAAGGTACATTTAAATCCTGTTTACTTCTAGTATTGTACGAGTGGATGTCACTCCTGAGCTCGAGAGCGCCCAACTCCTCCTTAGTTTTGATGAGGGTCTGTAAGATAAACAGATTATAAACCGTCATGAGGGATTCAGCCTTAAAGATAGGCTCACAGTGATCCAGGCGCTTGGCCCCTGCTACTATTCGTATAGCCTTTTTTTGGAGAAGTAGGACTCTCTCGACTCCAGGAGCACCCCAAAGTCTCGGTCCATAAGTGATGATGCTCTGGAAAAAAGCCACATACGCAGTCCTTAACCACTCTTTTGGTACACAGTACCTTAACTTACGAAGCAAGTACACAACCCTAGCCAGTCGGCTACAAACATAATAAATATGGCTATTCCAATCCAGCTTATAGTCTAGGTAAATACCTAAAAGCTTTACGCTTGTTACCTCATGCTCAATGTTTCGGAGACTGAAAACAATAGATTGGGTTTTTTCTTGATTTAAAAAGAAATAGTTTGCCCGGAACCAGGTAGATGCAACATTTAAAGATTGATTTAAAGCCAAGTTCAACTCAACAGCACTATTTCTAGCTTCCACAATTGTAGTGTCGTCTGCATAACAAACAACACCATTACCAAGGCACATGGGAAGGTCATTAACAGTGACGTAGCCAGGATTTCAAAATAGGGGGGGTCGACCGACCGGGGGCCCCAGGTAAAAAGGGGGATCCGGGAAAATTTTTAAAAATATAGGCCCTAAAACGGTCTTTTTTAGCCCCCTGGCTACGTCACTGTCATTAATCATTATATTGAAGAGCAGGGGCCCGAGTACAGAGCCCTGCGGAACGCCATGGATTGGGTTGCTGATACTTGAGGTTTTACCATTTAGGGACACCAGCTGCCCGCGCTCGGCCAGATAGGACCTCAGAAAATCAAGGCTTTTTTCATTCAAACCATAGAAATTTAACTTTTTTAATAAAATGTCATGGTCAATAGTGTCAAAGGCCTTGCTGAGGTCACACAGGGTGGCCCCAGCAAAACCGCCACTTTCAAAGCATAAGTTTGTCAACAACCTTTATCATGTGTTAAGCGGTGAGAGTAAATATACGGAATTGGGATTAGTACAATCTTGTTCAGAATTTAAAGGACTACATAAACATTTTTTATCATAATAGTTCGGGCCAGTTTTGTGAAAATCCGATTTTTCCGTTATTTTATGGGTTTTTTATGGGAAAATAACATTTACAATAACTTTTGAACCGTAATTTTGAGAGAAATGGGATTTGTACAATTTTGTTTAGAATTTAAAGGGCTACAACATACAACGTTTTTATCAAAATCGTTCGGGCAATTTTTAAAAAAATTCAATTTTCCCAGTTTTTTTATGTTTTTATGGGAAAATCCCCATTAAAAACCAAAATTTCTAAAATATGAAAAAAAACTCCTGGATATACCATGGATTAGAACCTACATACCAAATTTCATCGAAATCGGTCCACAGGTGTAGTCCCTCCAGACACACAGACTCACGCACACACACACACACACACACACACGCACACACACACACACACAGACATCACTTCGAAAACCACTTTTTTGGGTCCAGGGGGACCCAAAAAGAATATATCCACTCAAAACTCAAACTCGAAAATTTTGACGAAAACAATACTTTCTCCATATAAGGACTATGGTATAGGGGGTGAAAGTAAAAAATAATAGTGCTGCACCCTGGTGGTAAACCTTTAAACTTTTCAATGCTATTGCACATCACAGAATCAAATTGTTTAGTTGAACAAGCTGTTAAGATTATTTAATCTATATATATAAAAGGCAAAGCCCTCACTGACTGACTGACTGACTGACTGACTGACTCACTCACTCACTCATCACTAATTCTCCCACTTCCCATTTACCTAGGAGGCTGAAATTTGGTACACTGATTCTTTGCATTAAATAGGAAAACTAAGTAGTTTTTATTCTGATCGGACTCTCGGGCTCCGCCCCAGTGGCTCTGGAGTTTCCCATGTTAACCTAATGAGTACTCATATTTAAATGAAATAAATGAATCTTAACAGCTGTTTCAATTAAACAAGTTTATTCTGTTCTATGATGTTCAATAGCATTAAAGTTACAAGGATTACCAACAGAGTGTAGCACTATTATTTTTTTTTTTAAATATTTGACAACAGCTAATTTTAAACCAAAAGGTGAGTGAGCAAAGCGAACGAACTTCAACCCGGAGGCGAGTTAGCATAGCGAACGAGCTAACCTGAAGGCAAGTGAGTGCAGCGATCGAGCTCCAATTTAAAGGTGAGTGAGCGTAGCGAACGAACTTCAACCAGGACGTGTGAGCGCACCGAACGTGCTTTAACCTAAAGGTGAGTGAGCGTAGCGAACGAACTTCAACCAGGACGTGATTGAGCCATGCGAACGAGCTCACATATGAAGTTTAACGGGACAAAGCCCGCGGGTACAGCTAGTTCCATTTAAATATGAGTATTCATAAGGTTAACATGGAAAACTCTAGAGCCACTGGAGCGGAGCCCTTTTGACGGATCTGCACCAAAATGGAATTAAAGAATCTTAACAGCTGGTTCAACTAAACAATTTCATTCTGTGATGTTCAATAGCATTAAAAAGTTAATAGATTTACCAACAGAGGGGGCAGCACTATTTTTTAAAATTTATGACAACAGCTAATTTGCAACCAAAAGGTGAGTGAGCGTAGCGAACGAACTTCAACCTGGAGGCGAGTTAGCGTAGCGAACGAGCTAACCTGAAGGCAAGTGAGCACAGCGAACGAGCTCCAACCTAAAGGTGAGTGAGTGTAGCGAACGAACTTCAACCAGGACGTGATTGAGCCATGCAAACGAGCTCATCTTGAAAATGAACGAGCATTTGATATAAAACCACATTAGGACAGGACGACGTCTGTCGGGCCAGCTAGTTCTATATATAACTAGCTGTAACCCGCGGGCTTTGCCCCGTTTATAACTTCTTAATTTTCAAGATGATCTCGTTCGCATGGCTCAATCACGTCCTGGTTGAAGTTTGTTCGCTACGCTCACTCACCTTTAGGTTGGAGCTCGTTCGCTACGCTCACTCACCTTTAGGTTGGAGCTCGTTCGCTGCGCTCACTTGCCTTCAGGTTAGCTCGTTCACTACGCTAACTCGCCTCCAGGTTGAAGTTCGTTCGCTATGCTCACTCACCTTTTCGTTGCAAATTAGCTGTTGTCATAAATGTAAAAGAAATAATAGTGCTGCACCCTGTTGATAATCCTTGTAACTTTAATGCTATTGAACATCATAGAACAGAACCAACTTGTTTAATTGAAACAGCTGTTAAGATTCATTAATTCCATTTCTCATAAGGTTAACATGGGAAACTCCAGAGCCACTGGGGTGGAGCCGATTGGACTGATCACGAAATTGATGGCGTATAAACCTATTCCATGAAATTCTACACGTATATACCAAGTTTCGTGGGTATCGGTTCAGCGGTGTCTGAGTTTATGACTGCCAAATATATATATATATATATATATATATACCGTATATACAAACATCCTCTGGGGTGGCGGAATTGTACCCCCCTGGAATTGTACCCCCTGCAGATTAGTGACGTCACGATGACGTCTCATTTTCTCGACCAAAACGGTGTGTACGGGCTGGAATTGTACCCCCCTCAAAAACTTTGATATTGTTATGCACGAGTGGTTTGATTAAATCCACTGGCATCTAAAAAAATGTACGGACCGGAATTGTACCCCCCTGGAATTGTACCCCCTCAGTTAGAACTCACTTTTATTTGGCCAATGTACGGGGTGGAATTGTACCCCCCTGGAATTGTACCCCCCGGCAGTCTAGCTCTTCTTATAGGACCGGAATTGTACCCCCTAGAATTGTACCCCCCTGTTTCACCCAGGAGCTTGTCTATTATGATTACCAAGTAAAATCAAAACAAAAGTTATGTTGGATATTAGAGGGGAATCACACGAAAGTGAACTGAACCAATTTACCCGACACCTAATGAAATGCTTGTTGTGAAAGGATATTCTAAGAAACTGCAAATTAAGGCCATTCCGAGTGCGAGAGGCCTAACAGACTTCTTTGTACGTTATTCATTGATATTTTCTTAACCTTCCCAAGTAGGCTACTTAACTGTTCTCACTTAACTTAACATAACACACTTAACTTAACACTTAACTTAAGTGTTCATGGGTTAGCTTGAATTCACAAAGGTTAAAACTTTGACAAACCGTGAAATACTTTGTACCAGATACCTACAACTAAATTTTACAACAGGTATTTTGTCCACCTTTGCCAGCAATAGCTGTTCACAATTTGTTACCGAATGAACAATAATGCATATTATGTTTGAATGAACAAAAATGAAATACATTAACTTCTTTTCACGGTCATATTAAATTACGTTGAAAAGAGTGACGTGAATAAATAACCATTCCATTCTTTAACATAGTTATTGTATACAAACTAGTTTAGCTTAGTTATTAGGCCTATGTGCAGTAATCAAAAGGTAAGTATTTCAAATTTATATAACCATATATAACTAAGCCGAAATTCGCTGCTTGCGACTCCTCTTGAAAACAAAGTTTGTTAGGATTAACAGTAACAGCTGTTTTGTTTGGAAGCAGCTAATGGTATTTTTGTTTTTACGAAATATTTATTACTGGACTATGACAATATTGACTCTACTTAAAATGTACAGATATAGATTTTTATTCATATTGTTTCGGTTTTAAATTCTGTATGTTTTATTTTCAATATTTTAATAACTGTATGTTCTTAAATTTAAGTCTATAAATCGCGAATTAATGAGTTGGTGTTACCTGTTCGCCATGTTATCTTATGGGACGTCTGTCACTAAACAACACCACTTGCGACGTTGCCAATTCTACCAGGCCGCGGCCTGTAGTTAAAGGTGGCCGTGGTACGTGCCGGACCCTGTTTCTTTTTACACAAGTTGTTTGTGGCTTTGCTGGGTGCAATTTTTCAGTGAAAACTATGTCTGTATAATAGCAAAGCCATTAAAACAACGTATTTGACCATATTGTTTAAAACACAGTCTCAAAGAGGCTCTGTAAACATGTAAAAACGTAGCTTAACATTATATTTTGAATAAGTTAACTATCCAAAATGTATACCCACGTCTAATCCTGAAGTAAGGACGCATACTTAAATCAACGATGCGTTTACTGCCTAGTATTAGCTGTATGATGTGTACTTGGACGAAAGCCAAGATAATAAATCAAAAACTCTGTTTTTTGTGAACACTACTCCTCCCTTATTTGTTGACCAATTTCAACGTTTAAGGTGTCAAAAGATTCGGCCCAATTCGTAGTTTTGCATTAAGGTTTTATAACTTAAAAGTTCCTACCCTTAAGGGTGTGAGACCCTTTCAAAGGTCGGGTTTTCATCTTAAGAATTACATTGAACAAATTTAAAAACAAAAACAGCTGTATATAAAAAGAAACTCACCAGCTTCTTGGGCGTAAAAATTATCAGTTTGTAATATTCAGGAGGTTATAGACCAATCCAAACAGTTAATCAGTTTTGTTGGAAGAACAAACAATTTCTTGAGTTTAAAGAAGAAATATTGAAAACAAGAGGAGGTTAAGAGGAAATCTTATATGTACGAGAAGAGTAGAAGAGAGGCCTGGCCTGGTCTAACAGTAAGGAATCTAGATACACAATCACTTGGAGAGATGAATAATTTTTTTCAGTTCTGCTATGCAACTTATTTTGCAAGTAAAAATTAATGAAGAATATACAAATCATGTTGTCACAGTGGTAAAGAAAACCTAACTAATGTAAGATCAAATGAATACATGCAGGAAATGTTTACTGGTAACAGCTATAAGTCGGTAAAAATTTGTGTAAAACACTAAAAAATAAGGCCGGCTTCTAAAAAATTTTAAAATATTTTGTATAATTAATTATTTTTACAATTAATAAGTGTTTATTATTTCAACCCGTTATTAATAGAGTGAGTATTTCAATTAGTTACATAAGCTTCGAGTCTTTTAAACTTATCGAAATCAAAAATTATGACTGTTATTACCACTTGACTTTTAGCCCTTAAAAAGATAAATTTCGTAAATCTAAAGCTTGTTTGCACATCTACACACATAGACGAACATTTTGGTATATAATATGTGGGGTTAAATCTTAAAACAAAAAAGCCTTATTGTTCACAAAGTTTCATGTCGCGTATTAAATATATAGATAGATAGATGTAATCAGGTTGTTCATGGTTTAAAGCAAATTAATAAAATATGCATATGGCCCGAGGCGAAGTAAATTGGCGAAGCCAGTTTTTTGGATAATCTCTTCACTATAGTTCCTTAGTAAAATCACTATATTCTGTGCAGGTTTGAAAATCCAACATATTCAATTCAATTATTTAAGATGGGGACGCCACTATGTGCGTATTTTAACCCAAATATGAGTGAAGGATGAGTGTAGGATGAGTGGCGCGATCTTGTAGTCTTGTTAGTGACCAAGGCCGACATGTTCCTTAGACACAGCTGTTAATTAATAGCCCATACAGCTAATGGCAAAGAATTGTATATGTCACTGTAGAAGGCATTCTCTACTACTTCATTTTCATAATACCAATTAAGTTTATCGAGTGGGTGGGGGGTACAATTCCAGCCCGTACACAAGCCAAGCTAGCTGTCCAAGAGGGGGGTACAATTCCGGGGGGTACAATTCCACCCCGTACACATTTGGCTTTCTGATGGGGGGTAAAATTCCAGGGGGGTACAATTCCACCCCGTACGTAAATATTTTGATGTTGGCAGGGGGTACAATTCCGGGGGATACAATTCCAGGGGGTACAATTCCGGGCCGTACATCTCCTGCTCTTTTTAATATCTAATATAGTTATCCGGTTCACTGATCACTTGCCCACATTAAATAGATTAGATTTCGTTCAAATCAAAGTGTACGGGTTGGAATTGTACCCCTCCTAGGCGTGACGTCAAAATGACGTCAACGATCACCGGGGGTACAATTCCAGGGGGGTACTATTCCGGCGACCCTTTCTTTCTTACTGAAGTCGAATCGGTTTTTATGGCGACAGAATCATCGTATCTCGTATCGTATCCTATGTTTGTTTACGTTTACGTGTTAACGTGTTATGTTGTTATTGTTGACAGGGACTGCCTAAAACGCTGACAGACTGACTGAGAACGGTATTACTCCATAAGACACATAAACGATGCCACAGAGTGCCACAAACGACGTACACTATTGAAATTTGAAATATGTGTATTGGGTGGAGATATTGATCTTCTGTATAGGCATATCAATACTATATATTAACCAGAAGTTCTTAAAAATGAATTTAAGATTATTTATAAAAAGAGTGCCACAGGTTGCCACAAACGACCTACAGTATTGAAATTTAAAATATGTGTTGGGAGAGAAAATATTTATCTTCTATAAAAATCTGAACATTGTATCTTAACCGGAAGTTCTTAAAAACGCACCTAAGAACTATTCATAAAAAGAGTGCCACAGACTGCCACAAACCTCTTACAGTATTGAAATTTAAAACATGTGTTAGGGGGTACGTATATTTATCTTCTACATGAATTTGAACAGTGTACATTAAGCAGAAGTTCTTAAAAATGAATTTAAGATTATTTATAAAAAGAGTGCCACAGGTTGTCACAAACGACCTAAAGCATTAAAATTTAAAACATGTGTCAGGAAAGAACTTATTTATCTTCTATAAAAATCTGAAAAGTGTATCTTAACCGGAAGTTCTTAAAAACGAACCTAAGAACTATTTATAAAAAGAGTGCCACAGACTGCCACAAACCACTTACAGTATTGAAATTTAAAACATGTGTTAGGGGGGTACATATTTATCTTCTACATGAATTTGAACAGTGTACATTAACCGGAAGTTCTTAAAAACTGTAATAAAATATTTCCAGCTGGAAAAAAAAACTTTTATTCCAAAGAAGACTGATCACCTTCTTTAATAAAATCTAGTTGTTCAGCATGCAAACAACGTTGGATAATTTAAAATCCTAGCTGGTGACAATTACATACTCCCTACCCTGTAGATAAGAGTCAAAGAGACAAAGTCCCATAGGGTCAGCAGTTGGTGACCAGCTGATATCTAACCAGGTTCAATCCTGAGCATAGACAATCCTGTAGTTGACCAGTTCTACATGTTCCTTGGACCAGCAATGAACCTTGAGAAGACCTTCTACACTACAGTGGAACTTCAAAAATTCTAAGAAGATTTTTAGAGGTGAGCAGGTGTCCAACAAATATTATTTTGCTTTGGCTGACAAAAAGTTCATTTACATCCAATTAGGCCTCAATTTACAGTTTTCTGATAAATTAAAAGTTAAACTGTCGATTTGCTCTGCTATAAAAAAAAATAAGTTTGCCCTAATAATTAATTTAAGTTCTCAAAAAGGTCTATTAGTCTCTAAAATATATGTTCATCTTTTTATGTTACTTTAAATTTAACTGTACAAAAATACTGTATTTGTGAAATAATTCTTTAAAAGTTGAGGTTGTTCCCATGTGATTAGTTTTCATGTTTAAACCTTCAATATCATGCAATGTTGAAATCCTAAAGTAAAGTTTTTATAAAATCATAGAATATTTAATTGTTGTAATAACCATCCTTGTTGAGAAATATTAAATTTGTTCAGAACAATTTTTGTCTAAAAAAAAATGACTTTCTGTAAATTAATATTTTTATTGAGCTGTTGTACATTAAATTGAATTTTGATTTAATGATAGGTGTTAGTTGTTTTGAATGTCCAATAAAAAAATAAAAAAAATGTAAATTGTTAAATATGAAATATTACTTTGAAAATGTCTATTTGTCATCTAGCTATTTCTTGTGAATACAATTTAATGAAAATGTTAGTCCCTCTCTAGCCTATCACAAAGTAGATTATGGTTACAATTTATCAAATAATATGTTATATGTTTAAAGTGTTTATTTTGTCAGTCAATGTAATATTGTGTATTTAAAGAATATTTTCTCTGTGGTAGATAAACAAGTGCATATATTAATTAATGAAGTGGCAGTTAAACCAAACTAGTATATCAATGAGTTGATTAGCAAACAAAATCTTAATACTAGTATTTTTGAGTCAAAAAGAAAGTTTATTTTGTTTCTAGTGATTCACAGTAATTATGTTTAAATCTTGAATTAAATGCTTGAAATTTCACACTAGTAAAAGTAAAAGTAATTTATGTTTTATGTTCAAATGTTCTATTTTTAAATGGTCTATGTTAAAATGGTTTTATAATTCAACTGGTATGTCAAACTTTTTTACAATTTAGTCATGTTAGAGTGAGAAGTATGTTGTGGTAATATATGTTATACATTTTCATACAAAAAAAAAAACTTCATTACTATGGCAGAGTTGTATTAAAGTACAGTACATTTTATTAGGTATCTGTACACAAAAAAAATTAACAGATTTAATTTCATAAAGTGAAATAATTTTACCAATGTTCTGATATGAGTTAGATAACGCCTTGAACCTGTTTTTATCTTTTAAAAGAATTTATCTTTGTGTCATAAGGAAATGTTCTTGCTGTATAGTAACTGAAACTGATTTTGTGACGTTAATATTTTTTTTTATTCTTATATTTTGGAATTAAGTGTAACAATAGGGCCCAAACTATAAAAGTGGTACCATGCGCAGGGTCTTTTGTTCCGGATCTTGAGTTCTGGCTGATGTGCTGTGGACTACACCATTGTTGGACCTGGAGGCTACTATTGAGTCACCCACTTACGCCTCACTACTGTCTGCACCTGACCTACCTTTTTGTACCTCTACTGGACTCTTGGTTTTTGGGTGGAGTCAAGCGCAACCGTTTGTCTGTGCGGCTACCGTAAAATTTGGTTTGTTTCTGAGCTCAGAGATATTTCTACAAATCGGTGAGTGACTTTTCAACTATTATTTCTACGTGTGAACTTTTGATCCAGGACCTGTGCGTATCGTCATATTCTAGGTGTGAACTTTTGATCCAGGACCTGTTTATTGTATTGTCTCAGCGGATGGACTGTTGTATTAATGTAAAATAAGTATTTATTGATATTAGGCCTATGTTTTGCTAATTGTTACAGGTATTTCTCTATAGATATTGATATATATATATTCCTGATGCTTTCTTAGGAAAAATAAATAAATAGCTGCATACTTTAACAGTATAGTTTGTTTTCCTGGCAGATCGACACTTTAACATTTACGTTAAGAATTTTGGTTACCGGCTTACTAATCTAACTGACCCACCACCCTGAACTATCTGAGCTAGCCAAAGTTAGGTTGTGACAGCCCAAGAGAAATTGTTACAAATGGCGCCCTGAACGTGGGACCCTTACAAACCCTGCATCTGTGCCCTTAAAAAAAAAAAAAAAAAAAAAAAAAAAAAAAAAAAATCTGTTGATATTTAGGATATAGTATTCTTGGTTGACCATTGAGGATTGAGACACATAAACTTATCTTCTACTGGCAAGTTAACCTGAACTCAGCTATTGAACTATTTATTAGATATTGATAAATATTTTGGAGAATTGAACTTGTATATATTTTGTGTTGTATGGTCTTGTATATATTATGTATTGCCTTAAGGGAAATTCTATGTTGAACTGTTGATGAGTTTGTCTGTTCAAATATTTAATTTGATATATTCCATAAAGATGAGTGCTTACCACTTGCGCAAAACTGAGGTTGAATATGAACTTAAAATTAGGGGACTTTCTTCAGAAGGTACAGCAGCTGACTTAAGGAAACGATTGTCTCAGGCATTGTCAAGTAATACTCTTGTTGACGATGATGCTGTTAAAAGTTTGGATGCTGAGCTAGAATTAGAGGAATGTGAAGCCAAGTTTCTTGATTTATCATCATTATTGGCAGATTATGAAGGTAATTTCAGGGATAATGAATTCCAGCGGCTTACTGCAAGACTGTGGCATCTTTACTACCGTATCGAAAGAATTCAACCTGCTACTTCTACTGATGTGGACCTTGAACAACGGAAGCTGGAACTTTTGAGAAAAACTAAAGAACAGTTGGATTCATTCACTGCAACAAGTTCTAAAGACACACCTCCTGTTCTGCCTAGCCAACCTTGTACTGGAGAGTCATCACCATCCCAGCAGAACACCCTAGTTCCCCCTAAAACTATGGATGAAACTGAGAGAGCTGCAAATGATTTTGATCTGATGTCATTCACTGATAACAAGCAAGAGTTAGACCAACCTACCAAGCCTTCTACAATCACTAAGCCTACAGAGAGTCTGCAATCTAATCTACCATCAGGATTAGCGCCTACCAGGGTTGTTTCTCAAGAATGTTCAACTTTGAAGGGAATATCTCGTTCAAAGTCAGTCCCAGTCTACAAGTGTGGAGTAAAGTTTGACAATACTCGAGGACAAAGTGTTGGAGCATTTTTAGAAAGAGTTGAAGAACTAAGACGAGCTAGAGGGGTCACTGAAGGAGAGTTGTTTGACTCAGCAGTAGATTTATTTTCAGGTTCTGCTTTGATTTGGTACCGATCCACCCTTTCGAGGATTTCATCATGGAATGAGTTGTGCAAAGAGATGCGTATTGTATTTCAAGCTCCAGATTACGACTTTCGTTTGCAGCAGGAGATTTTTACCAGAGTACAGGGTGACAATGAGCCAATTGACCTTTTCATTGCAGCTTTGGAAGGACTCTATTCTAGGCTTGATTCTAGCGTATCAGAACCAACTAGGCTCAAACAAATCATGCATAATCTTCATCCTCAACTTCAAGATAGATTGGCTTTATTTGAAATTCAGAGTATAGAGCAGCTAAGACAGTTAGGAAGAAAGGCGGAAGCAGGACGTTTGCGGTCCCTTACAAGGCCATCCTCATTCGAGATTCAGACTTTAGAACCTGACTTAGCCTATTCTGATACTCAGAGGAAGAAACCTCAAACTGTAGGAAAGGTTGCCAGTGCTGACCGAGTCAATCATTCTGATTCAAGGTCTACTGTGAAATGTTGGAACTGTGGTGAATCTGGTCATCGGTTTTCTTATTGTCGCAAAGAGCAAAAGCGCTTTTGTTTTGGCTGTGGCACTCCTGGTATTATTAAGACTAAGTGTTCTAAATGCGGGCCAAAAAACTTGCAGACTCAGGAGCCAGCCGCCAAACAGTAGATGGCTCCTGTGAGATTAATTCAAGTTACTCTGATGATGTTGAGAAACCAAAATATTCATGTGTCCCAGTGTTTTATGTATTAGATAGATGTGATAATGATCCAAGGCCATATCTTACGGTCCGAGTCTTTGGAAAAGAAGTTAAGGCTCTTTTAGATTCTGGAGCATCTCAGACAATATTAGGAAAAGAGGGTTTATGGATTTTACACAATTTCCCTGCTCGGATGCGTGACAGCGTGGGAACTTATGTGGAGACTGCAGATGCTAAGCGGCATAAGGTTGATGGGGTTCTCAACCTCCCTATTACATTAAAAGGAAGAACAGAACATCTCAATGTGCTAGTTGTCTCTTCACTTCAACAAGCTTTAATCCTTGGGATAGATTTTTGGGATTGTATGCACATAGTGGCAGATGTGCATCACCGTCAATGGGATTTTGCCTCAAAACCATCTCAAGTATGTTGCTCTTCCATCGAAGGGATAAAATCAGAACAGCATTTGAAGCCAGAAGAGAAACAGCTACTTCAAGATCTGATTGAACAACATTTCAAAAGTGAACCTGAGACTCTAGGCCGCACTGATAGAGTAACACATGTAATAGACACCGGAGATGCTCGTGCAATAAAACAACGGTATTATCCAATTTCACCTGCCCGACAAAAATTAGTAGATGAAGAGTTAGACAAGATGCTGAAACTTGGGGTAATTGAGCCTTCTCACAGTGAATGGTCTTCGCCTATTATCTTGCTGGATAAGCCCGATGGGTCAAAGCGCTTTTGTGTTGACTTTCGAAAAGTAAATCTGGTTACAAAAAAGGATGCTTACCCACTGCCGCATGTTACTAGCATATTAGATCGGCTTCGAGATGCCCGATATCTGTCCAGCCTAGATATCAAAAGTGCATATTGGCAAATTCCATTAGAACATTCTAGCAAAGAGAAAACCGCCTTTACCATTCCTGGTAGGGGTCTCTTTCAATTTGTAACCATGCCTTTTGGGTTAAGTAACGCCCCAGCTACATGGCAGAGGTTTGTTGACAATGTCTTAGGGCCAGAGTTAGAGCCACATGTTTTTGTCTACTTAGACGATGTGATTGTTGTTACATCCGACTTCAACAAACATTTGGAAGTTCTTACAGAAATTTTCCAGAGAATCAGAGCAGCCAAATTGACTCTTAACCAAGAAAAGTGTAAATTTTGTATTCCTGAGTTGAGATATTTGGGGTACATGGTCAGTGAGAAAGGCTTACGTGTTGACCCAGATAAGGTCAAGGCTATTGTTGACATTCCTGTCCCACGTAATCAAAAGGACGTAAGGCGCTTTTGTGGAACTGCATCGTGGTACAGACGTTTCATCCAGGATTTTGCAACCAGACTGTACCCTTTGACTTCTCTAATCAAGAAAAGAAAGACTTTTCAATGGACTAGAGAAGCCCAAGAGGCTTTTCAAGACATAAAAGCTTGTCTCGTTACAGCGCCAATCTTGTCTTGTCCAGATTTCACCAAGCCATTCACCATTTCTTGTGATGCCTCCGGTGTTGGTTTGGGAGCAGTTTTAAGCCAGGCTGATGAAAGGGGTGAAGTTGTTATTGCCTACGGTAGTCGTACTCTCACTAAACAAGAGCAGAAGTACTCAGCAACCGAACGGGAGTGTTTGGCAGTCATTTGGGCCGTAGAGCGGTTCCGACCCTACATTGAGGGTACAAAATTTACCGTTGTCACTGACCATCATAGTCTCTTGTGGCTAAACAATCTGAAGGATCCACAAGGACGGTTAGCTAGGTGGGCATTGCGGTTACAGCCTTATGACTTCCAACCCAGATAGCAGAGAAAGCTTTAAGTTAGTTCATAATAAACTTTCAGAGGCAACCCAAGATGGTTGCAGCAACTATGCATTGCAAACATTTTAATTTGTAACACGTTTGCTGCAAGTATAAAAGTAACCCCATCTCAGACTTTCTGGAAAGTTTCACCGTGTGTTTGAAGCAAGGTTGCAAGGAATAGTTGCGAACCACTTGCAGGGAATGATTGCAGATGACTTGCAAAGATACCGTGCTGCAAACATACAATGGATGTTTTTATCAGGCTACCAAAGAATGCTTGTTAAACACTTGCATTGAATGAATGCAGATGACTTGCAAAGATATCTTGCTGCAAACATGCACTGAATGTTTTACTCAAGCTAGCAAAGAATGCTTGTAAAACACGTGCAGGGAATGAATGCAGATCACTTTCAAAGAAATCTTGCTGCAATGACACACTGCATGTTTTTCTCGAGTTAGCAAAGAATGCTTGTAAAACACTTGCAAGTAATCTTTGTACATGACTTGCAAAGAGTACTTGCTGCAATTATGCTCTGGGTTTATTTCTCAGATTAGAAAATAATGTTAGTCAAACATTTACAGGGAATCCTTCTGCTTCGCATTTGCTTTCAATGACGTGTACGAAGATGAATTGCAAAGATAATTTACTGTAAATGTGCACTGAATGTTGAATATAAATATGAAAAGAATGTTTGTTAGATAATTACAGGAAATCTTTGTAGCTGATTTGCTAACTGATACCAATGTGCACTAAATCTCATTGTTGAATTTAGCAAAAAATTCTTCTTGTGAATGTATCAAATATCTTCAACCTTAGCTAAATTTAATCATCATAATTTTTTTCTATAAATGTAATAGCAAAAATTTAGTTTTCTAAAGTTATTGACTAGTATCTTATTAATTATTTTATTATTATATTAAAAGAAAAAATACATTTTACATAAGCCAAAATTTGTTTAAGACAGCAGAAAATATTAAAATAAGCATTCCTTTATCATAAAAAGTTTATTTAAGAATTCAAAAGCTATAATTTCTTCTCAAAATAGTCTTAACAAGATAACATGTAGAATACAATTATAAAACAGAGTAAATTAATACGGAGGTTGAGCTAAGAGTGTATACTTGGAGCTGTTTACTCTTAAAATACAATACAAGTTAGTATAAATATGGGTACTAAAATCGTTGGTTATTAGTTGTAAAAACCATTTTAGTAGAGTGTTTTTACTTGGTATGCCACTATTTATAAGGGCAGTCAAAGAACTAAAAACTTCACATTACATTAAAAAGATTGTGTATAGAAAAACATAAAATGTATTATTGTAAACAAAAATGTACGGGGTTTATTTAGGTTTTTTCACAACACAGAGAAAATTTAACTGTTCTGAAGTTACAATTTCAAATTTGGTGTGATTTTCATAATACTGCAAATATGCATGAGTAAAATTCATCTTAAAAAGTATGTAAAAATATGTCAAAGATCGTGCATACTGACTGATGGATATATGACCATTATTACAATCAAACATGTTTGTGAAAAAAACTCTGAATATGTTAAACAGGCAATAAATTCACAGATTTTTTTTTAAAATAAATATATTTTGGGGAACTTCAATAAAGAATAAATTATAAAAATCAACCATAGTAAAATATTAATTGCTAAGGTGTTTGTCCAGCCAAGGGTGCTCACAAGGGCAATGTTTATCCTCCAGTGCTAGCTTTGATTCCCTGAAACAGCAATACAACAATTACAATAAAATACTGTAATGTTCAAAAGTTTTAACTTTTCTGGCTCAAAAATATGTTGTATTTTATCAAAACTGCCAACAAAAATCTTATTACGTGAGAAAATTAAAAAGAAAGTCATGAGAATTTAACTGACCTTATGAGGTGCCACGTTGGAAACATATTACCAAAAAAACCTTAATATAGGCATAAGTTATATAATGTAATGTATGTCTATCTGCAGTCACGTTTTTGGGTACTTTCCTTTTAAAGAGGACATTCATGGTTATCGATGATTACTTTACGATTTATCGATATTTTGGGCTTCCTTTACTATCCATATTCCTTCGCTTCTGTTTGATTTATTCAAACGCATTTAAACTACGAATTGAGAACTACTTACTGTATTTGAATTAAAAAATGAAACTATATTTCAAACTAACCCAACATACTATTGCTGTAGGCTAAGTTTAAGTTACCATTTAAAAATTCCATTTAATAAGATAAAGGCATGTGGGAAATGGAATAGGTTACCTATCAAACGGAATTTTGAAATTTTACAGCAAGTTTTGATAAGTTAGGATAGTTTAGAACAGTTTTATTCCAAAATTTTTTAATGTTTGTTGATACTGAACAATATTTTTTATCGTAGTTGTCCGCTAATATTTTTCAATTTGTCAATATCTATATATATCATGGAATAAAAAAAATCAATAGCCTGTATCGAAAATAAATCATCGATTACAATGTACGTTTCCCTTGAACAGAAGAGGACCAATTATTCTTTGTTTATAAACTACAGATATTTCACTAAATAATTTATAAATAGAAAACTATTTTAAATACCACTTTTTTAAACGAATGAAGAAGTTAAAAATAATTTATAAGTATGTGGAGATAATAAATACTTGTAAGATTTAAAACTAAAAATGCTGGACGCATGCAATAATATCTAATTTACAATTATCTTAAACTACAAATAAATAGCTATTGAACTTTTATTATCTACTGCATGCACCCGCGTTTTTCGTTTTAAACGTTACAAGTACTTCTCTCCACATATTTATAAATTATTTGCTACACTTTTAGTTCGTTTGAAAACGTGGCATTTTAAAAAGTTTTTTTTTATTCTGGCCTAAAATTATTTTCTACTTTCTAGTTTTTAATGTAAATATATTGAATTCATTTTATAAGGCCAATACATAACCAACACCTTCAACTCTAATTCGATGTTTTTGCTATTCTCATAGTCATAAACTTTAGAATCTTCCGGCAGCAGAAACTTTACCTCTCAACCTCTACTCTTTAAACAAACTGTCAAATGAATCTATTTACAGCTTACTTAAATTGATGTATTTACATTCTTCCAAAATTTAAACATTCAAAATTCGGTGGCCCATGTGGCGTAGTCCAAGGGAAATATGAAAATAAAATCATTGAATGTGATGCCAAAGATTACACATGCTACGCAAAACCATCGATCTCTAATAATAGAGATCGATGCGCAAAACACACCCTTATCATTGCATTGTTATCCATTTGTGAGCTATGTTTCAAGTTTTAACTCTCTAGCTCATCAGGAACAGGAAGATTGTTTAAAATTGATTGCAAAATTTGTACCGTACAAGAAAACGAGCTAGTAAACATTTTAAAATTGCTGAATAGAGAAAGATAATGGGTCAAGTTTAAAACAAAAGCAATTAGTTGAATACAAATCTCTATACTGTATAAAATGATTCCACATTTTATGCATCATATTCACGCCAAATTTTGAGGGCTGGGTTCTATCTCAAGGATCAGTTTATTTATGTTTTATTGGTCCATTCAAGGCATAAAAATGAGTAGGGCCTAGCTTAATTTATATTGCAATCTTTAAATGAATGTCTCTTTAGTAGACAGTTATAATAATCTAATTAGGCCAATAAAAATAAAGGGGAATCCGTACAATTATTTTTCGTCATACTGCAGCAAAACACCTGTTTTTTGACGCATGCGTTGCTGGTATAAAGTAGCATTTTTACTCCCTATCGGTTTTAGCCCCCAATGGAGTAAATATCAGCGGTTGTTGTCAACTCAGATGTGCATTTCTATTGTAAACTATTGCATCTGCATGTATCGAAAGTGTGTATCGATTTTTTAACCGATTGCAGTTACAGTAATTGTTGACTTTTTGTAAATAGTTCAACATATCGATAGTATAATGTACAACACAATCGTAATAGCAATAGGCAAGATGATTGAAACAGCTGTTGGTTTCAATTAGCAAATTAAACTGAAAACAAGCTAGAATTAGTTTTGAGAGGTTATCTTAAAATGAAAACTACAGTATTTCAGTTTTGTAACAGTTTGCTCAAACATTGGTGCAATATGACGAAAAATATATAGTTTATCACGCGGGGAAAATGTGTCTTTTTAACCCTCGCTACTCGATCGTTAAATTTGAGCTCGGGTCGAAAGCTAGAGGAGGTCACTTACCCCCATAAATTGTTGTGGCTCTGATCCTGGCCAGGCAGACACCAATGACGGCATCTGGAAGGTCGCCAAGGCTCTGCGCGGCACGAAGACCCACAACAGGCCGCTGCATGGGGGACGCGGGCTCGTCTACTCGCCCGAAGACCGTGCAGAGACCTTCGCAGACTCGCTAGAAGACCAATTTTCCCCACACCCAGACGTCTACGACGAGGACTTCTGCGAGGTTGTGGACGACTTCGTAGAGACCTACGAGCCGGACTCCGACGAAGAAGACATCCCCCGCGTGACCGTCAGCGAGGTGAAGGGCCACATCGCTCGACTCCGTCCGAAGAAGGCCCCTGGACCGGACTCCCTCGGGACTCCAGCACTGAAGAACCTGCCGGCTTGGGTGATTGTCGTGATCACCTGCCTCTTCAACTCCTGCGTGAGGCTGGCCCACTTCCCTGATACCTGGAAGTTGGCGAACGTCATCCTCATCCCCAAGCCCGGCAAGGACCACATCTTCCCCGAGAACCACAGGCCGATCTCCCTCCTGCCTGTGCTCTCCAAGATGCTGGAGCGGATCATCCTGGCGAGATTCCCCGAGGAGTTCTTCTCTTCGATCAGGACTGAGCAGTACGGCTTCAGGCGGGGCCACTCCACCACCCTCCAGCTGCGGCGGGTCCTCAACACCATCGCTGGAGCGATGGAACGGAAGCACCACTCGACCTCAGTCCTGATCGACGTGAGCAAAGCCTTCGACCGGGTCTGGCACGAGGGGCTTCTCTACAAGCTGGCGTCCTCCCCTCTACCCGGCTCGATCTACAGGCTCATCAAGAGCTACCTGACCGCTCGCCGCTTCAGGGTCTCCGTTGGACGGGCGACCTCTACACCACGGCCAGTCTCTTCGGGTGTGCCACAGGGGTCGGTTCTCGGGCCGATACTCTACCTGTGGTACACCAATGACATACCCCTGGCGCCAAGAGTGCAGCTATCGCTCTACGCAGATGATGCGCTCTTCACTGCCACCTCCGCCAACCTGAGGATGTCCAGGGTGTATGTCCAGCGACAGCTGGACCTGTTGCTGCCGTGGCTGACGAAGTGGCGAGTCAAAGTCAACGCTGACAAGAGTGAGGCCATCTCCTTCACGAGGTCGAGGAGGCAGGACGATGGTCAACACCTCCGCCTAGACGGGGCCGACATCCCATGGAAGCGCCGGGTGAAGTACCTCGGCGTCCTGCTGGATCAGCGACTCACCCTGACTCCCCACGTCGAGAGGGTCTGCGACCTCGCCAGGAAAGGTCTTGGCGCCATCCGCCCGCTGCTCAGGTCACGGAAGTTGTCTACGGCTGCAAGAGTCCGACTCTACACGGCCCTGCTTCGGCCTGTCCTCACGTACGCAGCCCCTGCATGGTACCACCTCACCTGCAGAACCGCTAGACGGAAGCTGCTCGTCGTCCAGAGCAAGGCTCTTCGGCAGGCGACAGATTCACCCTGGTACGTGAGGAACTCCGTCATCAGGGACTCCACAGCAGTGACAACTCTCCGAGACTTCGTCGACGGCCTTCGAGCGAGACTTGAAGAGACGGCGGATGTTTCTCCGTGGGAACACATCAGGGACCTGGTTGCTGAGGACGTTCCCCAGCTCCGCCCCCGGATCGACGACTAACTCCCAGAACGACGTTGACGTCTACAGGTAGCTGAGCTACCAGGGCTTGGACCCACAGCAGACCGGAAGTATATGCTCCCAGCGAGCAGGCACTTCCCCCAGACGTGGCGCTAGTCGCCACATTCATATACACTTGGACTTTGGCTCTGATCCTGTAGGCTGCGCTCGGGAAGCCAGGGGTTGTGGTCAGTGGTCACTCCTGACACGTCGCCTCCGATCGACAAAGTTTGGCCTCCTTCAGAGTTGACGCAGTGGATGGACAAAGGCAGTGGACTTGAAGAGGGTTGGTTGACTGACAGGCAATAAAACAGGCATCCCTATAGCAGCTTTCTCCGTGTCGACGAGTCCGATTTCAGATCAAAAACTGGTCACTGTATTCACACTTAACACTTATCCGCTGTATGCGCGATCCAATGACGAAAGAACCAAATTTAACTGAATGCACTGTATGCACTGTAGACGCACCATGAAAATATATTTATGTAATTGAGCTTGAGTTATATTGATGAAGCTTTAATGTCAGTAATAATGCACACTAAGAAAATACTCCTTATTGAAAAGACTATGCTGTTAATAACGTTGATGTTTCGGTAAAAATGAAATTAATGTTTCAAAGAATAATATAAACAACTTGAATAACAATTTTTTTAACATGAAGAACGCCCGAGTGATGCACAACAGAGACGTTTGGACGCTGGTGCAAGACTGACCTCTCTAGTCCTCTACACACACACACACACACACACACTAGACTAGACACTATTCACCCCCGCCCGTGCCAGTCTCAGGGGTGGAGTGGAGATCACTTTTTATCAAAGTTGATCAGTCTTTAAGCTATAATGACTTAAAACACTGTCATTATACTACAGATTCGATCAAGCTCTGACCAAATTCTTCAATTTTGATCAATCCTGAACAACTAGTTAGTTCGTCAACTAAGTCAACATTTGATCAAGAAATTATTCTTGTTCTAATATGCTGACCAAACTTGATCAAATTTGGTCTACTTTGAACCAAAATGATCAAGTTTAGACGAATCTTGATCAAACATGTTCAAATGTCGTTAATGAGTGGAAGCATCGATTGTAGGTTTTTGGCACCGATGATTAAAAAAATGTAAGTTTCCCAGTCCTGTACAACACTGATCCCGGTTATCAAAACTCATGTACAACTTGATACACACAGAATCTCCGGTTCCCGACCTGGATGATGGCTAGATATTTAATTTAATTTACAGCTACTTATTATGATATTGCGATCAATCAAATCCGTTATATAAGCCACGCGGTTATCAATCCCACTTGGTTTTGGATATGAATACAAACGTGATCGGAAATGGTTACACAGTACTGTAATGTAATAGTAAACAACATTTTAAATGTTTAAACATATCAGTGACAGCTAGAAACAAGAATCTTGATCCAAACAGCTGTTCGAAATTTTATAGATGACGTATTCTTTTAACAGATGATTATCGCAAATGGGATTTTCCCTTTTTTGACCCTAAAAACATAAAATTTAGCAATTTCTTTCCGAACCATTTTGTAGAACTTTAAAAAAAAAAGAAATAGTATATTGAAGTATAATTGTTGTATGCCTAATGGTTACGGAAAAAATTCAAAAAAGTGTAAATTTAAAATTCCCAAGTTATTCTTATGGAGAAAAGTAAAACTGTTGTAGTTTTCCTTGTGTTGTTAAAACTAGGCAAATTTTTTATTTAATCTTATACTATTGACTTTTGGTAAAAACCCATTTTTGACTTCCCTGTAGCAGCAAACCAAACCTAAGCACTCGTTAAATCGAATGTTATTTAAATTGGGAATAAATATGTCTTATTTATGGAAACGTTTTAGTAAAAATGTAATGAAACAAATTGAAATTCGCTTAGTCTTTGGCTTAGCTTAGGTTTGCTGAAGCGGGGGTATCTTTACTCAATACATAACATACAAAAATAGAGTCAAAATCTCTATAAACCATAGACAATAATACATAAATCCACGCAAACGTCTATTATGAAAAGTAAATGAAAATTTAAATCAAATATTTCTTTTTATTTACAAATTTGTGTAATGAATAAAATGATTTTTATTAAGAAATATTTTAAACGTTTTTTGATTCTTTTGAAATTTTGTTCCTGCCGGATGCTTATTGGTGAATATTGTAATAATTTCACTTCTGCGTAAGTAGTTTTCTTTGAATAGTATTCTAAGATATGCTGGGGCAATTGGAGGGGTGATGTATTGCTTTTTAGTAAACATAGGTAGAAAACGGGACGAAAATCACACAAAATTGGAATTTTGATTGTCCGTTATTCTATTTACAAAATCAGAGAGGCAGGCTGAAACTAGTTGATGGCTAAAGACTCCCATTCCTGTGAATACAATTAAACAATTAGAATCATTATTGGTAGCGGTACACTCTAGTTTTCTTGGAGTTGCAGAATATTTTGTTTTACTTTAATGCTAGTGGGTAAAAAATTTTTTTTTAATTCGATTTCTAACACAGAATATAAGTTTTAGGCGTCCCAACACGTGAGCACGCAACATACAGCTTGCCAAGTGAAAATCATTCATTTTCGAAATTAAAACCGGAGGTAATACCATTAGTGCCTTATTAATTGTGATTGTGCAAGCAAAACACCGAGAAAAAATTTTAGTCGCTTAAATTCAACGGGTAATTCGGATTAAATTATCGGCATTCTTGGAATTAAGAAAATTTCACCTTTGAACTGATGATTGTTGCTTCGATCAAGTTTGGTGTAATTTTATCCATCAGTCTGGTTCAATTTCAGTTTTGCCATTCCCAATGTCCAAAGGCTGTTTAGTTTAGAGAATGTTTCTGCAACCGTTTCTTTCGGGCAAAATCTACGCATGCTCGTAAAAAAAAGAGTAACTTTTAACCGTAGTACCATAAGATGCTTTTAGGCATGCGTGAACCTCGTTGGCAGGGATTCGCAGTAAAAATAGGCCACTAAAGGTAGACCAACACCTTAAGTTTAGTCAACGATTGTTCAAATATGAAATAACGGCAATCGATATTTATATTCGATCTTTGATCATCTAAACAACACTAAATTGTTGATTTAAAATTGAGTAAAAAACCAAATTGAGTGAAAAAAACTAAATTGGTTACTTAAATTGTCAGCACTTGACTTATGAAGTTTAAGTTCGGAAAATTACAAGGGCAGAAATAGATTTGACCATATCATTTTAACATATTATATAGTGGCGCAAAAGCGAAAATCGCTGTCACGAGCCGTTTCGAAACTAATGTGGTTTCGTTTGTACAGTATGTTACAAAATTATCTGCTGTCGATGTTTACAAATAATTCTGAGATTAAAGTTATGAGCAAAATCATATAAAAGTGTATCTTATTTTTCTTTAATTGCATACTTTACATTACAGAGTTCTTATTATTTCAGGGATCAAATTTCTATGGTTTGTAGTAAAAATGTTTTTTCATAAATTATAAAATACAACTAACATTCGAGTTTTTACTTGACATTCACGAGAATGTCTTTTATAATGTCGATTAGACGCAATTAACCACAACCGAGCAGGGCTATCGGTACCGTATTGTAATCAACGAGCACAATATAACATTTGAATTTTTTTCGCTGATTGTAATGGTTTCAATTATCGAACACGTCTGTTTTCGCAGGAGTAGGGCCTATACAGAATAGAAAGAAAAGGTTGTTTTCAAGTTGCTAAAAGTTAAAACCAGTTACATTTTACCTCAATGCATTATGCAATCATTCCTATAAAAATTAACTCACGGATATGAGCCTACATAATTATTAAAAACCACTACAGTATTATTCTACCATTAGCTTCTAAAAATTAGCAGGTATACTGATGAAAATTTATGGGAAAACAGTTTCTAAATTTTGAACCATATCTTAATTATTTAAATAAGTAAAAAAAAAACGTTGCAAGGGCAACGGGTCACATCGAAATGATAACACAAATTAAATATATTTTGTTATAACCTTAGTTACGTTATGAATAAGGAAAGTGGGCCCTATTATTGGCGATTTTGGGGTGGGTTGCCTAATTCTCGTTTCTACAAGGACGGGCGCGCATTGTTCCCTCTGTGACCTCAATACACAGTCCATTCTTAGAATGACGTTAGGAGCCTTGGCAGGAAAGGGGTTTCTCCCAGATTCTGTGAATCCGAGAAATTAATCGTTCGTGCTCTGCTAACCACGAAACCCTTCCAAGTTTGAAAAAGTCTTTGTAACAATAATAGTGGATATTCAATTTACTTGTACTGTATATAAGGAATAATTAAGAGAGTTATTGAAAAAAGCAGCGCTAATTTCTCCTTCACTTTTCAGTGGCGAAACTAAAAAAATACGTCCCATTACTTATTATATAAATTAACTTCAGTTAATTTAATTGGAGTGTACCGGTATATATAATACTATTGTCTTACTATTTGTTCAATACATTTGAAAGTAAAATAGTAAAGATCCAAATACAAAACATGATTCAGAATTTGTTTATTTTATTTTTTTTACAATGTTTTCACTTCTAAACTAAAACAACCATTTAAAGATGAGTATATCCAAAGTTGTTCCTATCCTGCGCCTAATAAAGTCGAATGTCAGTAATGATGGTTAGTCTCTCCACAAAAGGCAGCCGTTAAATAAAAGAAAAATCCCCGTCGGCATCCATGCGTTTGGTGGGTTTTTCGATCGTTATTGAAAATATGCATTGGAAGTTTGGCGTAAAGACGTTTTTTGTTTCCCGTGAAAGTCTTCTGGAGTTTATTTGCCACAGGTTTGCGGAAACGATGCCTGTTGCCGCATAGCGCTACACGAACAGGTGCGGAGCCATCGTGAACTACTTGAAGCGTTTCACTTTTATCCCGCAACTGGTCGTAGCGCTAGGCGGCAACAGGCAACGTTACCGCAAACTTACAGCAAATAAGCTTCAGAAGACTTTCACGGGTAGCAAAAACAAGTTTTCGCCAAACTTCCAATGCATACTTTCAATAACGAACGAAAAACACACCAAATGCATGTTTACAGAAAGCGTGCATGCTATCTGGGAATTGGTACACCGAAAAGGCCAAGAAAATGTTGTACCCGACCTATTGTCCCGTTCCACAGTACCTGATGTTGAAGAAAAGGCACAATGTGCACTTACCCTCTCATCAGACATCAAGGACAACTGGTACCTGAAAATGGTTCAGAGGGTTAAGGATGACAGTGAAGCGTACTCCCGATGGCGTTTTGAAGATAACCAACTCTGGAAGAAGATAGAAGATAAAACAACATCTTTAACTGAACAACTATCCTGGAAGATTGTGTTGCCTAAGGATCTTCGAGCTCAGGCCATGGCAGAATGTCATGATGCACCTACTGCGGGACACCAAGGAGTTGCTAAGACATATAAGAGAATGCAACAAAAATATTACTGGCCTAAAATGAGAAAGGATGTGGCTACCTATGTGTCAAAATGTAAGATATGTCAGAGTACAAAATATGACAACAAGAAACCTGCTGGAATGATGGGCGAATATCGAGGTGTGGCTGAACCATGGAAAATGATCTCAGCTGATTTAATGGGCCCATTCCCCCGCTCACTGAAAGGAAATAAATATCTTCTAGTCATTACTGATTCATTCTCAAAATTTACCTTGCTAAAACCGTTAAGATCCGCCACTGCCAACTCTGTAGCCCGATATTTAGAAGAAGATGTGTTTATGGTATTTGGAGTACCACGATATCTCATATGTGATAATGGCTCTGAATTCATAGGAAGCCCTGTCAAAAAGCTTGCTGAACAGTACCAAGTCAAAATATTGCTCAATGCTAGTCGCCACCCTCAGGCCAACCCAACAGAGAGGACAAACAGAACAGTAATCACCATGCTTCGTGCTTATGTTGGTGACCACCACCGCAGATGGGACCAAAATATACCAAAATTAGGATTTGCCATCAGATCATCTGTTCATGAGAGTACCGGATACACCCCTAATCTCTTGAACTTTGGTCATGAACTTGAAGTGACTGGAACAGGATTTGAAACACTTCAATCTGCAGATCAAATACCATCAAATGAAGACCCTCATCATTACCGAGAAAGGATCAAGGAACTTGAGGATATCTACCAAGAAGTTGCTGAAAAATTGAAAGAAGCTCACCACCAAAATGCTCGCCACTACAACCTAAGAAGACGACCACAACAATTCAGAGTCAACAGCCTCGTGTGGAAAAAGAATTTTGTCCAGTCGGACGCTGCAAACTTTGTCTCCGCCAAGCTGACACCTAGATTTATCGGCCCCTTTGTTGTTAAGCAGCAAATTTCACCACTGATATACCAACTGCAGAACCTAGAAGGAAAGGTTATTGGTAACTGGCATGTCGAAGACCTGAAGCCGTACACCTGCTCAGCCTGGACTGGAACAGGATTTGAAACACTTCAATCTGCAGACCAAATACCATCAAATGAAGACCCTCATCATTACCGAGAAAGGATCAAGGAACTTGAGGATATCTACCAAGAAGTTGCTGAAAAATTGAAAGAAGCTCACCACCAAAATGCTCGCCACTACAACCTAAGAAGACGACCACAACAATTCAGAGTCAACAGCCTCGTGTGGAAAAAGAATTTTGTCCAGTCGGACGCTGCAAACTTTGTCTCCGCCAAGCTGACACCTAGATTTATCGGCCCCTTTGTTGTTAAGCAGCAAATTTCACCACTGATATACCAACTGCAGAACCTAGAAGGAAAGGTTATTGGTAACTGGCATGTCGAAGACCTGAAGCCGTACACCTGCTGATTGATAGAAAATTTGGGAAATTTTCTTTAAGCAGGGGGGTGTTTGTAATAAAATATTTCCAGCTGGAAAAAAAAAACTTTTATTCCAAAGAAGACTGAAGATTTTTAGAGGTGAGCAGGTGTCCAACAAATATTATTTTGCTTTGGCTGACAAAAAGTTCATTTACATCCAATTAGGCCTCAATTTACAGTTTTCTGATAAATTAAAAGTTAAACTGTCGATTTGCTCTGCTATAAAAAAAAATAAGTTTGCCCTAATAATTAATTTAAGTTCTCAAAAAGGTCTATTAGTCTCTAAAATATATGTTCATCTTTTTATGTTACTTTAAATTTAACTGTACAAAAATACTGTATTTGTGAAATAATTCTTTAAAAGTTGAGGTTGTTCCCATGTGATTCGTTTTCATGTTTAAACCTTCAATATCATGCAATGTTGAAATCCTAAAGTAAAGTTTTTATAAAATCATAGAATATTTAATTGTTGTAATAACCATCCTTGTTGAGAAATATTAAATTTGTTCAGAACAATTTTTGTCTAAAAAAAAAATGACTTTCTGTAAATTAATATTTTTATTGAGCTGTTGTACATTAAATTGAATTTTGATTTAATGATAGGTGTTAGTTGTTTTGAATGTCCAATAAAAAAAAAAAAAAAATGTAAATTGTTAAATATGAAATATTACTTTGAAAATGTCTATTTGTCATCTAGCTATTTCTTGTGAATACAATTTAATGAAAATGTTAGTCCCTCTCTAGCCTATCACAAAGTAGATTATGGTTACAATTTATCAAATAATATGTTATATGTTTAAAGTGTTTATTTTGTCAGTCAATGTAATATTGTGTATTTAAAGAATATTTTCTCTGTGGTAGATAAACAAGTGCATATATTAATTAATGAAGTGGCAGTTAAACCAAACTAGTATATCAATGAGTTGATTAGCAAACAAAATCTTAATACTAGTATTTTTGAGTCAAAAAGAAAGTTTATTTTGTTTCTAGTGATTCACAGTAATTATGTTTAAATCTTGAATTAAATGCTTGAAATTTCACACTAGTAAAAGTAAAAGTAATTTATGTTTTATGTTCAAATGTTCTATTTTTAAATGGTCTATGTTAAAATGGTTTTATAATTCAACTGGTATGTCAAACTTTGTTACAATTTAGTCATGTTAGAGTGAGAAGTATGTTGTGGTAATATATGTTATACATTTTCATACAAAAAAAAAACTTCATTACTATGGCAGAGTTGTATTAAAGTACAGTACATTTTATTAGGTATCTGTACACAAAAAAAATTAACAGATTTAATTTCATAAAGTGAAATAATTTTACCAATGTTCTGATATGAGTTAGATAACGCCTTGAACCTGTTTTTATCTTTGAAAAGAATTTATCTTTGTGTCATAAGGAAATGTTCTTGCTGTATAGTAACTGAAACTGATTTTGTGACGTTAATATTTTTTTTTATTCTTATATTTTGGAATTAAGTGTAACAATAGGGCCCAAACTATAAAAGTGGTACCATGCGCAGGGTCTTTTGTTCCGGATCTTGAGTTCTGGCTGATGTGCTGTGGACTACACCATTGTTGGACCTGGAGGCTACTATTGAGTCACCCACTTACGCCTCACTACTGTCTGCACCTGACCTACCTTTTTGTACCTCTACTGGACTCTTGGTTTTTGGGTGGAGTCAAGCGCAACCGTTTGTCTGTGCGGCTACCGTAAAATTTGGTTTGTTTCTGAGCTCAAAGATATTTCTACAAATCGGTGAGTGACTTTTCAACTATTATTTCTACGTGTGAACTTTTGATCCAGGACCTGTGCGTATCGTCATATTCTAGGTGTGAACTTTTGATCCAGGACCTGTTTATTGTATTGTCTCAGCGGATGGACTGTTGTATTAATGTAAAATAAGTATTTATTGATATTAGGCCTATGTTTTGCTAATTGTTACAGGTATTTCTCTATAGATATTGATATATATATATTCCTGATGCTTTCTTAGGAAAAATAAATAAATAGCTGCATACTTTAACAGTATAGTTTGTTTTCCTGGCAGATCGACACTTTAACATTTACGTTAAGAATTTTGGTTACCGGCTTACTAATCTAACTGACCCACCACCCTGAACTATCTGAGCTAGCCAAAGTTAGGTTGTGACAGCCCAAGAGAAATTGTTACAAAACGCACCTAAGAACTATTCATAAAAAGAGTGCCACAGACTTCCACAAACGGCCCACAGTATTGAAAATTAAAACATGTGTTAGGAATACAATTATGTTTAATGTGTAGGCATATCAATACTATATATTAACCAGAAGTTCTTAAAAATGAATTTAAGATTATTTATAAAAAGAGTGCCACAGGTTGTCACAAACGACCTACGGTATTGAAATTTAAAACATGTGTAAGGAGGGTTCATAATTATCTTCTATATAAATCTGAAGATCCTATCTTAACCGGAAGTTCTTAAAAACACAGGTTTTGAATTTCAATACTGTAAGGCATTTGTGGCAGTCTGTGGCACTCTTTTTATAAATAGTTCTTAGGTGTGTTTTTAAGAACTTCCGACCAAGATACACTGTTTAGATTTATATAGGAGATAAATATGTACCCTCTTAACACATGTTTTGAATTTCAAAACTGTAAGTCGTTTGTGGCAACCTGTGGCACTCTTTTCATTAATAGTTCTTAACATTTTTTTAAGAACTTCCGATTAATATATCCTATTGAAATTCATACACCTTATAAATAATTGTATTCCCAACACATATTTCAAATTTCAATGGTGTAGGTCATTTGTGGCAACCTGTGGCACTCGTTTTATGAATACTTCTTAGGTTCATTTTTAAGAACTTCCGGTTAAGATACCCTATTGACATTGATACACATTATAAATGTTTGGACTCATAACACATATTTCAAATTTCAATACTGTATGTCATTTGTGGCAACCTGTGGCACTCGTTTTATTAATAGTTCTTAGGTTCGTTTTTAAGAACTTCCGGTTAAGATACCCTATTGACATTGATACACATTATAAATGTTTGGACTCATAACACATATTTCAAATTTCAATACCGTAACTTAGGTCATTTGTGGCAACCTGTGGCACTCGTTTTATGAATACTTCTTAGGTTCGTTTTTAAGAACTTCCGGTTACGATACCCTATTGAAATTCATACACATTTTATATATTTGTACTCTAACACTTATTTCAAATTTTAATACCGTAGGTAATTTGTGGCAACCTGTGACACTCTTTTTATGAATAGTTCTTAGGTTCGTTTTTAAGAACTTCCGGTTAAGATACACTTTTCAGACTTATACAGTAGATAAATAAGTACTGTACTCTCCTAACACAGGTTTTGAATTTCAATACTGTAAGGCGTGTTTGTGGCAACCTGTGGCACTCTTTTTATGAATAGTTCTTAGGTGCGTTTTTAAGAACTTCCGGTTAATGTACACTGTTCAAATTCATGTAGAAGATAAATATACGTACCCCCCTAACACATGTTTTAAATTTCAATACTGTAAGTGGTTTGTGGCAGTCTGTGGCACTCTTTTTATGAGTAGTTCTTAGGTGCGTTTTTAAGAACTTCCGGTTAAGATACAATGTTCAGATTTTTATAGAAGATAAATATTTTCTCTCCCAACACATATTTTAAATTTCAATACTGTAGGTCGTTTGTGGCAACCTGTGGCACTCTTTTTATAAATAATCTTAAATTCATTTTTAAGAACTTCTGGTTAATATATAGTATTGATATGCCTATACAGAAGATCAATATCTCCACCCATTACACATATTTCAAATTTCAATAGTGTACGTCGTTTGTGGCACTTTGTGGCATCGTTTATGTGTCTTATGGAGTAATACCATTGTCAGTCAGTCTGTCAGCGTTTTAGGCAGTCCTTTGTTGACATTGTCTTAATTTGTGTGACTTTAGTTATATAGTTGTTGGACGTGAACAGGTACACGATACACGTAAATAAGATTTTAAAATGCAATTAATTTTAAAAGAGATGGAAGCTTGTGCAACACACATATAACAGATTTAAATTGTTATACGCCAAGGAAATTTCGGGCTATGTAAGGTCAAAGGAAGAGTTTGACCAATTAGGTATGTTTGTCTGGCATCAAATGGATTTGCTTTTTCCACGAGAAGTACAGGTAGAAATATGTTATTACCTTCGTGGCTATTACCTAATAAATCCATTCATGTTATTGTCTCCTTGATTTGATAATTGACTACAATTAAATAGATTTAGATTATTGACCTCTAAGCCTTGAAAGTACTGATCAGAAGATTCTGAAGAGTGGCGGTAAGGTAATTGTACCTAGTAAGGTTAACGTAGTGACTTGATGAAGTTTGAAAACATTTTTAGGATTATCAGTAAGATTTAATCGGTTTCATAAGAACATTAAAGATATGAAAGCTTAAGTCGCTTCCTAAGATGCTGGTTAGTTGCAATTTTTTGCAGTTGTCAGAGCGATTGAATCGATAGGTAGCCTAGTCTGTAGAGAACCTAACTTATAGGCCTAACTTACTATCAGATGAAATTTCAGTTTGATATTTCTATTGTAGGCCTATCAGTAGAGGTTTTCACTTGATATAACTTGAATAACTTATTTATTTAAGTTACTTATGCTTCTCAAAAAGACTCGTTAACACGTGCTCTGGCGGTTAACTTGGGTACTTTGGTATTAACCGGAGGCCACCCTTACACAGCGCAGTTATGTTAGGTTGGGTTTTCACAAATATGTTTGTTTGCAGAACTTGTCTCAATTCTTTATGAATCTTACAATACCAGATGAGTCATAAATTACTTTTGCACGCCATATCCCCTCAAGTACTCAGGTCATTGTCCATTGCATGCATCACCTGTTACCACCAGTATCTGGGGTATTTGGCGGGCGAAAGTATGACTCATTTGGTATAGTTCAATTCATAACGAAACGAGGAAAGTTTTATGAACATATTTATGATAATCCAACCTAACATGACCACCGCAGCGTGCTGCATACCTACTTGGCGGAGTATAGCGGCAGCGACGCATTCAACTCAATCCTCGCAGACATCGCTGCCTTTTTTCTGGGAGACAGAACTCAAAGGCCGCTAATTGTAATCATGTCAAATTTGGACAGTCAGTCAATTAAAGCAGGGTTTTCCTATTACAGTATGTAGTTATTTTTGGACTCTCCAGTAAAAAATCCCTCTAAAATAATTGGCCTCCGGATAATACCAAAGCACCCTAACATTTCGCTTTGGCTTAGTTTAAGTTACCGGTACGGTAGTTTAAGATAATTACAAACAAGGCCTACTGTATGTAAATTGTATACACACAAGAGTTGATAAGTAGGCTATATCTAGTAATTGTTTTTAAACAAATAAATTTACACTTGTACCTCAATTTGTAATCGTATCCTTTTCTTGTAAGTTTTGTTAGCTACTTAACCTAAGTTAAGTTAATTTTAAAGCTACAGCACACTGTTATAGATTGGTGGGCGATAACATTGACTAAGTTATATATAGGGCCTACCTACTATATACAAGTTACCTGTAGGTATATATATAGTCAATGGCGATAATCTAACTTACTTGAGAATCCTCATAAGTTAACATAAAATCAATATTGAAATTCAATAACTTATAGGCCTACATAACTTAATAGGCTATTGATTAAACTTACTATATTTTAAGTTTATTTGATAGTTTAGACTATATTATGTAATAAGTTATTCCATTATGTAATACCGTAAGTAACTTAATAAGTTATTCCATCGATAGTCTCTTAGCTATTCTCTTTGGAATTGTAGATTGATGTTTTAAAATTGATTGACTATAAGCTGTTTAATGTTTTTGCAGGTTCATACCCTAATCAACCGACTCTAGGCCTAGCCAGATTTCAAGTTTGCGTACCTCTAACCAACATTCGTAAAATGCATTGTGCATTGAGTGTGGTCACAGATCTCTCTATTACGTAATAAATAAATCCAGCAGTGAACAGGTAAGACATTTATTTGTTTAAATTGTTTATTTATAGTAGTAACATTTTCTATACAGCCTCTGATCCCATGTAGGGTTGTCATATTAGTTGTGGTTCTAGATTAGAACGTTGTGAAGGGCTAACAGGGGTGATTATCATTAGGAGGGGGTTTCAGGGGATCTCCTTAGGAAAATCTGCTATTTTTAAAACTGTTTTTACGTTTAGAACTGTGTTCCAAAACCTCTGTCACCTATTTATGACAAAAATTTATGTTTAAACTTATATTTCCAGACTCAGATTCTAATGTGGAGGGCTCTTGCTCCTACAGCCCTCCACCCCTTGGAACCGCCCACTGCAATATAGCATTTTAATGTGGGAAATAATTTAGAGAATTAATTTAGTTGGAAGATAAAATAACGGGACAGCAAAATTGGTAGAATAGGCATATAAGCTGTTGAGTCGTAGAGAATTTTAAATCTTAAAAATTCTATTCTCAAAATGTATTAATTTAATTTTACCCAAAGGCAATCGGAGAGCATGAAATAAAAACTCTGCTTCTCAGTTCACACACTTTTTAATATCAGGTTTTAAAATTGGATATATTGAATTATGACAAGAACTGTTATATTAGATTAGAATATTAAATGAAATCTTCCGGAAGGTTAAAACTTTTAAATCCTAAAAATCTGATAGAAATATTGTAAGAGTATTTTGAATAATTGCTAAATAAATTAAGTTAAAAATTATTTTCTACTTGCGGAGTCTTTCTTGAGAAGTCCAGGTTGTGGTGAGTTTCAAGTGAGGTCGTGACGTGGGTAGCGAAGCGGTTGTAAGAGGGTTGGAGCTGGCGATGTCGTCTGGGAAGGTTGCAGAGGGTTGGCCTCAAAGGAGTAGCTAGGAGAGTAGAGGTTTGACGTAGAGAGACTCTGCTAGTGGTCCAGTGATGCCCGTAGAGGAGAGGGATGACTTGAGCTTAAAAGTGGCGTGCAGGTTGACGACAGGAGAGAATTACCAGTCCATTCACTTGTAGAGGTTTCATCCAAATATTAATACTGAAGATTTACTTCATTCACTTCACATCACTGTCACTGATACACTGAACTGTACTATTATGTTCTAACATTGGTTATAATTAAAAGAGAGAATTTAGACTACATTTTGAATCTATAACTACAATATATTTGAGGACATGTTAACTAGAAGGCAGTAGTGTGTAGACTGAGACAGAGCAAAAAGTGAAAGCATGAAACAAGAACAATACTGTCTGGCAGATAAGGAAAACGAATATAGATAAAACCAACAATAATGGAATGCATTGGAAATACCAATGCCCAGCCAGTCCATTCATTACTTTTATCAGTAGTTTATTCTGATATTATATTAAAAACTCTACATACCGCCCACCCAAATAAATATTTGCAAACGTAAAAACAAAAAATCAAACAAAACAAAAAAGGAAAGGGTAGTTTATGAGTCAAAGTCAGAGGGAGGGAAAGGAACCAGCTTGTGAACTGGGCGCACAAACGTCCCTTGTGCGGTTTTGATCTTGACTGCTCTTACTATTCCGTCACGTCCAGGGAAAGTTTCTTCTATTCGCCCGATTGGCCATTCAAGTGGGCTGGTGTTCTTCATTTGGAGGTATGCTACATCACCAACTTTGACATTGGGTTGAAGGGAAGTCCATTTTCTACGAGGAATCAGGGTTTGAACGTATTCCTGTGACCATCTCTTCCAAAAAACACTGAACAGCCTGTTGTAGAAGTTCATATCTTTGTAGTCTGTTCATGGGTGTGTCACTGCTGTCAATTTCAGGTGGAGCTAAGAGTGGCGATCCAATAATAAAGTGACCTGGGCTCAAATAGTCGCCATCGTTAGGGTCTGTGATCATCGTTCCGATTGGTCTACTATTGAGAATAGCCTCTATGCGTGTCAACAAAGTGTTCATTTCTTCATAGGTGAGAACAAGTGTGCCCATTACTCGTTGCAAGTGATGTTTGGTGGATTTAACAGCGGCCTCCCATAGTCCACCAAAGTGAGGGGCTGCAGGTGGATTGAAGTTCCATTTGATTTCCTTTTTGGCTAGATGCTGTGATATCTCTGGATTGGATCTTTTTAAAAACTCCTGAATCTCTTTGAAATGATTTGAGGCACCTTGAAAGTTGGTACCACAGTCACTGAAAATCTGCTTACAAAGACCTCGTCTAGCACAGAATCTATCAAGAGCAGCAAGAAATGATTTTGTTGATAGACTTGTAGCAAATTCAAGATGGACGGCTTTTGTGGACATACAAATGAAGATTACCAAATAACCCTTTGATCGTGGAGCTTTTCTCCTATCACTTTCTTTGAATTCAAATGGACCTGCATAGTCAAGTCCTACATTGAGGAATACCCTGAGGTTTTGAAATCTTGCAGAAGGAAGATCAGCCATTTTGGGTGTCATGGGCTTTGCCTTGAACATGTAACATTTGTTACATTTGAATATTCTTTCTCGTAATAATTGGCGTAATCCACTTATCCAAAATTTTGATTGTATGAGAGATTGGGACAATCGAGGACCACCATGTAAAGATAGTTTATGATAGTGATCACATAACAGAGTTGCTAAGCGAGATGATGTTGGTATTAGGATAGGATGTTTTCTGGAGAATGAAAGTTGGGAGTATTTTAAACGTCCGCCCACCCTGAGATAACCTTCTTCATCGAGAAATGGAGCTAGAGATCGATACTTAGTGGTGCACATTTTCTGTTCCTTTATGTTTTGTATTTCACCTGAGAGATATTGTTCTTGAACATTTTTGACACATAACATTAATGAGTCGTTTAGTTCTTGAGCGGTTATTGGCCCTTGCCTTTTGCTTATTCCTTTCTTTTGACTTTGAAGATTAAAGATAAATCGTAACAAGTAGGCAAGAACGAACTGCACTTTTGACAAGCTAGAGAATTTTTCCATAAGTTTCATTACTATGTTGTTATCGAGACTAGTTGTTAGGAAACATTCTGATTTCAATTCGGGGAGATGAATTTCTTCTGTAGGTTTTACATTTGATGATGGCCATAGGGTTGAGGGTTCATGAAGGAAGGAAGGACCTTTCCACCACAAATCAAAATCAACTATATCTTCAGGAAGCATGCCTCTGCTGGCACAATCACAGGGGTTTTCTTTCGAAGCTACATGACGCCATTGTGTTGGGTTAGTCTCTTCTAAAATGTCAATTACTCTGTTGGCAACAAAAGTTTTCAATTTGTACGGAGGGGTTTTGAGCCATGACAACACAGTAGATGAATCCGAAAACAGTATGATTGTTGATGGGTCAAAATTGAGATGTTTTACTGAAATTACTATTTGCATAAGTAACTGAGCCGCAGAAAGTTCTAGTCGGGGAATACTCATTGTTTTTAATGGTGCAACTTTACTTTTGGCTTTTATGAGGTGTACTCTGATTCCAGCTGAGTTTTCAGTACGGATGTACAAGTTAGCAGCGTAACCCTTTTCAGAAGCGTCACAGAAGCCTATAAGTTGTGTGGAATTTGAGGATGCTGTGGGAATGAATCGTTGGATCTTAATATTTGAAAGTTGTGGGAGAGTAGAAATGAACAGAGACCATTTACTACTTATTTCATTTGGAAGAGGTTCATCCCAGTTCAAACCAAGAAGCCATAACTTTTGCATCAGATGCTTAACATAGAATGTAACTGGAGTGATCCAACCTAGCACATCGTATATTTTTGATATTTCAGATAGCATTGATCGTTTTGTGAAAACTAGAGGGTTGAGCTTAATCGAGTATGAAAAACTTTTTATCAGTAAAGTTAAAAACTTTACTTTTATCAGTAGTTTATTTTGATATTATATTAAAAACTCTACATAAGCTTTAACCAATTTCATGCAAATATATTTGATTAAGGTAATGTGATCATAAATAAAAGCATCTGCGGCACTATTTAAAATTAAAATTAGGCTTAGGCCTAATACAGATAAACCATTTCTATTGCTATAATAAACCTGCATTAGTCTTGATTTTAAAATAGGTATGGGTTATGTTTTTTGTAAGCCATAAGCTGTCGTTGTTCATAAAAAAATTAAGTTGAAACTGTTAATTACTGAGAAAACCATGATTTGAGGTAGAAATAAATCTGGTCAAAAGGGACATTTTAATTAAATTATGTTAATTTATAAAACTGCTATGTAACTCGTACTTAAATACAAGTGAATAAAATGTTGTGGTTGTTCAATGAATTTTAGCATTAGTTTGTCTGCAAATGTTAATTTCTCGAGAACATGCTTCATTCAACCCAAATAGACACGTTAAAGTTTTAACATTGCATTCTATAGCCAAGGAGAATTTATTGTTCATTCTTCCTACACGAGTCTCCTTATTTAAATAACATGTAAAGTTTCTCTGATCTAGAAGACTGAAGAAGGAACATCACAGGGGCTGTTACTTAGACCTTTCTACAGCATTGATGAATATTTGTCTTGGCAGCAACACAGAGTGACTACGTTACAAGTTAAATCATCTTTCTACTGCAAGAACTCCAATCAAAAAAGATTTTTAATCGATAACATATTGTATTGATGCCTTTTTCAATCTTAAAAATTGTAAAATAAAGTACTCTTGTATTGTTGTATTGCATTCTTGTGTTCTTGTCTTCTCTGTAGAGGTTATAGAGAAACTTAGTGTAAATAAATGAACATAAATGATAGAAAAACAATTTTATATAATAATAAAAACTAAATAATTAATTGAGAGCCCTCTCGATTGGGATTTAACCCTATTGATATTTGACTTCTTCTATCAAAACAAATACTAAAATACTCTCTTATCTTTTTGTGTTAACTATATCTAATTTAAATTATTTACAAAAACATCTTAATTATATATTTTATTTATCTTTTATATATATTCTATTATAAATTGCCACACAGTCAAGTATAAAGTTGAAGCTTGATTATAAAGTGCACTAATCATTGTAGGCCTATCAGTCAACAAAACTTAAATGGTTCACACCAAGTGGGAATATAATTATTTGAAATAAGTCTTTCCTTCAATTAAATCTTTAAAAAATATTTAATTGCCATGTAAGCTCGGTAGGTACTGAAAAGTGTAGTATACTCATCACCCATTTCAATCAATGTAAGATTTTTTTTCTTGTTTTAAAATATGTGTGTTTGCTGATATAGCATTATAAGATGCAGGGAAGGTAAAATGTACTTAGGTTGCTATTGAATTGTACAAAAAATTAAAATTAAAGTCAGATATCCATAAACAAGCCAAAATACAAGCAACAAGTTTACCTAATATTCTACTTCAAAATAACAAATTATTTTCATGTTTCTTTTCAACTTACTGGTAACCATTTAGCTATCTGTAATATAGGTTGATAATTTTTTTTTACATCTAATGAATTATTTACAAAGATGTTTGAAGTTTTTATAAGGTCAAACATGAGGAAACCCCATTTATACCTCTGCTCCGATCATGCTGGTACGCTACAACAAAGGTTTGTAACAAATTTCATCATAATTGGATTATTTTGACTTTGAATTATATGTGTATAGGCAGACTAAATTAAAGAAGTACAAGTCTAAGGGAGTATGTTTTATCTATGTATAGGCTATAATTTACAGTAGAACCTTGATAACAAGACTCTTATAAGGATTATAAAACAAGTCTTGTTATCAAGGTTGACTTCTTATCGAGGTTTGCAATAACAAATGATTAGGGGTAAAATAATTTCAAGGGGATTTGAAAATATTCCTTGTTATCAAGGTCAACTTGTTGTCGAGGTTCTACTGTATATGAATTGAACAGATGGTGCTAAAGGCTTTTTATTTGAGCTGCAACTGTTATAGCAATTACAATTTTTTTTCTCAATTTTATTTACAATCTGTTCATTTTTAGAACATTTAGCAAATACAATAACAACTTTTAATAAAACGTTAGTTAATCTCTGTCCATTGACAGAGCTAACTTAAAAATATTTCAATGATAAAATAAATATGTAAATAAACAAGGGAAAATTAAATTGTTCAAACAAAACGTGTGCTTAGATCCAAAACATGAATCCTTTTTAGCCTGTATATACTGGTACTGTTGTCCAAGAGGTTTAGAGCCAGGTGATTAGGGTGATTTTCAAGTTTCTTTAGATATTTTGCACTAAATTTGGTTATTTCGTCTTCAACCGTAGGAATTCCACTGTCCTTGTGAAGGATATTGTTATTAATATACCACGGGGCTTGCAGAATGAACCTTAAAACTTTTGACTGAAATCGTTGGATGATGTTTATGTTCGACATACTGGATGTTCACCACAGTTGGATTCCATAAGTCCAAATTGGCTTCAGGATTACTTTGTATAGTAATAATTTGTTTGCAATGGTCAATTTTGATTTACTATTTAGGAGCCAGGAAAGATTTTTAAATTTTGAATTTAGGTACATTCTTTTATTCCAGGTATGGTTTTTCCAAGTTAATCTTTTGTCAATCGTCATGCCGAGGTATTTCACTTCTTGGGATTGCGGAATTTGGATATTATTTAAGGTTACAGGAGGACAAGTACCTAATCTGGTAGTGAAGGTCACATGAGTAGATTTGCTCTCATTCACTTTTATTTTCCATGTTTGCAACCATTCTTCTAAGTCATCTAGGGAATTTTGAAGATTAAGTGAAGCTACCACTGGATCAGGATGGGACGCTAAAATAGCTGTATCGTCAGCAAAAGTGGCCACAGAAGTATTCACATTTTCAGGTAGATCGGCTGTAAACAGCGTATATAGTACAGGTCCGAGAACACTTCCTTGGGTATGATTTAATTGTCATATAAAATGTATGAGGAAGATTCAGTTTGAGTTTATAAAGTAGGCCTGTGTGCCAAACTTTGTCAAAGGCTTGACTTACATAGATAAAGACAGCTGTACAACAGTTCTTTTTCTCAAGGTCTTCTTTAATTGTATTAACCAATCTATGTACTTGTTCAACTGTGGAATGCTCCCGTCGAAACCCAAACTGATGATTTGGAATCAAGTTTCTGTCCTCTACTTCTTCAAGTAGACGATTCAAGAAGAGCCTCTCAAACAATTTGGATGTTATTTAAAATTCAAACAAAAAATGGGGTTTGTATTATTTTGGTTAGAATTATTATTTACCTTATTAAACATTTGGTATGTTATTTTAATCGGATACACATTCTTCGGATACACTTCTTTTCATATTTTGAGGACCATAACAGACCAAATTTAATAAGAACCGGCTGTTTTTAAAAAATAAGATTTTTTGTTATATAATGGGAAAGTAATTGTAACTTTTACAGGTATGGGAGTTGTATCATTTTATTCATAATTTAAAACACTAGGTAACATACTAAATGTTTTATCTACTTAAAATCGTTCGGGCCGTTTTTGAGAAAATTGTATTTTTCCTGTATTCTATGGAAAATTATCGAAATTCAAATTTTTCAAAATTATAAAAATGCCTGGAGATGCCAAGGACCCACAAACAAAATGACATTAAACTGGACTTCATAGGTCTGTACACACACAGACAGGCCAGACACACACACACACACACACACACACACACACACACACACACACACACGCACACACGCAGACAGACACATGTGGATGTGTGCCGAAGATCTAATTAGACCTTCGGATTTAGACCTCTTCAGCAACTGATCCAATTAGTTAATACTGCAATTAATAGTTATTAGTTAATTTATTAAAATTCACTATTATTTTGTAGTTGCAACTTTTAATTATATAAATTCGTATTTCTTGTAATGAAATGGTATACTTACGACACTACCTACTTTTAAGTAGGCTTTGTCAGAACGTCAGAAGTCAGCAGAAACAAACTACTATACGTTAGCCTACAGTTAGTATGTAGATGTGGATTGATTACCTAGATGATTTGAATCCGATTGAAATTGAAAACTCAAAACTCTCAGACTTAGATCCAACAACAAACTCGAATCCAATTTTCCGATATTGATAGTGTACACAATTCAATATCGATAGTGTAATTGCATACTCTCGATAGATCGATTCAATCGTTTTTTTTTAATAACAATTTTATTAACCGATCAGCATTACATTGCTATACAGGTTAGGTATAATATAAGAAAAAAAAATAACATTATTAATTATATTAACATAGGTAGAGGTCAGCTATGGTTAGCCCCTCAGGCACTTATTGTCACTGTTTTGTTTTAGCGGGTCGGACTGTAAAGGCGCTGTCCACCAATGAAACACAAATGAAAAGAAAATGGTTATAATAAAACATCTTGAGGCAATCTGGGTTTTAGTCGGAGTCTCTGGATTTCAGAAGGTTGGCCTGTGTTATAAAATCCAATGCTGCTGGTTAATGGAAGTTTTGTAAATAATTTTGATATAATTTTCTTGATGAAATCTTCTATAGGTTTTATCCCCAGTTCTAAATGTATTTGACGGGTTCCACCATACCAGGGACATTTTATAATTATCCTTAAAACTTTATTTTGAAATGTTTGCAGTTTACGAATCGAGCTTGATGAAGCAGTTCCCCATACTGGGCAGGCGTATAACAATAGTGGACGTAGAAGTGTTTTGTATAGAAGGGTTCCATTCTTAATAGACGTACATGATTTTTTGTTGATTAAAGGAAACAATTTTGATAATCTGCCATAAGCCAAATTTAATTTTTTATTAATATGAAATTTCCAGTTTAACTTTCGGTCGAAGTATACACTTAAATATTTTATTGCTTGGTCAGGAGGGTTCAATGCAATCTGTTCACCTAGAATTTCTAAATTTGGAGTATCTAACGGTTTTCGGAGGGTAAAAATCTTCGCTTCACTCTTCATCGGATTTATGGCTATTCTCCATTTTGTGAACCATTCCATCAAATCGTTTAAGGAAACCTGAATGTTATTGGCCACAACTTCGATGTCATGGTGTGTAGAGTAGAGTAGGGTGTCATCAGCAAACACGGCTGTTAGGACATGGTTTTACAATGGCAAATCAGAAGTGTAAATGTTATATAATAGAGGTGAAAGAATTGCGCCCTGTGGGACTCCGGCTTCAATTGGTCTGGCAGTCGATAGGGAGCCATCAATACTAACTGAAAACGTTCTATCTTCAAGGAAGCTTTCAATAATTCTCTGTAGGTAGGAGGGGACTCCGAACTTTCTTAGTTTAAACAACAAACCATCGTGCCAAACACGGTCAAAGGCCTGACTTACATCAAGAAAAACTGCAGCAGTATGACATTTTCTTTCAAATCCTTTAATGATGTCTTCAGAAACTCTTAAAAGTTGATGTGTCGTGGAATGGTGGGAGCGAAAACCAAACTGATGAGGAGGTATTAGGGAAGCACTATCTACGTAGGAGTCTAGGCGTTGTTTGATGATTTTTTCAAACAATTTAGACAATGTGGGGAGGAGGCTAATCGGGCGATAACTATTTACTTGCGATGCAGGTTTTCCGGGCTTATGGATGACAACTAATTATGAGAGAATGTTTCCACATTCGCGGGAAGTATGATTTTGTGAGACAGGCATTGAACAGAGAAGCAAGGAAAGTCCTTTTCGTGGTAGATTATGTAAAATAATGTTAGGTATTCCGTCGTGTCCAGGAGTTTTCTTGATTCTTAGTGACTTGATGAAGCTAGAGATTTCAGATGGAGAAGTATATTTAATTGGCCGTTCCACCGTGATAAGTGGGCAGTAATTAACTGTGGCAACATGAGCTGAAAATTCAGGGTCTTGAAATTCATCATTCGGACGAAATGAACGCTGATAGTAATCGGCTAAAACATTAGCTTTGTCCGTTTTGCTTTCATATACCTGACCATTGTTTATTAAACTGGGTTTTGGGGTGAGTTCTTTTAATATTCGTTTAGTTGCGAGCCGTAAGGCGTTGTTGTCATCAGAGGACAGATTTGATACATATTTGTTATAAGATTCGTATCTGAATCAGTATAATTCCCATTTGACTCGTCTAATGAGCTGATTATATCTTCTGCGAAAAGAAGGAGTTCTGTAGCGTTGCCATAACCTTCTATGTATCAAATTAATAAGGGACAGGATGTATCGAGGAATCGAGGAAAACGATTTGTTAGGTTTAAACTGACGAACCGTTGCTTGTTCTACTGAGAGACGAATGGAAGTGACAAACAAATCGATAGCCTCATCAATTTGGGTTTTATCTTTTTAGTTGGCAAGGAAGGAGAACATTTTCATGAAAGCGTTCTTTAAACTTTTCCCAGTCGATTACTCCTTTAATAAGTTTTTCGTTTGGAAGTTCTATTTCAGGTGGTTCGTCAAATGAGAGAATGACTGGTAGATGATCGGAATCAAGGTCAATTAGTGGTGTCATGTGTGTTGGGCGAGGCATATTTCTAAACAATCCAATGTCTAAAATGTCTGGCCTGACATTGTGGTTAAATGAGTGATGAGTAGGTTCATTTGGGGCAACAATTGATACTCCGTAGGCAGTAGCAGCGGCTAAGAGTAGTCTTCCATTTGGATTTGTCTTCAGGCATCCCCAAGCTTCATGCTTACAGTTTAGATCGCCTAGTAAAATAGTAGGAGTATTATCTGAAAAGAGGTTTTCAATGTACGTTTTTGAAAACTTGTACCGTGGAGCATGATAAGCAGAATATAAAATAATATCATCGTTGTTTATTTTTATTTTTATGGCTGTAATTTCTAGGTTATTCATGAGAGGTAGATACTGTACAATGAGTGATGAGCAATGTTTCTTTTAACCGCAATGGCAACTCCACCAGACGCTCTAGGCACATCCCTGTCTGATCTGTAAACGAGATAACCTGGAATTGTAAATTTTTCCGTTGATATCAGATGGGTTTCTGTGATACAAGCAATGCCAATTTTATTTTGAGCTAGAAAAAAAATAAATGAAGAACGCTTTTACTTTAAACCATTCGCATTCCAATTAAGTATTTTTAAGTTATTCGCTGGGTGTAAATTATAATCCATTCTGGAAAATAGATAATACTAACTGAGAGATGAACGATTTTATTTGAGGGAGGTTAAACGATTTTTTAACAAGAGATAATAGTGATTTTAAACTACGGTGAAGAGAGTCGTGTTCTGAGTTTTCAGGTTCAGGATGGGGAGTTTGTGTTTCAGTACGTTTATGTTTCGATCCGTTTGTAACGTTGGCATAAGTTTTGTGTGGGGTAGCAAAGTTTTCGCTTTGAGAACTTGCTGGAGGATTGCGGTTTTTGGTTGACAAAATAGGAAAATGAGTACTACTTGAGTTGTATTGAACTTGATTATGGCTGATTTCCGTTTGATTGGTTGTTGGTTGATTTCTTTTGCTGATTGCTCGTGTCTTAAGGCTGAGGTAGTAAGGGCAACCACGATAATTAGCTGTATGCGACTCATTACAGTTAACACACTGGACTGGATCTTCTCCCTTTTTAGGAAAATCTGAAAATAAATTGTTTCCTGTACATTTAACACAACGGGGATCAAGTTTGCAATAGTTTTTAGTGTGTCCATAGCGTTGACAGCGAATACACTGAGGGATGGATTTAGACTTTCGCTTTAGTTCAATCTGAATTTTTGAATGGAAAATAAATTCAAGGCCAAAAATGTCATTGCCAGAGTCGGAGTCCTCGAGCTCGATGGCACAAAGAGGTATTGGATATTTATTTTTGTTGTATAGTCTAGTAACTTTTAGAGCTGGCAGATTAATTCGTTTATGTTCTGTGTGAATTTCTTCGTCAGAAAGGGAGATTGGGACGTTCCACATTATGACAGAGAGACGTTTGTTTTCAGGAGAACAATAAGAGTGATATTGTACTTTTAAATTGTCAAAATGTGCTGGTAGTGCACGGAAGTCATCTGATGAAGACGCATTTATTTTGATGGTACTACCTTTGTTCACGGTAAAATAATTTTGCGTTAAGACTTTGTCAAGATCTGCGATCAAAGCTTGATAATTGTTCGAGTCATGAAGAAAAATGGGCGGAATGCGAGATTTATCAGAAGAGAGTTAGGAGATTCGTCAGTTTCGTCATTGTCGGTAGTGGATGCTAAATGACTAAACCTGTTTTGTATTACCGTTTTGTATCGCTTGGTAGATTTTTGGAAGTTAGAAGATGATGATTTAGCTTTTCTATTGGATACTAGTTGAAATTCACTTGATTCACCTTCTTGGTTGTTTTCTAGTTCCATTGTGCTAACTTCTAATTGGTGTGATGAATTTGTGAGGAAAATTTTGTTTGGTGGTGCCGATGAGTCGTCTAAAATATGATGCTTACCATTGTTGACTGTATAGTGACATTTTGACTTGTTGATGCGTAGCTATGGTCTTCATGATAGGTTAGAATTGGAGGTTTCAAGACAGAGTTCGTCCCGTCGAACTTCATTTAACGTGTTAACTTATATAACATTTATTTAAAGTCCGAAAGAAACACAAAAAAGTTAACTAAAAATAGAAAAGAAACACTTCAAAAGAAAATCAAAATTATTTAAAAAAGTAAAAATAGGGAGAGCAAAAAACAATAACACGCGTTATTAATCGTATCATCAGCTGGATCCGATTCAATCGTATTCTGTCCGAGTATCGTAGTGAACCCTACGCTATCCATATTTAAATGGAATTAAAGAACCTTAACAGCTGGTTAAACTAAACAATTTGATTCTGTATAAAAAGTTAATAGGTTTACCAACAGCACTACAGTATTATTTTTTAATATTAACTAGTGTACATGTTGCTCGAAATCGAGCAATTGCAAAGAAGTACAGGAGCTATTTATAAACAAATAAATTGTTTAGAAACTACTAACAGTCATAATTTCCGATGATTTTAAAAGAGCCAACTAAAAGATTATTAACTAATGGAAATACTCACAATTTACATAACAGTCTTATTCCAAATTAAAGGGTTAATTTTAAACAATCAAACTGCCCATGGACGGGAAAAAGTAAGCTTACAATTTAAGTCAACGTGAAAAGGCTGTCAGCTTTTATAAAGTACCGTACCTAAGTTATTTAGCCAATTTGTAGACAACAAAGTGTAGGCTAATTTAAACTCTACAGGACAGAGTTAGGCGAAAGCTGGCAGAACTCTGAAATGGTTTTATTTATCATAGGCTTACTCATATGCCAAATCATTAAAATAAAAATTCAACAACTAATAACTTATATCATTAAACACAAACCAACATCCAAAACTATACACATTTTTAATACAACATAGATTTACACATTGACTGTTTACAATTAACATATGTTCTTCTTCTCACTATTAATTTTAGCGAATTTCCCTATAGGGAAGTAGCTATTACCGTAGGTCTCATGGTAAGACCTAAGCCCGGGACCGATTTACTTTTTCATTTTGATGTCCCCAGAGGCCAAAAACATCATTCGTTCAAATTTTTTTATATATATATATAGATATATATAGATATATATATATATATATATATGTGTGTGTCCATCCGCACGATAACTTGAGTAATTTTTGTCCCATTTTGATAAAATTTGGTTTGAAGGTGTTAAGCTGGGTTTTCCTAGACGCGGAGTCGGCCAGCGGAGAGAGGAACGCGGAGAGCGGACTCAGCTGGTCTTAGGTAATTTAATGTTACTGTTTTCCTAGCAGCGGAGCGGAATGCCATGTTAATTTCAATTCCGCTCTCCGTTGTCCGCTCTCCGCTGGCCGACTCCGCGTCTAGGAAAACCCAGCTTAAGGCGGGATAAACTTGAATGAGTTCGCGAACCAGCATGATCGGACTATGGGAACGGGGGTTTATGGGGGGTTTTATGGGGTAAAAATAGGTTTTTCCCATTTTTGCCGCTAATAACACAAAATTTCACAATTTATTTTTAAACCACTTTGTAGAGCTTAAAAAAACAAATAATTTAGTATATTGAAGCGTTATTATGCGCCTAATTGTTACGGAGAAAATTCAAAAAAATTGTAATTTTAAAATTCCCATGTTATTCTTATGGAGAATAAGTCAACTGTTGTAGTTTGCTTGTTTATGAACATATTTTGATCGATTTTGAAAATACTTTTATTTCTTACTAAACTATTATCATTTTATAAAAAAATCTTTTTTACCCTCCCTGTTGCAGCAAACCTAAGGTACTTGTTAAACTAATTCTATTTAAACAGAAAATAAATGTGCTATTTTTATGGAGGCATTTTAGTGTAAATCCAATCAGGTCAATGGAAATTCGCTTAGTCTGCAGGTTTGCTGCGGCGGGGGTATTTGCTTCGCAACAGGAAAAATCTGTTTCATAATCATTGAAATAGATTTATTTATAATAAATAATCTATCATCAAGTTTATGATTAAATAAACCTACCACATAGTTGTTTAATTTTTTTGGATCAGCTGTCTGAAATTTTGAAATAGGCATTTGACAGTTCTGGATGTTTACATTTAAATGTCAAAGCAAATGTAAACATTGTGAATTTTCTCATGCTTCCATGGAGACCAATTATTATTATTTAATTTATGACAGCTGGATTTTAAAAACAATGTTTGTTTCCCATGTCAATCTTATGGAGAAATATGAAACTTTAAAGAGCCCCAGGGCCTCACTCTCTAATTATTTCCCTAAAAAGAAAGTTTCCTGCACAACTTCACGTTATGCTCTTTCCAATGACACCAAAAACATGTCAATCGGTTCAGTAGTTTCGGAGGAGTAATTGTCACAAAAATCCTGCTTGCGTATTAAATAAGTACTAGTGGTCGTCCTGTGGTCGAAACTCGACCAAAAATAATTCATGTACAGACTTCTCTATTTTCTCCCCACACTGTAAATAAAACATGTGATTGGGATTTCTTCCATTTGTTTTGATTTTCTGTTTACATTTTGTTGTTATTTCGTCACCATCATGGCAACCCAGTTGGTCCATGTTAATTTTTTGAAGTTTTCAAATTCGTTTTTTGTGCTTATTTTTTAGCCTATTTTAATTTATAAAGGGATTCTGCACATCTACAGGCAAATATCTTTCTAACAGTATGCGTAGATTTTCCCTGCGATGCACACGAGCTAAGAAAAAAGGTTTTAAAGAAACATGCTTGCCTATTAATATATAGATAGATAGATAGATGTTAACAGCAAATTTGCAACCAAAGGGTGAGTGAGCGTAGCGAACGAACTTCAACCTGGAGGCGAGTTAGCGTAGCGAACGAGCTAACCTGAAGGCAAGTGAGCGCAGCGAACGAGCTCCAACCTAAAGGTAAGTTAGCATAGCAAAAGAACTTCAACCAGGACGTGATTGAGCCATGCGAACGAGCTCATTTTGAAAATGAACGAGCATTGAGATAAAAACACATTAGGACAGGACGACGTCTGTCGGGCCAGATAGTAAAAATATAAAAAGTACATAATTAAATACAATGCAATTAAATACATAATAATATGTTGACAGATGTATTTCACATTTTACCTTACTGAATTTTTTCAGTGCACTCCATAAAATCTTTTTAGTCCTTTGTCCTTAATTAATTTTGAGTTTTCATAAAATAATAACATAAAAACAATTTTTATTAAAATTACATTTATGCTAGTTAATTGTATGATATCTTTAAAAGATGGTGTCGGTCATTGATTTCTCAAAATATGTTGGTCGATTTAATTAAGTTAGCGATACCTTAGAAGGGCAGTATCGAGGAAGCCTTTCAGTCAGAAAACACCCCCGTCCTACCGGCACACTTCACCCCACCTCCCTGGCAACTTTACATCAATCACTGAGCACTGAGTAGTGAGCAGCCATGTTACCAACCCCAGGTTCTCCACCACTTCTCCGGATACAACCGGTCATGAACGTAAAGCTACTGGACATCCGTTTGATGGTTGATTAATCATAATAATTACCACCAAGGCATTTAAATTGAATATTTGAAGTTTGTATTTTGAGTATTATCTGAATATGTACATCGATATTCGATTGTTGTTCCAGCATAGTGTTTAACGGCTTTCCGGTATCAGAAACAAAGAAATAGTATCTCCACCCATAAACCTATTTCTGTTAAGTTGTTGGAATGCAATTTACTTGTTTTAATAAAACACAAAGTAATATCGGTCGAAGCCGACGGGTAACCTCTAGTAAGATTATAATTTATTATCTTGTTTAAAAACATTATGAAGGTATCTGCCGAGGATGGGTTAAAATGATAAAATAACATCTAACGCATAACTTAAAAAATACCCCCGCCGCAGCATACCTGCAGACTAAGCGAATTTCCACTTGTCTGATTAAATTTTTACTCAAATATTTCCATAAATAAGACATATTTATTCCCAATTTAAATATTTAAATATAGATTTAACGAGTGCTTAGGGTTGCTGCTATGGGGAAGTTAAAAAGTTTTTTTACCAAACGTCAATAGTATGGTATGAAAGAAATAAATTTGCCAAATTTTATCAACATATATCCATAAACAAGTAAACTACAACAATTTTCATTTTCTTCATAAGAATAACATGGTAATTTTAAATTTACACTTTTTTGAATATTCTTTGTAACCATTAGGCATACAATAATGCTTCAATAAATTAAATTAATTCTTTTTTAAGCTCTACAAAATTGTTGGGAAAGATATTCCAAAATTTTATGTTTTTAGGGTCAAAACTGGGAAAACCCCCATGGTCCGATCATGCTGGTTCGCGAACTCGTTCGAATAATGTGGGTTTACACGTTTATACCAAATTTTATCAAAATCAGATAATTTTTGTTCGAGTTATCGTGCTTACGGACACATATATATGAATTTAAACGGATGGTGTTTTTGGCCTCTAGGGACCTCAAAAGGAAAAAGTAAATTTGTCCCGGGTCCAGGTCTTACCATGAGACCTACGGTAATAGCTTATTCCCCATATGGGAAATTCACTAAAACATAACGATTAACATTTTTAGTTAAAGATGCATTTCTTAAAAATACTAAAAAAGTCAGTCAAAATTTGCATCGAAACAAAAATGGTGAAAACTCCTATTTTCAATGTATTTCTTATTTGAAACGCGTTTTAAAGGTGGTTTAACTTAAATCATAACAAAAACTTACTTTCGTAATTATTTGCAAATCCATACTAATTAAGTATTCCAACCCGTTAATTAATAAAATCGGTCCAGTAGAGCTCTATTTTTATTTGTACAAAGATTTATTCGCTACACTACTGTGAAATTACCTGTTTTCGTAACATGTTTATCAACAGCGAAAATTCATTATTACATTGTTTACTACGGCAAAAGAATGTTTACTGTCTTTTTCGGATTTTGCCGTCGAAAACAAACAAAGATTTATTATTGTTTGGTCAACTGTTTTAATTTTCAACAACAAAAACTGTACAACCAAAGTAAATACTAACTGTTTGTTTAATATCGATGTTATAACCTGAAAAATTCAATGAATTTTGTTATGTTAAAAAAATAATTAGTCTTTGTAGTGTAGCGAAAAGTAACGTTAAAAAACGAGTGAAAGTTTGTCTATACATATTCTCGACCATTTAAAGTGCTCTATAAATCTCACACTTCAAACATGGTCTCAAATATTTAATGACTCACTTTCTACTCTTGTTATGAAATCTATATTTACTAGGTGGCGTTTGTAGATGCATCCACAAAATTGAGCAGAGTCATCAGTGTTCCATATATATTGTTATTGACCTTCACCACCGAGCTTCATAATAATTTTTACCTAAAATTTTAAGGGAAGAGAACATTTGTTTAAAGATAAATATTGGTGTAATTAGATTAGCTACATTTGTGGACGCGAGTGACTCAGAAAGATCTATGTAGTTGGAGTGTTTATATTTCGTAGATAATATGACACAAAATACATAAGCCACAGGGCCGGGGTCGGGTTGCGGCACGGGGCACGGTATGTAACTCAACCTAACCTCAGTAGATCACATCAGATCAGCCGCCATCGCCAGAGCGTTTCACAACGTAACTCCAGCCGTCACCAGGGCCGAGGAATGTAACTGATATTAAGACACGACCTGTAGTCATAGCATGTTAAACAAATACAAATACAGTAGAAGATGAGTCATGCGTTGACGCAATATTTTTTAAAAAGTAAAAGTATAAACAATGAATAATCTCCATTAATTTATAGTAACCAGGCTTAATTGTTAATGTAACATGGTTTCTTAACATTGCCTATCAAGGATATCCACTATTCGAAATCACGGGCAAAAGAGATACTAGTTCTGGTTTTTATTTTAATCAAATTTACTGTCAACACAGTACTTAACTGCGGGTTGTATTAGGAAACCCGCAGAAAATCTATACTATTATATTAGCTATTTACATTACAAGTGTAGTAAGAGCGTTTTTACTTCACGCAGGTGAATGTTGTGCAACGAGCGGAAGCGAGTTGCATAATTCACCTAAGTGATGTAAACACGCTCTTGCGTAACGTGTAACGTACAAGATTTTACCTGACCCGACAATATACATGGGTTTACGTACAATATTTTTCATTATCCATTTCACTCATCTTCTATCAGTAAAGTTCTTTTACTAACAAAAGCTAGGTTAGGTAGGAAAATACTTTAAAGCATAACAATAACATTCAAGCGCACAGCTGATTTCTAGCGTTGAACGTCGTTGGCTCCATAGAGTTATATTTTTTACCTAACCCGCCATGTTAAACTTCCCTATCCCAAGCGTGATGTATACAACCTCCTTACTTCTCGAGTGATGTAAAGTTAAAAAAAACTCACTCGGTGATGTAATGAAACCCATTTAAATAACATTGAGTGCTTAACTTAAAAAATATACCTCTATGGAGCCAACGACGTTCAACGCTAGAAATCAGCTGTGCGCTTGAATTTTATTGTTATGTTTTAAAGAATTTTCCTAACCTAGCTTTTGTTCGTAAATGAACGTTACTGTTGGAAGATGAGTGAAATGGATAATGACAAATATTGTTCGTAACCTCCTGTATATTGTCGGGTCAGGTAAAATCTTGTACGTTACACGTTACGCAAGAGCGTGTTTACATCACTTCGGTAAATTATGCAACTCGCTTCCGCTCGTTGCACAACATTCACCTGCGTGATGTAAAAACGCTCTTACTACACTTGTAAGGTAAATAGCTATTAAGTTAAGCACTCAATGTTATTTAAATGGGTTTCTTTACATCACCGAGTGAGTTTTTGATACTTTACATCACTCGAGAAGTAAGGAAGTTGTATACATCACGCTTGGGATAGGGAAGTTTAACATGGCGGGTTAGGTAAAAAAATCTAATGGTGTCTGTCTGTATGTGTGTTACTAATAGGTACAAAAACTACTGAACCAAATGGGCTTAAATTTTACAAAAACATAGCTACCATACCAAGGACCCTTATAGGATTATTCACATTTTGATACTGACCGTAGGCTTTGCCCCTTTGGCTTAAAAAGTACTGAGGTGAACATTTTAAAAGTAAATATTGGTTGGTCTCCATGGCTGTGATTAGAACACTAACAATGTTTGTTTATATTTGCTTTGACATTTAAATGTAAACAAGAAGAACTGCTAAACTGCGTATTATATATCATAAAACTAAGCAGTACACAGTGTTCTTTTGTTTCTAAAATCAATTAAATATCTGTTACTATGTTTACTTAATGGTAAGTGTGAAAATGTAAAGGCAATGTACGATGGAAATGATTAAAAGAACTGGGGCCCATTTCATAATAAACTACAAGTTACAAGTTACAACTTGTAACTTGTTATTTCCATTAGATTTGCATTGGGCAATCAGCTGATTTACTAATAATATTAGTTTGTACTTTATTATGAAATGGGCCCCTGGTTTGTATATTAAGTTGTTTGTTGATATTTTTGTAGAGTAGAATCAGAGATGCAATGAAACATATACTGTATTTGCTATTACATTTTTTAGTCCTTGATGCTTTGATAATCATATTAGTTTTGTCTGCTGTCTTTAATGCTAAATTATTTGTTAAAATTTTTTTATAGTACGTATAGATATAGTTTCTTTAATATTTCAAAATACTGTATTAATAAGGCACAGCAATATTTCTAAAGTTTATAACAGCTGACTTAGTTTTGCTAATGATTTATTGTGAGTGAAGAAACTGAAGATGGAAGGATTTGTGATTTAATATAAAGAAGAGTGAAATTAAAAAAATTTTCATTTAAATTTAATAATTAGTACTTTCGCAACTTCAAAATTGAAATTTAAAATGTCAATAATAAATTAAAAGATATGTAACTAAGGGACATGAAGGTAAATCATGTATGTCAAAGTTTTATTCGAAGATTTGTCAGGTTTTCTCATATCAGCCAACGCAAGATTTAAAATTAATCAAAACCAAAATGGTGGTATCCACTACATACCAGATTTAAAAGTCATAACTTAAACGTTTCTATTATGGCTATACTGTAAAAGTTAAATTTTGTTTCTAAAAGCGTTGACAGATGTGTAACTATTATTATGCAACAGATGTAAAGATTAAAATGTTTCTATTTGGTGTCCTCTTCCCGTTGCAAAGCACGGGTACAACAGCTAGTATAGAATAAGTTTTTCATAAACCTAACCTCCCCCAAAAAGGTAACCCTACTCTTAATTAGACCTACTGCTTAAAACGAGTATTGAAAAAAGGTTAAATTAACGATGAGGTTTAGTTATTTGCAAGACCTAAGTAGGAAAATAGGGCCTATTTCATCCGGAGATTTCAATTTTATGAGGTTTAACAATTTATAAAAGTGTAATATTCAATCTTACTATCTACGTCTGTTATAAAGTGATGCTTCTAAATAAAAAAAAATATTTCTTATGATTTCTATATCTTTGATTTAAGGCTGTTGCCTTGGTACTACTGTTTAGTTTCAGTTAATGTCAAGTGTTTGTATTGCTATGCTTCAGGTGTTATGTCTCGTTTTGTTGAATCTCTATCTCATGAAGAACAACAAGATGAAGAGTGTAGTGTAAAGTTATCCATTTTACTTTATTAAAACTAAATTTTAGCGAATTTCCCATATAGGGAATAAGCTATTACCATAGTTCTCATGGTAAGACCTGGACCCAGGACCGATTTAATTTTTCATTTTGAGGTCCCTAGAGGACAAAAACACCATCCGTTCAAATTCATATATATATCTATATTTATAAAAGAGGAAGTTTGTATGTATATATATATATATATATATATTTGAACGTTATGAGCTCAGACACCATTGGACCGATTGCCACGAAACTTGGTACATAAGTGTAGAATTTCATGGAGTACGTTTATACACCTTCAATTTCGTGATCCGTCCAATCGGCTCCGCCCTAATGGCTCTAGAGTTGCCCCATGTTAACCTTATGAGTACGTATATTTAAACGGAATTAAAGAATCTTAACAACTGTTTCAGCTAAACAATTTGATTATGTGATGTTCAATAGCATTAAAAAGTTGATAGGTGTACCAACAGGGTGCAGCACTATTATGTTTTTAAATTAATGACAACAGCTAATTTGTACCAAGCAGAAACAAAAAGCTGTGATACATGGAATGGATGGATTTTTTACAGTTACGTTTAAGTAGCTAGGTAATACTAATAGTAAATTAAAATAAAGGTCTATCCACATACAGCAGATCTAGGGAACATAATAATTGTTTTATTTAGCGTTCTCAAGCTGCTTGCATTATTTTAAAGGGACCAAAATTGTCTCTTCCGCATCTTGACCCCGTTGCAAGGCACGGGTATAGCGGCTAGTTTATATATATATATTTGGATAAATAATACACCATAGTACCCTTTTTTAAATTATTTTTAATGACTATATATATATATATTTATCTTACTAATATTATGAATGTGAAAGTTTGTGTGTTTGTTTGTTTGAAGTTTAATCACGCATTAACTACTGGACGGATTGGGCTGAAATTTGGCATGATGATAGCTCATATTCCCGATTAACATATAGGCTTAGGCTATTCTTATCTCAAAAATCCTTTAGGGCTCCGCCCCAGTGGCACTGTAGTTCCCCATGTTAACCTTATGAGTATTCATTATTTAGGGGGAATTAAAGAATTAAGTCAGCTGTTTCAACAGGAAAAGTTTGTTATTGGATACACAAGTTGTTGTATTATAGTGGAAGAGTATTAGAAAAATCGACCTAACAAATTCGGACTAAGTGGAAACTTTGCACAGTTGTTTAGTAAGCCTAAATAAATAAAATATCGAAAGTCCCCATAAATCCCGGCTATGCTTCAGCCGCCATCTTGGAAAATGGCGGCCAGTTTTAACTTTTTTGACAATATTTCACAAACTATTGGAATTAGAGAATTTTTGTAAATACAAAAGATAAAGAACGTCTAAAAATACATATTTTTATACAACAAGGTTTAATCTATCTCAAACGGTTATTGAGATAAATAATAAGAATAGTATTAAATTCAAAATTCCCGTGTTATTCTTATGGAGGAAAATAAAATTGTTGCAGTTTGCTTATTTATGGATATATTTGGATCAAACTTGGCAAATTTATTAATTTTATACTAAGCTATTAATATTTAACATAAATACACACTTTAGTACCCTCCCTATAGCAGTAAACCTAGTAGGCCAAACTCGTTTAATTTAAAGTTATTTATATAGGGAACATATAGGTACTTACCTATTACATTTTTAGGATAAATTTTTCGTATAAATCCAGTCAGGTAAATGGGTATTTATTTGTAAATCGTATTAACAATCATTTTTTCTTATTAGTATTATGATTTAAAGCTCACTACCCTAGTAGCAAAAAAAATTTCATTTTATTGAAACACGATTGTCCAATATTTACAACAATATTGATTTCTTCAATATTAAAACAATATTGTTTTAATACTTTGCCAATATTGCACAATATTGGTGATAAATATTATAATTCAATATTAAAACAATATTGTTTAAATATGTTCCCAATATTGTTCAATATTGTAAAACAATATTGTTAAGGTAATATTCAAACAATATTCAACTAATACCAATATTCAAACAATACTGTGCACTTTAGGAGGTTTTTTTATCAGCTATCATCATTGTAGAAATTGTTGTCATATGCCACTGTCAATTATTACAATACCTGGTCTGGTCTGTAAAGTCCGTCACTAAACTTCATAACGGTTTATTGGGTTAAAATAAGCAAAAAGTTTCCTCTAGGGGTATGTACTTAAATGCATACCCAAGTAGCACACATTGTTGGCCCAACTTTGGGAAATGGTCGGCACGGTTGGGAAATGGTTGGAGGAAATTTTAACTCCTTGCCAATGTTGGCCCAACGGAAACTTGTATGTGTTGGCCCTACAAAGGAAAGAACCGTTGTGCCTTTGTTGGATTTAAGTATAAAACATTCTAAAATGCATTCTAACAAATTGATTTATTTATAAGAACATAAATGCTATGACAGCAGAATATAAGACGATTTGAGAGAAAATTGGATCTATAATAAATGTTGTCAGAGATGATGTTGTGATAGTTGTGGTACTAGATACAGTGGTGGAACACTTCTTAAAATATAATTCATTATTATATTTTTTTTTATTAATATTCTTTAACTTATATGAGCACATGTTTAATAGTTTAAGATTAATCAATTAAGGAAAAAAGATTAATTAATCATATAACAATCAATTATAATAACATTACTAATCTAATGGTAATTAAATAATCTATATTCGAATACCAGTATCCTCTCCAACTCACAGAAAAACAATTTAACTACTTGATACCTAAACTGATTAACAGAATCATATTATACTGTAGTATCAAAAATATTTCAAGTATTGCGACCATTGCAACCGTCGGCTGCTCTTATAACACTAGAAAACTCATAATATCAACAATCACAGATAGCTCAGTGGTAAGGCATCGGGCTCATTAGTCAAAGGCCATGCATGGGTTCGAGACCCATCTGGGGCAAAAAATGTTGTTCTAGTTTTTTTTACAAATTTTGTTTTTATGACCTATTTAATCACTTTACTCAACTGATAATAATGATTTCCATACTAAATCTTTATTAATAATTTGTGTTTTTATGTTAAGGCTGAAATATTGAAATAATATAGAAACCATGTTAAATACTTAAAGAAACAATATTTCAACAATATTTATTTTGCCTTGTTATAAGTCATAAGTCATAAGTTCTTTATTCCAAAATAACAAAAAACACATTGTATTGGAAAAGTCATAAAAATAAACAATAGTAAAAACTGAAAAATTCTTATCAAGGTAGGCTAAATGATATCATGATGATATGTACAAAGACTAACAATTTGATTCCTGTTTAATCTTTAATCTAACAGGAATGACTGACTACATGTCAGCTGAGAAATCGCGGACGCTGTAGCAAGCCTTTTCAACTAATATGCTTTTCAGATGTTTTCTGAATTTAAGTAAATCAGTCTCTAGCTTCAGCTGTTGGGGAAGTTGGTTAAACAGTTTAATGACATTATACAAAAGATGTTTTTAAAAAAATGAGGTTGAATGGACAGGGATTTTCAGGTTGTGAGATGTGCGTAAGGAGTATGTACTGCAGTTAGTGCTGGTGTTAAATATTGACTGGTGTTTTTTTACAAAGGAAAGGGTTTCAAGGATGTATAGAGAGGGAAGAGTCAAAATAGCAGCTGACCTAAATGATTCCTTACAAGATCGTCTTTTGAAAGTGAAAATATGACACGAATGGCTTTTTTTGCATTTTAAAAAGGAAGGAGGTTCGTTTGTTTTCAGATCCCCAAACAGGTAGAGCATAAACTAGATAAGGGAATATTAAGCCATAGTACACAGAAAGAACTTCCGTCGAGGCTGTTGTGGCCAATGTTCGAAGTACAGTACAAAGATGCCTGTGCTTGCACGTTTTATTACGTAATCAACATGAGTTTTGAAATTTAAACATTCATCTAAATGAATGCCTAAGAATTTTACAGACTGTACGGGATGTATAATGGTTTCATCGAGAAGAAGAGACAGATTCGGATCTTTGTTGGACCTGTTTGAGATTCGAAAGTTGATTAGCTGGGTCTTTGCAGTGTTAGTTTTTAGAAGGTTATCATCAAACCACTGAAGCAAGGTATTCGCCTCGAGGAATGCCATTTGCTCGAGTGACTCTAGGGAAGGACTGGATAGTGTCAGGGAGGTATCATCTGCAAAAAGGCACAGTTTACCTTGAGCTACACATGAGGAGAGGTCATTTATGAAGAGCAGGAATAGCACAGGGCCAAGAACGGATCCCTGGGGCACACCTCTCGTTACAGGGGTTTCTGAAGACTTAAATCTGCTTTGATAACCGGTGTGATCTATGGATTGTATTTCAACACATTGTTTCCTGCCTTTTAAAAATGACGAAAACCACTCAGAAGCAACTCCTCGGACTCCCATATCATTCAATTTGGCTAGTAAGAGGTCATGGTCGACCATGTCGAAAGCCTTACTCAAATCGAAGAAAATACCCATTGCGTGTTTCTTTGTGTCTAGGCCCTGCACTACTTGGTTCAGTAAAGAAAATATTGCACTCGTGGTATTTTTACTTTTGACAAATCCATGCTGATCTTTAAAAATTATATTGTTCTTTTTGGCAAAAGCCCAAAGCCTCTCCAAAACAGCCTTTTCATATATCTTAGATAAACTTGAGAGCATAGATATGGGCCTATAATTGTCACATTTCGTGTGCTCTCCCCTTTTGTGGATTGGCCTTATAACAGCAAGTTTTAGCGCGTTGGGGAATCGTCCATGAAGAAATGAGTGATTTACAAGATTTGTTAGTGGACTCACAATGAAATCTGAATATTGCACTGATATTGTTTCAATATATTTCAATATTGACTCAATATTTACCGATAAATTTCTTTTGTTTCAAATCGATATTTGTAAAATGTTATTGCAATATTAAATCAATAGTTTTTAATATTGGGTAAATATCGATTCAATATATTTTACAATATTGTTTATACATTCTTGCTACTTGGTTAACTATCTTGTCACTACTATGTAACTATTCAAAACTTACATGGTACGTTATTACTCCTGGTATAATTATTTTGTCGGTAAATATTAGGAAATTCAACCTTAAAATCCGGACTAAATTGAAGTTTTGCACAGTTAAGCACAGTAAGACTCGTTGATGAAAATGGCAAAAGTCCTCACAAATTCCGGCTGTGCTCATCCGCATTTAGTCCGGATTTTAAGGTTGAATTTCCTAATATTCACCGACAAAATAATTATAACGGGAGTAATAAGTAGGCTTACGTTGTAAGTAGTTACATAGTAGTGGAAAGATAGTAAGTGGACTTTAAACTTTAATACTAATAAGGGAAAAATATTGTTAATCTGTCAAAAAATAAATTTCCATTTGCCTGGCTGGATCATTACTAAAATACTTCCTAAAAATGTAAGAATATTCCCTATTTAAATACGATAACTTTAAATTTAACGAGTACTAGGTTTACTGCTATGGGGAGAGTAATAAAAGCGTGTATTTATGTTAAATATTAATAGCTTAGTATAAAATAAATACATTTGCCAAGTTTGATCCAAATATATCCATAAATAAGCAAACTGCAAAAATTTTATTTTCCTCCATAAGAATAACACGGGAATTTTGAATTTAATACTATTTTTATTATTTATCTCAATAACCGTTAGAGATAGAGCAAACCTTGTTGTATAAAAATATGTATTTTTAGACGTTCTTTATCTTTTGTATTTACAAAAATTCTCTAATACCAATTGTTTGTGAAATATTGTCAAAAAAGTTAAAATTGGCCGCCATTTTCCAAGATGGCGGCTGAAGCACAGCCGGGATTTATGGGGACTTTTGATATTTTATTTATTTAGGCTTACTAAACAACTCTGCAAAGTTTCCACTTAGTCCGAATTTGTTAGGTCGAATGGCAGTTTTATCCCTAAAATTCCTGGACTATTAATAGTCAAAGATGATATGCAAAAGTATTACAAAGTTATAAGATTTACCAACAGGGTGCAGTACTATTAATTTTTTTACATTTATGAAAACAGTTAATTTAAACTAACCAGCAAGAAAACACTGCGATAGGTAATGAGAACTGCCAAAGAATGATTGTTTACAGTTATGATTATGTTTTAATTGCATGAATAGTTTGTGATATTTTGCAAATTTTTTATAATTTTTTTTTCTCTATTGTTTAGAAGAAGGGGTTGAACATATGGCTATAGTAGATGTGACTATAGTATACCGTAAATTTAAAGAAGCAAATTTTATCAAACTGTATCCTCCCAATTGCAAACTCTAAGTTAGAATAACTGCAATAAGCATTTTACACTTATATGCCATCCCCGTACGAAGGACGGGTACTCTGCTAGTATATATATGTGTGTGTGTGTGTGTGTCCGTAAGAGTGATAACTCGAGCAAAAATGATCCGATTTTGATGAATTTTGGTACAAACGTGTAAACCTACGTTTATTCGAACGAGTTCGCGAACCAGCATAATCGGACCATGGGGTTTATGGAGGGTTTTATGGGGTAAAAATGGGTTTTCCCCATTTTTAACCCTAAAAACAAAAATTTTTGCAATTTCTTTTTAAACCGTTTTGTAGAGCTTAAAAAAAGAAATAATTTAGTATATTGAGGCGCTATTATATGCCTAACGGTCACGGAGAAAATTCAAAAATAGTGTAATTTAAAATTCCCATGTTATTCTTATGGAGAAAATGAAAACGGTTGTAGTTTACGTTTTTATGGATATATATTGATAAAATTTGGCAAATTTATTTATTTCATCCAATACTTATTGATGTATGGTCAAAAAACACTTTTCACCTTCGCCGTAGCAGCAAACCTAAGCACTCGTTAAATCTAATGTTATTTAATTTGGGAATATATATGTCTTATGATAAAAATATTTTAGTACAAATTTATGAGACAAAGTGAAATTCGCTTAGTCTGCAGGTTTGCTGTGGCGGGGGTATTTACTAAATCAAGTAGTTTTTATTTAAGTGCCTGACAACATAAACTTTGGCTGGATATAGAGATATCTGTTCATTCCGACAGTTTTATATCGTTTAACTATAAGTAAACTATTAAACTGTGAAAAAATAGAGTGTTAGCGAATTTCCCATAATAAGCTATTACCGTAGTACTCAAGGTAAGACCTAGACCCGGGACCGATTTACTTTTTTTTATTTTGAGGTCCCTAGAGGCCAAAAACACCATCCGTTCAAATTCTTATATATATCGTGAACCAGCATGATCGGACTATGGGAAAGGGGGTTTATGTGGGGTTTTATGCGGTAAAAATTGTTTTTTCCAATTTTTGATAAAAAACATAAAATTTAGCAATTTCTTTACAAACCATTTTGTGAGATTACAAAAAAATAAAAATAATAATTTAGTACATTGAAGCGTTGTTATGCGCCTAATGGTTACGGTGAAAATTCCAAAAAAATTGTAAATTTTAAATTCCCGTGTTATCCTTATGAAGATTAAGTAACCTGTTGTAGTTTGCTTGTTTATGACCATATTTTGATCAAATTTGGAAAATGCATTTATTTCTTACTAAACTATTAACATTTTACAAAAAAAAAAAAAAAAAAAACACTTTCCCTTCCCTGTTGCAGCAAACCTAAATACTCGTTAAACTAACTCTTTTAAAATAGGGAATAAATGTTATATTTTTGAGGAGACATTTTAGAGTAAATCCAATCAGCCAAATGGAAATTAGCTTAGTCTGCAGGTTTGCTGCGGCGGGAGTATTTTTAATCTCTGAGGCTATTACTGATCTTAGTCAGCCACAAAGCTACTCACCCTTCTCTCATATTTAGGTAAAAATACACACCTAGGTGGCGTCCCCATCATAATAAGTAATATACTGTAAGCCATTCCATAAGTTTGACATGGTAAAAATCATCGTGTATTCTAGAGAAATTAGTCATTTATAGATCAGCGCAATCTGTTGGTGGCCCACATCAACTACGACAAATTTAATTGAAACTGGTGACAACTTTAACATAGGGATGTAATGTCTAGTTGTATGTCAAAGGTACAGGCTTCTCTATTTTCACCCCACGCTGTAAATAAAACATATGATTGTAATTTATTCAATTTTTTTTTATTTTCTGTATATTTTTAGTTGTTATTTCGTCACCATAAATACCATGTAATTTTTTTTTTATTTCAAATTAATTTTTTTGCTTATTTTTGAGCATATTTTAATATTTGAAGAGGTTCTGCACATCTACAGGAAAATATCTTTCTAACAGTATGCGTATATTATCCCTGCGATGCACACGAGCTAATACAAAAGGTTTTGAAGATACATGCTTGCCTATTAATATATAGATATAGCTAATAAGAATCCATGCTCATAATATCCTATTTAGGTAATAATATTCATTTGAGAATACCTAGTTATTTAAAACTGCTGCTTCATATAGTTGTTTCAATTACCATTAGATTTTAGTGGGGCTTCTGGATGTTATACTCGTGACGTGACTCTGCCTTTTTAAGTAGCGTTTTTTTAGTTCTAAAACTAAAATTAAAGCCAGCTAACATGCCCTATTTTAAAATAACATTTTCTCCCATAAACTGATGGTTAAGGGTCTAAAAAGCTTATAAACTAATAAAAGATCAAACGTTGTATAAACGGCGGATTATCTGGGAGTGGAGGTAGATAGTCTATGAAGATGGAGATGGAACTGGCGCGTGGCAGAGATTACAGATTAGTGATGAGTGATTAGTGGCCGTGGAGCACACGGCGGGACACTCGATACCCCTGTGGGACGTACTAATGTCGACCCTGCCCTGCGGCAAACAGGGAATTAGGCCTCCAGATAGAGAAACAGTTATATTCATTCAAATCAACCAAGCACACCTTTACATGCAAGTGGAACGCATTACTACTAAATTTTCTACAAAACGCTGAGAAAGGTTTTTCAAACATCGCACTCCTTCACCTTAAAAAAACGCCCTACTTCTAAAATTTGTAAAGTGTCTTGGATTTTCAACCTGTTTTAAATTTTTTGAATTAGTTTTCGGACATATATTTATGCTCTTAATGATCCCAACATTGAAAGGAAAGTGTAAAGTGGCAATTTAAAATCGTAACACACAAAAAATTTAAATGGCGGATTTTCAATAATAAAGGTTTTTTACGCTTTTTTAATGCCAAACCGTTGTGCACGGGTGGTCTGGTTCACCGAGTATGGTCAAATATTTTTTTCTAAGCAGCACTATTTTATATACACGGTTTTACCATTAGCAAAAGGTTTATCAGGAATATTGAAATTATTATAAGGAATCCAATAAAGGAATCCAAAGCGTATTATAAGTGATTTAAAAGGATAATTTTCAAATGTCGTGTAACTATGTCTTTTCTGTGCTGTTGCATATCTCTATAAGGGACGGGTTGAGATAAATTGAAATATCCTTGCAAACACGGGACATGAAATGTAAATATTTAATAGCTAATAACTCCTCGCTGCATGCTAACTTATTCAATTTCCCAATTAATTTAATAAATACATTTCTAAGAAACCATACTTCAAGTAATTTTGTTCTGTAGTTTCTAGTAATTTTTAGCCACTCTCTTTAAATCATTACAAAACAAAAAGGAATTATTAATGAAGGGTATTTGCAAACGGATAAATAATCTGGATTCAAACCATATATAATTTACATTGGGGAAAAGTAGTTTAGATTACTACATTTAATATATAATTCAAAATAGTTTAAGGACTAGTATGTTTTATTTTGCAATTAATTTAAAATAACGTGTATAAGTGAAAAGTGCTCCTATGATAGCAATTAATTAACAGAGAGGAGAGGTTGTATTTGCAGCTGCAGCGTGTGCTCCCCCCCCCCCCCCCCGTGGCGACTTGCAGCAACACAGCGGTCAGCGGCACCACCCTACCCGGGGGACAACCCACCAGTTGTGCTCGTCATGTACACTGTAATAATCGCATTCATATTGTCTTGTCGAGAGATCATAACTTAGCCAGTCTTGTACAGAGAGAGGTCCTAGCTTTTAGCTTTGATGTTCGCTTGTGGAGAGATCTTAGCGTTGCTAATCATTCTCTTGTGGACGTATCGTACATAGCTTTTCCAATCTCTTGTACAGAGATCCTAGCTTTGATAATCTCTTGTGGTCGGACCTTAGTTTTGTAAATTTCACTTGAAGAGATTTTAGCTTTGCCAATCTTTTGCAAATAGTTTAATTCCCCCCTATACATAGTATATGGTGTGTGTGTGTGTGTGTGTGGGTGTGTGTCTGTACCACACGTCATGTAGTCCGATTTTGATTAAATTTGGTACGTAGGTAAAACTCATGGTACCTCGAGGCATTTCTTTTAAATGTTTTTAAATGTTTATTTTTAATGGAGATTTTTCCATAAAACACATAAAATAACAGAAAAATCCAATTTTCTCAATCATGGCCTGGTTTTGATCACAATTGTTGTAGTACTGTTTTATTTTTATTTTGTGTGTTTTTACGCCAGTGGCATATTTTACGTTTTGAAAGGGAACAGCCCAAACCGTGGTCTTGTTACTACCTATCGTCGACCTTTTTGTTAGATAGCATAATTAATTCATAGCCCAATGACAAATGGCATCTGGGTCTGGAAACGATCTCGATTGGACTTGAACTAGTGACCTTCAGATTAGAAGGCGAGCACTATAACCACTCATCTACCCAGACAATTGAACACAAAATTTGAAAAGATTAACATTGGCCTTATGGGTTGTCATGCTGGTGACGAAATACTGTAACAACGAAATATAAACAGAAAATCAAAACAATTGAAAGAAATTCCAATCACATGTTTTATTTACAGCTTGGGTTAAAATAGAGTCGTAGGCTACATTAGATAGATTTTGGTCTAGTATTTGACCACTGGACGACCTCTAGCCAATATTAATACTCATATGGGAACATGGGAAACTCCAGAGCCACTGGGGTGGGGCCCGAAAGACAGATCTGGATAAAAAAAAAACTACTTAGTTTTCCTACTTAATGCCTAATAATCAGTATACACTGATTATTTAATTTACTGATTAGTACCTGGGGACCGAGCTTTGCTCGGGAAAATCATTAGTTTGCTCTGAAAGCAGTCTTAGTATTGCAGATACATAAATCCATTCCCAAACTCCACACTGCTCGCCTTTACTACTTCCTTCAGCACTCCCTACGTTGTGGACCTGTTTCCCTCCCTTCCCATTGCATGTTAGGATTGCAGATACATTAATGTAATTAATTTGCCACAGACAGTTCCCACTTTCAGCACTGCTAGCCTTACTACTTCCTTCACCACTTCCTACGAAGCGGACCTGTTTTCCTCCCTTCCCATTGCATTTAAAAATTGCAGATACCTTGATCTAATCGTCATAAACAGTTCCCACACTCCAGACAGCTCGGCTTGACTACTTCCTTCACTACATCCTACGTCGCGAGCCTGTTTTACTCCCTTCCCATAGCATTTTAGGATTGGAAATACCTTAATCTAATCGTCATAAACAGTTCACACACTCCAGATAGCTCGCTTTGACTACTTCCTTCACTACTTCCTACGTCGCAGACCTGTTTCCCTCCCTTCCCATAACATTTTAGTATTGCCAATATCCTTATCTAATCGTCATAAACAGTTCCCAAACTCCGGACTACTCGCCTTGACTACTTCCTTCACCACTTCCTACGTCACGGACTTGTTTCCCTCCCTTCCCATAGCATTTTAGGATTGCAGATACCCAGGGCCGGACTTACCTATGGGCGAAGGGGGCGAACGCCCGGGGCCCCCGGGCCAAGGGGGGCCCCGACAGGGGCCCCCTTTGTACATTAGTTTTTATCATTAACTTCGAAAATTGATCAGACACTTAACAAATGGCCTTCTTTTGTAACAGCTTTATTTTTATTTTCGCTATCCTATGTTTAAGGTTATTGTTAGGTGCATTTTAAGGCATTACTAGGAATGAGATTCTTGACCCTAAGGGACTTTTTCTCAGAGTTGCACTGGGCCCCACGCTTAGGCCTGGTTTACATGAGCTGAGCATATGTGCTAGGCTGTGACGGACAAGTTTCAGTTTCAATGAAGCCGCTCGCCTGAACGTACGGCCGCGGCGAATGAGTTGAAGGGGGTCCCGCGCTTGGGGCAAAAATACAATAAATATGAAAACTCTCGTCCCAACGTAGAACGTAACTTGTAAAATTGTATTGTGTTAAATGGAGATTCACTGGAGTTCAAATACTTTTAAAAATAAAAACATTGCTCCGTTTATGTTTTATTAAATGTTATTCTTTTCTTTTACCTCTAAGTATATACCAATCAGGATTTTAAGGGGTTGAAGTATATTATCCGTTCAATTGAAAGGTTTTGTAAAATAGTAATTAATTAAGTTATGCGTCCAAATTTTGATCTCCAATTTAGTCTTTGGAGTCAAAATCATATACTGTAGCACCAGTAAGATTTTTTAAATCTATATAGACACTTTAAAACAACTAGAGTCGTCTGATGTTAACAAAAAATTACATTTATTGGGATTGGGCGAGCGTTGTCGTATGAAATCGTAAATAAGCGAATAAGCAGAAGCAGCTGCAACAATAAATGATAATGAGCCGATAAGGGATCCTGTCTAGTCCTGTCTCTCACGCACGCGCATACACACACATAAAATGCCTTATCGCCTATCCAAAACAATTTAAATCACTTTACTCCCATAGTTTGTCCTTTGAGACTAGTGGTCACGTCAAGTTGGTTGAAATTGTCTTACTTTTGTGTTATTTTATTGTAATTCTGCAAACTAACAGTACAAAAACAAAGCTGAAGTGAGTAATGTTGTATTCAATGCTATGTTTGTGTTGTATTAATCGATATTGGATCCATTTAAACATCTTTCAGTTACTCATATAAATACTTAGCTTGTGAGTGTTTATTAGACATTGCAAGATTTTGCTCCTCAATAAAAAAACTCAAACTTGAAAGTCCCCAATGGTACTTTTCATGCTAGGACTTGAACATATTATAAAAACGAGAATGCCATAGGTACCAAAACCATTATGAAAATAAAATAATCACACCTATATTGTAGTAATATTGAAAAACCATACAAATCGACGGCAATAATCGATAATTTAAATACGTAATAAACAAAAATATATCAATACTTCTTATCCAAATATATTATGGTAGCCTACCATGATACCATACCAAATATGCCGTCACTGGTACTATAAAGCAATAAATTTTTATTTTTGTGTATAAAATTAAAATATGCTGTATATAAAAATATGTTAAAATAGTTATATTTTAAGAAAATTTTTTTATATAGAACTTATTGCTTATTTGGCCTTAAATTGCTCTATTTGAAGCCTAAATTTAGAAAATTTTCCCGGGGGAGGACCCCCTAATCCCACTGGAGGACCCCCCCCCCCGGAACTGAAATCCTAGGGCCCCATTGGAAAATTTGCCCGGGGCCCCTGAAGTCGTAAGTCCGGCCCTGCAGATACCCTAATCTTACCGTCATAAACAGTTCCCACACTCCGGACTGCTCGCCTTTACTACTTCCTTTATCACTTCCTACGTCACGGACCTGTTTCCCTCCCTTCCCATTGCATTTTTTGATTGCAAATAACTTAATCTAGTCGTCATAAACAGATCCCACACTTCGTACTGCTTACAATGCCTACAATCATTGACTATTGAAAGCTACAATGTATCGAGCAATCTTCAGTATAATCTTTGCTCAATAGTAGTAAGTAGTGATGCTTTCCCTTTTGTACTGTATTTGTAATTTGCTAGTATACTGTGGATAGTTGTCTTATTATGAACACGTGCTACAACTTCAAGTCTTTTGTTTACTTTTTCCTTGTTATTTAATTCAACCAACATGGTTACCTAGCAACCCATAAGACTAATGTTAAAAAAATGTAATTTTCAGTTTCATTTTTCTACGTAATTAGATTTTTGTTGGCAGTTCTAACTGCAGTAAACTCGTTTTTAGGCCAGAAATAAACTATTTACAACATTTGAAGAAAATCGTCGGAGCCGTTTTCGAGATCTTTCTGCAAGCAAGCAAGCATACAAGCAAACATTGCTCGTACTAGAGTATAGGATTTAATTTAGCAATATAGTTAGCAATATTTAATTTAGCATTATAGCTAGTCTAGAATTTGGAGAGTTAGTGATGTATCAGTTATTGAATGAGGGCAATCGTGAAAATGAAGTTTCATCAATTAAAAAAAAGTATAAAAAATGGGAGTTATATAGGTCGGTCGTTTAGAAAACGACCTCCTTCAGCATTGGTTTAGCATTAGCGCGCAGGTCGTTTTCTAAGCGGCCGAACTATAGTTATACGACCTTGTCTGCATGTTACGTACTCACTATTTCGTGCCTTCACGTTGCAAATCTGGATTGAGACAAAGTAAGAGTGAGACAATGTTAACATTGTCTCACTGATGAGCGAATTGGCCATTTTGCTTTCTCAAATCAGTGAGAGAACCTGTACATTGTTAGGTAACTGTAGGAAAAATTAGTAATCAGTGTGAAAAAATAAACATCGGTATGCCAAATGAGAAAAAGCTGTAATATACAGTGACATGTCGCCACCAAGCCTATCGACTTTACACTAGGATCTCCAACAATCAATACAGGTGACCAGAGACCACCGCTTCCCCCGGATCAGTCGCACCTAATACTTCCGGAAGTAGCAGCCGATATCCGGACGATGGAAATTTGAGATCGGAAGTAGAGGCAGTGTCCTCCTCACCTGGCCCACGCGTGTGGACACCCGGCGTGGACGCATCAAACAGTTAGGCCCGCCGCACGCACATTGGAGCGAGGCGAGGTGCAGGCTAGGTGCAGGCGAGGTGCAGGCGAGGCGGGGCTATTCTGTAATACACGTGTTTAAATGGAGCACCGCACATTGAGCAGAGGCTGCGCGCAGCCTCCGCGCAGCACAGCTGCAGCCTCTGTCAGGCCTCCGTGGCGTTGTGGTTGGAATACAGTTTTCCTGCACTTCGCTCGCACCTGCGTTGGGTTTCAAGTGTTTTGTGAGTGAAAGATATAGAAACGGAGCATTAATTCAGATGGCTATATGTTTTTGAGCTTTGCATTCCTTTCCACTAATGCCACTTTTAATCAAGCTATGGATATCATTAAACTGTTAAACACGAAAATATTCCCTAGAAGACCGGTCTGGCAGTTCAGTAGTTAAAACATACTCCCCATGGCTTAATCTTTTTTCGTGTAATCACGTTTTCAAAAACGTTTTTTTTACATTTTTCGGATAGCGATTAGAGTCAAACTAAATTATAAAACTCACAAATAGAATGAATAAGGTCCAAAGAATATGTCTCTACTCGCGACAGTAGGACCAAAGCTAGGAAACCTCTGTCCCGCCCATATATCGATGGTCCCGCCTCGCTTCAATGTGCGGTGACACGAAAAAGTCCTCGCTCCCGCCTGCACCTAGCCTGCACCTCGCCTGCTCCTCGCCTCGCTCCAATGTGCGGCGGGCCTTATCGCTAGGTCAGTGGGCTCAGTAGTCGCTTGTCAATCAAAAAGTTGCTGGTTCTATCTTGAGACAAGTCAAAAACATTCCGGCAATATGATAATCATAATAGTTGGAGAAATTGGTTCGCATTCAATACAGTGTATGTTATACAACAACCTGGGATGGTTAGGGTGCTTCCACATTGGCCAACCCCACCTTGAACCAGTATACACCGTGATATGATAGAACAAAAATCAACCTACGCCCAATAGGCCGGTGTGGTTTGCTTTTATAATACTTGTTATCACAATTAGCTGCAGTGAAGTACTGTACTTGTAATGTAAACCTCCAAAAGAGCATGTCAACTAAAATCTTCCTTTTCCTATTCAAGTTTTTATCCTTATTCAAAACTTTACCGAACTTAGGTGCCATTTTTATTTTTAACGAGCTGCTACACCCGTGCTTTGCCACGGGGGGAGTACGCGAAAACGATAATGTTGTTATTTAGATCTGCTATATAGAATAGTTGCACATCTATTGAACAAAACACTTAATTTGTCACTTCGTGTAGTAAAAATCATTCCTTCAAATTCAGATGATGGTTTTTAATTCTATAGGCAAATTAAGTGCACTACATGGAGTGGTGCTGATGCAGGTTCAAAAGTACTCTAATTCGAAATATGGTTTAATTTGAAAAGATGAACTTATTTAAACGTGTAGATCTATTTACTTTATATTATATGGGAATTCAATGCTGTATATCCATAAGAATCTAACAACATGTCATTGCAGTAACACCCACGCCGCAGCAAACCTGTACACTAAGCGAATTTCAATTTGCCTGATTTGATTCTAAGTAAAAATAGTTCCAAGTCATATTGGGCAGTGCCAATGGGGGATAAGGTGGACGTGTTAGTGTGCCCGGTATGTAGGATTTTATGTGCTGATGAGGAAAAAAGTCCATTATGCGACGGATATTGTGGTTCGTGGCACCATGCCAAGTATTTGAACATAAATACTAAAAGGTTTAATGAAATTCGTAAAATTGAAGACCTAGTTCGTTTTGTCCGGGGTGTGACGTAATTAGAGTAACTTTCTTTGAGTTAGTATAAAACTACTTGTTAAAAATTGATTTTTAAATGTATCTAATTGTGTCGTAAGGTTCACATACATTTCTGGATTTCTGCGCTCAGTTAGTTTTACCTGATTACTTCTAATTAATGTAAAACGCCCTCCTTCAATTCGAGTGATCATGTCTAAAATATGTTGCAACAAAGTTTTTCTAGCATGGAGAACAGAAGAAATTGTTGCCTCACTGATAATCTGTGTTGAGTAAATTAATGGTGGGTCGTTTTATTTTTTTGATTTGAGACATCCCTCTTAACCAAAGTATTTTCTCCATAGGGAAATCGTGAAAAGTGGGGTGTAACATCAACCATTTAATGTGTATCATTTTGAGGTGTACAACAAACTCTGGGTTACCAACTGGTCAATCATCTGCGTTGAATATAGCAGCAACACCTTTGAAAGTTTGTCAACTGTTACGTCTTGAAATGTGTTGTATGTCAGTCAGAGTATATGCCCAGCACCAGCGCATTCTCAATTGTTCAGTAGAGCTTCTCTTAATTCCTGTCCTCTAAAGTTTTGAAAGCTCGAAAGTATGGATTTATTCGTCGAAATAGGTTAGATCTTGTATACGGTTTGCATAACAATTTTCATCTTCTCTTATTGAACAGTGTATATTATTATATATCCTGAATCAGAAATATAAACTTGACCGTATTTGACTGTAATTCCGTGGGTGTTATTACAATTCTGTAATGAAATTGATTGTTGAATGCATACATATAGAGCCCTTCTCTTGTGTTTGGTCTAATATTGCGACTAACACTTACCATAGTAAATAAGTTGTTGAAATTTCTTATTTTTTACTTGTAATGTCTTGATTGTTGATGGCTTCCAGTCAATAAACTTTGTACAAGTTTGCTTGTGGAACTGGCAACGTAACCTTGCCGTAGTGATAGCAAGATGTAAATAATCCATTTGCGTTTTTTCTCAATTGAAGTGGAGCTAGTAACAAAAACGTTGACAATAAAAACATAAAGTCCACCAAAGGTCTAGTAAAATCTTACTACTTGAGCTTACCATAGCCAAGAAATTATCACAGTTTCTACAAAGGTTTTGAAATGTCTCGCTCTGTCAGAGTTACCTCTAAACCTTTCTTGCAACAAACATCAATATTTGCTCCCATAAAATCTACTGAGTTTCTTTTTTTTAACAGCGGGTTTTCGTTTTTAAATGTTTTCTGTGTAATTCTTATGGGGAAAAGTCAACCTTTGAGAGCGCCTTGCGCCCTTAAGAAAAAAAAATTTTGAAATTCTAACACCTTATTGCAATATTAGAAATCTAATAAATTTGGAGACGAATCTTTTGACACCTCAAACATTGAAATTGGCCCACAAATAAGGGAGGAGTAGTGTTAACAAAAAACGCCTTCACGTATTATATATAAGGATATAATACAATTTTTCGAAAGGAAATAACAGAGACGCTAAGCCGTATTTCTTACTATTCTTCAGTTAAATACAAAGATTAAATAAACAGTCTAATGCTATGTAATAATATGTTTAAGTGAGGAATCCACAGTCAAAAGCCTGAAATGCATATTATTCTTCAGGTAGCAGGTAGCCACAAAATATCCATAGCCTAACTATGTTTTGAAAAGCCCAAAAGATTTTTCCCCCAAAAATAAAATTACTATGAATACTATATTCTTCAGGTAACCATTTAAAAAATCTAAACTATCGTTTTAAGAAGCACAAAAGACTCTTCTAACCCTAAAATAAAATTAATGGTGGTTTTCGCCTCTGAGTACATAAAAACAAAAAAATATATCAGTCCCGTAATAGCTTATTCCCTATGGGAAATTTGCTAAAAGCTACTAATTTTCACAGGATCGAACCCTTATTAAGTTTACAGAATCTTATCTTTGCCCTCCTAAGGGCAGTCCTCTTTGCACACTATGCCTAGAAAGGAGAAAGGTTTCCCGTTTGCGCACAGAGACCAGATGGGCGACAAGGTATCTTCTCCTTTTGCATATTTTGGCGGTATCTTTTGTAAAATATATCCTTTTGTACAGTATTTGGCTTGAAAGTCTAGCTCTATATCGTCTAAGAACTTTGAATCATCTAACACGCAGAGTTTTATGGTTCAGAGTTATGACTACCTGATGATATGGTGGTTCTACGGGAATGCTTTCTAATTGAATGTCACACTCTCATGTGAACTAATTTCTACTCAATCGTAGTTACTCATTCAGTGTACCATGTTGCACTTAGGTACTGTATTAAATTTGTTGTTTTCTAAGGTTGTAATGTAAATATTCTATTATGGGCGTGTCGTGAAAAATGATCGTATCTTATTTTACATTACATTTACATAACACATTATTATACATCACAATAATTTAAAAATACTCTCACCGCAGAAAACCTTTAGAATAAGCAAATTTCAATTGGCCTCTTTACATTTGCAAGTGATATACCATTTGTTTGAATTTTTGAATGTGTAATTTTTGTATAGGCCTAGCATAATATAGATTTATATATGTATGTGTCTGTAAACATAAAAACTCGAGTAATTTTGATTTAATTAATTAAAAAGGGGATCAAAATTACTCGAGTTTTTATGTTTACAGACACATACATATATAAATCTATATTATGCTAGGCCTATACAAAAATTACACATTCAAAAATTCAAACAAATGGTATATCACTTGCAAATGTAAAGAGGCCAATTGAAATTTGCTTATTCTAAAGGTTTTCTGCGGTGAGAGTATTTTTAAATTATTGTGATGTATAATAATGTGTTATGTAAATGTAATGTAAAATAAGATACGATCATTTTTCACGACACGCCCATAATAGAATATTTACATTACAACCTTAGAAAACAACAAATTTAATACAGTACCTAAGTGCAACATGGTACACTGAATGAGTAACTACGATTGAGTAGAAATTAGTTCACATGAGAGTGTGACATTCAATTAGAAAGCATTCCCGTAGAACCACCATATCATCAGGTAGTCATAACTCTGAACCATAAAACTCTGCGTGTTAGATGATTCAAAGTTCTTAGACGATATAGAGCTAGACTTTCAAGCCAAATACTGTACAAAAGGATATATTTTACAAAAGATACCGCCAAAATATGCAAAAGGAGAAGATACCTTGTCGCCCATCTGGTCTCTGTGCGCAAACGGGAAACCTTTCTCCTTTCTAGGCATAGTGTGCAAAGAGGACTGCCCTTAGGAGGGCAAAGATAAGATTCTGTAAACTTAATAAGGGTTCGATCCTGTGAAAATTAGTAGCTTTTAGCAAATTTCCCATAGGGAATAAGCTATTACGGGACTGATATATTTTTTTGTTTTTATGTACTCAGAGGCGAAAACCACCATTCGTTCAAATTCACATATGTCACTTAACATGAATAATATATGCCCGTTAACACGATAACTCTAGCAAAAATCATCCAAGTTCAATGAAATTTGGTACAAACGTCTAAACCAATATTAGAAAGAGATCGCGAACCAGCATGATCGGACCATAAGAATGTGGTTTTACAAGGTAAAAATTGGGCTCTTCCATTTTTTACCCTTAAAAAATAAAATTGCCCAATGTTTCTCTAAACCATTTTAAAGAGCTAAAAAAAAATAATTTTGTGTATTCAACTGTTTCTTAAAGTTATACGTTACGGAGACAATTGAAATAGTTATTTGTGTAACTAGTGAGCAAAGTAGCACTTTGCTGCACACGAGAGCAACGAGCGGAATGATCTCGAGTGCAGCAAAGGCCTTTTGCACTCGTGTTACGCATTATATTTTTCCTACAGCCACTATAAAGCATATAAATAATTAGTCTTTCAAATACTATACAACACGTTTTTAGATTCAGCTGGCAACACAAATAGGTGCCCTAGAGAAAGTAGTCCCCGGTCCGTATCACTCCGCTATTTTTCCTCGGCAAGCAATGTGCTCCGCGACTTGAGAAAATAATTCTGTATATTTTTGTAATTTGCAGTGGTTTCCGCTCCTAAAAAAATGCTTTAAAGGTATTTTCTTGTTTATTAAGATCGTAGGAATGTTTTAAAAACGTTTAAAAGAAAAGACCAGAAAATTCAGAAATACCTAATAGAGAACATTAACAATAAACACAAAATGACAGGTTAAATCGTAGTTATAATAGTCAATCGGCTGCTCATAGTATTATTATCGTTAAGCGTTACCAACCTATTTCCAAGCGTACACGGATTACGTGCATAATAGAACCACAATGTTTTGTGTTGTTTCGTTGGAATCCTGATGTGCGCCAAAGTATAAACCGTACGACAAAGTATAAATATGCAAAAATTATCAGCTTTCTGTACGATAAACAGTACAAGGAAGCCAACTTTGGCGGGTGACTGTAGGAAAAATATATGGTTTCAAAATTCTTGGAGGTTGGTTTACACCAAACAAAACTTTACACCCTCCCTGTTACAGCAAACCTAGGTACTCGTTAAACCTAATGCTATTTAAATAGATTTAAGTGAAAATCCAATCAGGCAAATGGAAATTCGCTTAGTCTGCAGCTCCAACATGAAACCGTTGCTGCGGTGGGAGTATTTGATAGTTTGAAACCGTTGCTGCGGTGGGAGCATTTGATGGTTTGAAACCGTTGCTGCGGTGGGAGTATTTGATGGTTTGAAACTGCATTGATTATTGTGTTTTTACTTTCTCCCCCTATACCATAGTATGTGGAGAAAGTATTGTTTTCGTCAAAATTTTCGAGTTTGAGTTTTGAGTGGATATATTCGTTTTGGGCCCCCCTGGACCCAAAAAAGTGGCTTTCGAAGTGATGTCTGTGTGTGTGTGTGTGTGTGTGTGTGTGTGGGTGTGGGTGTGTCTGGATGTGTACAGAGCTAGGGACTACACCTGTGGTCCGATTTCGATGAAATTTGGTATGTAGGTTCTAGGCCATGGTATCTCCAGGTGTTTTTTCATTTTTTTGAAATTTAGATTTTTAATGAGGATTTTCTCATAAAAACAAAAAAAAAACCGGAAAAATCGGATTTTTTTCAAAAATGGCCCGAATGATTTTGATAAAATTTAGTATGTTGTAGGCCTTTAAAATCTGAACAAAATGGTACAAATTCCATTTCTTTAAAAATTACGGTTCAAAAGTTATTGTAAATTATGTTATTTTCCCATAAAAACCCCATAAAATAACGAAAATAGGATTTTATAAAAATATCCGGTTTTGATTTAACATAGTATGTTATGGTTCTTACAATATGATAGTTTTTTTATTTTTTAGAAATTTTGATTTTTAATGGTGATTTTCTCATAAAACCCCATAAAATAACGGAAAAATAGGATTTTCTCAAAAATGGTCTTAACGATTTTGATAGAATTTTTGTATGTTATAGTCCTATATATTCTGAAAAAATGATAAAAATCCCATTGCTATAAAAATTACGGTTCAAAAGTTATTGCAAGTTATGTTATTTTCCCATAAAAACCCCATAAAATAACGGTAAATCGGATTTTATCAAACATGGCCCGAACGATTTTGATAAAAATTTGGTATGTTATAGTGCTTTAAATTCTGAACAAAATTGTACAAATCCCATTTCCGTATATTTACTCTCACCGCTAAATTATGATAAAGGTTGTTGACAAACTTATGGGAGAAAGTATGTGTCAGAATGCTGATACCATTTATTTATAAATGGCCCTGGCTAAGAAATAACTGATCTTAGTCAGTAACAAAGCTACGCAGATCATCTCACTCCATTCTACACTTGTCCTTCATTGATATTCAGGCACCAAAGAATTGAATTTAATAGAAAAATTTAACTATTATGTTAATTGGCTAGTTATTTAAAGAATAAGCAAGCATATCTAGGTCTACTACTATAAAACATTAAAGTCTTCCTGTTCACCGTTTAAAAGCCACTTTTCATCTTACTCCTAAAATTAATAATACAATGTTATACATCTTAATGCCTATATGATATAGCAAATTGCAATAATGTTAGTATGTAAAATACTCTTTTGGGTGATGATTTATACTATTCAATAACACTTTCTCTACCAATCCTCTCCAGTCTCTCACTCTTATGTTTCCAAGTCTTGTGGCAATCAGTAGAAAATGTGTTAGGATGTAAATGTGTAATGGTCGTTTTGTTAAATAGCACTTTACAGGCGTTTAAGAAGTTTGCATACCTATTCCCAGACAGCACAGGATGTTTTAAAAATATTTTTTTTAATCTTCAAAGTATATTTTAAAAATGCATCCTATTCCACCACCAGTGTATGTTAAAAATATTTTAATAAAACATTTTGTATTAATATTTTATAAATGTTACTGCAAAATATTATTTAAAAAAGGATTTAAATATTTTAAATAATAAAGATTTAGTATGAAAAGCATAATTATTAGTTGAGTAAATTGATTAAATAGTTCATAAAAACAAATTTTGATATAAAAACTAGAACAACATTTTTTCTGCCCGGACAGGTCTTGAACCTGGTACCTTTGTGTTGTGAGCCTCTTACCTTAACTCTGAGCTACCTGCACTTGTTGATATTGAGAGTTTTTAAGGGGTCAAAGAGTAGCCGACAGTTGCATAGACGCAATACTTAAAATACTTTTGATACTACAGTTAATTTGTTAATCTGTTTAGGCATCAAAGTTGAATTGTTTTTCTGGGAGTTGGATACGATACTGGTATTTGAATATATATTATTTAATTACCATTAGAATAGTAATGTTATTATAATTGATTCTTATAAGATTAATTAATCTTTCCCCTTTAATTGTTCAACTATTAAAAATTAGCTCAAATAAGTCAAAGAATATTAATTTAAAAAAATGTATTATTATAATTGTACTATTTTAAGCAAGCGTTCCCCACTGTATCTAGTATCACAACATCATCTGACGACATTATATAGATCCAATTTACTATGGATCCCAACCGTGCGGACCATTTCCGAACGTTGGGCCAACAATAACAATGTGTGCTTCTTGGGCGGACATCCGGTATGTTAAAAGTTTACTTTTATCAGATAGTCTAAACATTTTGTTTAACTGTTTGGGGAAAAAGTATTTTTTTTTGTTGTGATTTTAAGATATCTTTAATATACGGTACATGCGATAGGCTACTTGAATTATTTTTAAAAGTTTTATTTGTCATGGCCCTAAAACAATTCTTTAAGGAAAAAGAGATTTCTTGTCAAAATATATGTTTTTATATGTGTGGGAAATATATTTTACCCAGCTCGGTTGAAACAAATTACCAAAATATATTTTAAAAACTTAAACAGGCTATTTATAAAATATTTCTATAATATTCTTTAAAAATATTCTTAAAAGCTATGTTTTTTTTGGCAAATAAAATATTTTAAAAATATCTTTTACTAAATTATTATGTCTTTAATATATTAAAAATATTTTTTAAATATATTCAACTGAAAAATAAAAAAATATTTACAAAGTATATTTTTAAGACCATTAAAAAATCATTTTAAAATATTTTAAAACTATTATGTTAACATATTATTCAAAATTTAAAAAATATATTTAAAAAATAATATTATAATATATAAAATATTTTTAGGATGGATATATATTTTAAAAAAAAAATATAAAATAGCCTTATGCTGTCTGGGTTGTATAGATTGCAGGACAGTATTGCAGCACCAACCCATTAATGTACAGATTGTGGGTGGATTTAGATTGTCTTATCCTAAAAACATTGGTAAAACTAGATACGTCGGAATACCACTTTGGGAATATTTGTTCATTCAATCAACTTGAATCGCTAAAAGGACTTAATTAGTAAGAAAATCTTGTTTTCAAAGAAATTTATGTTTGACAGTCGCCATTTAATAAGAAAGTTATAAGTATTAAATAGCAGGGAATATTTATGGATGCATATTTATAAATGTAGAGAACAGCGATTTATTGTTTTATTACAGAGAGACCGCTTTTACTTACTTACTTACTTTTACTTAGAGAAGCTCTTTAGCTTTAACTTGATAACCAAATCAGCAATCACCTAATTTGGCAACTACAATTAGTTTTTCCTACAGTCACCCGACAAAGTTGGCTTCCTTGTACTGTTTATAGTACAGAAAGCTGCTAATTGCTGCATATTTATACTTTGCCGTACGGTTTATACTTTGTCGTACGGTTTATACTTTGCCGCACATCAGGATTCCAACGAAACAACACTAAACAGCGTGGTTCTATTATGCACGTAAAGCGGCCTACACACTACACGTGCATTGCACGCCGTGCCATTTTTTATATCGGCACGACGTGCTTTGCACGGCACATTTTGCCCACACACTTGATCTTCAGTGTAGCCTGCAACGTGCTAAATTACATCGTCTGTTCGTACAAATGAAATGCAGAACACACACATGTTTTAAGAACATTGGACATGATTAATTGATTAATCATTAAAAATAGACACAAGGCAGCAGCACTAAGCCACCTTAGTGCCTAGGTTAGTCCAGACCTTGCACCTCGCTGCCGTACAGATATATGCCGGCAGGGCACTTGGTTCACAATACTGTGGTGGAGGATGTATGCTCTATGATATATTATATAGAGATCTATGACTGCGTCTCAGCTCACGCATCACATACAGCGTGCGATCCATTGTGTTGTAATCTCGATGGTCGTGCCAATTATCAATGATCAATTATCAATTATCAATTATTTAAGGTGGGGACGCCACTATATGCGTATTTAATCTGTGTTGCAAATGGCCAAGACAAAATGCCGTTGATTCACCAGGAAAGTACTATTATAGGGTCAAACCCTGTCAAAAGTGGTTGAACTACTAGCACGTGGCACGGGGACCGCCTACACACTAGCACGTCAGAATGGCGTGCTTTGGCACGGCACGCCAAAAATCAAACTCGTCTTGATTTCCACCGTGCCATGCCAATGCACGCCGTGCTTGCATGGTGTTCACCACACACTTGCACGTTTCGTCAGTTTTTGGCACGACGTGCTTGCACGGCGTGCAATGCACGTGTAGTGTGTAGGCCGCTTAATCCGTGTACGCTTGGAAATAGGTTGGCAACACTTAAATATAATAATACTATGAACAGCTGATTGACTATTATAACTACGATTTAACCTGTCATTTCGTGTTTATAGTTTCGGTATTTCTGAACTTTCTGGACTTTTCTTTTAAACGTTTTTAAAACATTCCTATGATCTTAATAAACAAGAAAATACCTTTTCCTACAGTCACCCGACAAAGTTGGCTTCCTTGTACTGTTTATAGTACAGAAAGCTGCTAATTGCTGCATATTTATACTTTGCCGTACGGTTTATACTTTGCCGCACATCAGGATTCCAACGAAACAACCCAAAACAGCGTGGTTCCATTATGCACGTAATCCGTGTACGCTTGGAAATAGGTTGGCAACACTTAAAGATAATTATACTATGAGCAGCTGATTGACTATTATAACTACGATTTAACCTGTCATTTCGTGTTTATAGTTTCGGTATTTCTGAACTTTCTGAACTTTCTGGACTTTCTGGACTTTTCTTTTAAACGTTTTTAAAACCTTCCTACGATCTTAATAAACAAGAAAATACCTTTTAAGCATTTTTTTTAGGCGCGGAAACCACTTCAAATTACAAAAACATACGGAACTATATTATCAAAACGCGGAGCACATTTCTTGCCGAGGAAAAATAGCGGAGTGATATGGACCGCGGGTACTACTTTCTCTAGGGCACCATTTGTGTTGCCAGCTGAACCTAAAAACGTGTTGCATAGTGTTTGAAAGACTAATTTTTTATATGCTTTATAGTGACTGTAGGAAAAATATAATGTGTAACACGAGTGAAAAAGGCCTTTGCTGCACTCGAGATCATTCCACACTCGCCTGCGGCTCGTGCGTAAACATTGCTCTCGTGTGCAGCAAAGTGCCACTTTCACCACTAGTTACACAAATAACTATTTCCTACAGTTACCTAACAATGTACATGTTCTCTCACTGATTTGAGAAAGCAAAGTGGCCAATTCGCTCATCAGTGAGACAATGTTAACATTGTCTCACTCTAATTACTTTGTCTCACTCCAGATTTGCAACGTGAAGGCACGAAATAGTGAGCGCGTAACATGTAGGCAACGTCGTATGCGCGCGAAATACGTTGGCAGCACTGGCTGTAAATCAGCTGGTCAGCTGGTCAGCTGTTGTACTGTTGTATTTGTCAATTGATTAAATGTTATATTAAAAGTTCACTTCTGTGTAAAAATAGGTTATGTTTCTTCACCAATTTATTTGTTTTATGGTAACTGTAGGAAAAGTATAATGTGCAACTCGAGTTCAAAGTAAAATTGCCTCACTCGAGAAACCATTCCTCACTCGCCTACGGCTCGTGAGTAAGGATTTCTCTCGAGTGAGTCAATTGCTCACTTTTCTCACTAGTTGCACAAATCTATAATATTATATAAAAATCTAATGGTGTCTGTATGTGTATTACTAATAGGTGCAAAAACTACTGAACTAACTGGGCTTAAATTTTACAAAAATATAGTTACCATACCAAGGACCATTATAGGACTATTCACATTTCGATACTAACCGTAGGCTTTGCCCCTTTGGTTTTAAAAGTTCTTAGGTGAACATTTTAAAAGTAAATATTGATTGGTCTCCATGGCTGTGATGAGAACACTAACAATGTTTGTTTACATTTGCTTTGACATTTAAATATAAACAAGAAGAACTGCTAAACTGCATATTTCACTATTTCAGACAGCTGATACAAAGAAATAATATTTTCCATAAATATGAGGTAGGTTTATTTTGATCTAACATTTTATCATGGATTATTTATTCTAAAACTATGTCCATGAATATAGAAAAAAAAAAGATTTTATAACCGTTGCTGTATCAACTCCGGCTCTGCTTTGGATTTTTTAAAGCGTCTTAAGTTAATAATCTTAAGTGAAAATAATGTTATTGATATGTTTTCATGGAAACAGTGTGAAAATTACAATGCATAGATGTTTTGTATGAATTTGGAGGCTACTTTAAATAAATTCAAACTGCTTCACATGTGTTAGATTAACTATAATTTGCACATCACATTGTTTTTTATATGTATATTTAGGTAAATTAAGTTATTGTGTTTTGCTAAACCTATGCTTAAATTAAACTAAGGAATACCATCAATAACTAAATTGTCTTTGATTTTTGTTTTCTAAAATCTATAATACAAAATACTCTTATTTTATCTTAACATAGCTTTCAGTTCAAATTTTATTTTATTTGATAAATTTATTGTTTGTGTTTTGCCACACCACTGATTAAATTAAACCAAGGAAAATATCATAAAACTAAGCAGTACACAGTGTTCTTTTGTTTCTAAAATCAATGAAATATCTGTTACTATGTTTTCCTAATGGTAAGTGTGAAAATGTAAAGGCAATGGACGATGGAACTGATTAAAAGAACTGGTTTGTATATTAAGTTGTTTGTTGATATTTTTGTATAGTAGAATCAGAGATGCAATGAAACATATTCCGTATTTGCTATTACATTTTTTAGTCCTTGATGCTTTGATAATCATATTAGTTTTGTCTGCTGTCTTTAATGCTAAATTATTTGTTTGAAATTTTTTATAGTACCTATGGATATAGTTTCTTTAATATTTCAAAAGACTGTATTGATAAGGCACAGCAATATTTATAAAGTTTATAACAGCTGACTTAGTTTTGCTAATGATTTATTGTGAGTGAAAAAACTGAAGATGAAAGGATTTGTGAATTAATATAAATAAGAGTTTAATATAAAGATATTTAAATTTAATAATTAGTATTTTTGCAACTTCAAAATTGAAATTGAAAATGTCAATAATAAATCAAAAGATTTGTAATTAGGGGAGTTGAAGGTAAATCTGGAAAATCATGTTCAAGTTTTACTCGAAGATTTGGTCAGTTTTTCTCATGTCAGCCTCCACAAGATTTAAAATTAATCAAAACCAAAATGGTGGTATCCACTACTTACCAGATTTAAAAATCATAACTTGAACGTTTCTATTAAGGCTATAAAAGTTGAATTTTTGTTTCTAAAAGCGTTGGCGGATCTGTAACTATTATATGCAAGAGATAATGATTAAAATGTTTCTATTTTGTGTCCTCTTCACGTTGCAAAGCACGGGTACAACAGCTAGTAACTATTAAAGCATTTTTTTAGGTGCGTAAACCACTTCAAATTACAATACCCCCGCCGCAGCAAACCAGCAGACTAAGCGAATTTCCATTTGACTGATTTGATTTACACTGAAATGTCTACTTAAAAATATAACATTTATTCCCGATTTAAATAGAATTAGTTTAACAAGTACTTAGGTTTGCTGCAACAGGGAGTGTAAAACTTTTTTTTTTTGTAAAATGTTAATAGTTAGTAAGAAATAAAAACATTTTCCAAATTTGATCGAAATATGTTCATAAACAAGCAAACTACAACAGTTTACTTATTCTCCATAAGAATAACATGGGAATTTTAAATTTACAATTTTTTGGAATTTTCTCCGTAACCATTAGGCGCATAATAACGCTTCAATATACTAAATAATTTGTTTTTTTAAGCTATACAAAATGGTTTGGAAAGAAATTGCTAAATTTTATGTTTTTTGGGTCAAAAATGGGAAAACCTATTTTTACCCAATAAAACCCCCGTAAATCCCCGTTTCCATGGTCCGATCATGCTGGATCGCGAACTCGTTCGAATAAACGTAGGTTTACACGTTTGTACCAAATTTCATCATAATCGGATCATTTTTGCTCGAGTTATCGTGCTAACGGACACACACACACACACACACACACACACACACATATATATATATATATATGAATTTCAACGGATGGTGTTTTTGGCCTCTAGGGACCTCAAAACGAAAAAAAAAATCGGTCCCGCGTCCAGGTCTTACCATGAGTACTACGGTAATAGCTTATTCCCTAAAAACATTCGCTAAAAACATCCATCGAAATTCGCTAAAAACATACGGAACTATATTCTTAAAACGCGGACACATTTTTTGCCGAGGAAAAATAGCGGAGTGATACGGACCGCGGGTACTACTTTCTCTAGGACACCATTTGTGTTGCCAGCTGAACCTAAAAACGTGTTGTATAGTGTTTGAAAGACTAATTAGTTATATGCTTTGTAGTGACTATAGGAAAAATATAATGTGTAACACGAGTGCAAAAGGACTTTGCTGCACTAAACATTGTTCTCGTGTGCAGCATAGTGCCACTTTGCCCACTAGTTACACAAATAACTATTTCCTACGGTCAACCGACCAAGTGGGCTTCCTTTCACTACTTATAGTACAGAAAGCTGCTAATGGCTGCTTTTACTTACTTTTCGCACAGTGTTTACTTTGTCACACACCAGTATTCCAACCAAACAACACAAAAGAGCGTGCTTTTAATGCACGTAATCCTCGTCCGCTTGGAAATAGGTTGGCAACACTAGATACTACGACTACAATCATCTGGTCCAGTGTTTCCCATTTCGTTCAGTGTTTGGAGTTAACCTAACCTAAAAACGTGTTGTACAGTGTTTGAAAGACTAATTATTATTTATATTATTTATAGTAACTGTAGGAAAAATATAATGTGTAACACAAGTACAAACTGCCTTCACCCACTAGTTACTAAATAACTATTGAAGAAAACAAATTGTTTTTATCACAGGAACCGAATTGTACACGACATGTAACGAATTACTGTAGTCCGTAGGCCTACTGTTGCATATGGAGTGCCCACCCTCTTATTTCAGATGTTACAATAATAACTGAATGTATCCAACCTGTTTGCGCTGTGAATAATGTATTCATATTCAACCCAAACTTGACGCAGTGACGGAGAAAAGTTTCCTGGGAACGGAAGCTCCGGCGGAAGGACGGACACCTAACACCGCAAGGTCCAGTCACTACTTACTAGACAGAGCGGCTCCTGCAGACACACGGCAGAGTCTTTGTCACATTCGAGGATGTGGCAGAGAAAGGAAAAGACATAATTGAGATTGTATTAGATATTACATCTTCGTCACTAACGATACTAGATGTAGTACTAGCCCATAACACATAAAACATTCACAGCTTGTGAGAATATTTGCATGAAATATAAATAAACTTTGAATGAGACCTTAAATTTAAATAATGAAAAAGTTACTGAATAAACAACAGCCATACCTATAGCCTACGGTTATTTTAAAAAATCAATAGCATGTTTGACAAACGTTGTTCAAAAAATAAAATGCTGTATAAAAACTACTACAAAGAGCGTGTGGGAAAATTACAATGATGTAAGTCGACAAACTGTGGACCACCTGCGAGGGGCTTCATGATTCAATCTTTCCGGGTGCGACACCCCTGCACCACGCATCACGCACCAGCTTTTCACTACAAAGGTGTTTGCCCACGGATCAGCACACCTGTGTTTGCGATGCGGCACCACTCCGACAATCATCAGAACGGACGATCTGGAATCTGATACCCTGGCGAAACACGTCAATTTGCATGTCTTTGAGTTTAATGTTCTCTTGCTGATAAAGTTAATCTAAACGATGTTACGTGTAACTGCTTACAAAACCGGTTACACGCGGAATGTTAGTTTTAGCGAATTTCCCTATAGGGAAGTAGGTGGCACGGTAAGACCTAGGCCCGAGACCGATTTCCTTTTTCATTTTGATGTCCCCAGAGGCCAAAAACACTATTTGTTAAAATTTGTATATATGTATATATATATATACCATATATATATATATACGTCCGTGAACGCGATAACTTGAGTCATTGTCCGATTTTGGTGAAATTTGGTTTAAATGTGTAAGGCGGGATAAACTTGAATGAGTTTGCGAACCAGCATGATCGGACAATGGGAACGGTGTTTTACGGGGGCTTTTATGGGGTAAAAAATAGGTTTTCTCTTTTTTGACCCTCAAAACACAAAATTTCCCAATTTCTCTCTAGAACTTTTTAAAGAGCTTAAAATACAAATAATTTAGTAAAAGTTTTTTTGTACAGTAATGGAGAAAATTCAAAAAGTTGTAAATTTTAAATTCCCATGTTATTCTTATGGAGAATATTGTAAAATGCTGTAGTTTGCTTGTTTATGGATAGTACCTGGGGACCGAGCTTTGCTCGGGGAAATCTTTAGTTTACTGTGAAAGCAGTCTTAGTATTGCAGATATATAAATCCCAAACTCCAAACTGCTCGCCTTTACTACTTCCTTCAGCACTCTCTACGTCGTGGACCTGTTTCTCTCCCTTCCCATTGCATGTTAAGATTGCAGATACATTAATGTAATTATACCACAGACAGTTCCCACACTCTGCACTGCTAGCCTTACTACTTCCTTCACTACTTCCTATGAAGCGGACCTGTTTTCCTCCCTTCCCATTGCATTTAAAGATCGCAGATACCTTAATCCAATCGTCATAAACAGTTCCCACACTCCGGACAGCTCGGCTTGACTACTTCCTTCACCACTTCCTACGTCGTGAGCCTGTTTTCCTCCCTCCCCATAGCATTTTAGGATTCCAGATACCTTAATCTAATCGTCACAAACAGTTCCCACACTCCGGAGAGATCGCCTTGACTACTTCCTTCACCACTTCCTACGTCACAGACCTGTTTCCCTCCCTTCCCATAGCATTTTAGGATTGGAAATACCTTAATCTAATCGTCATAAACATTTCCCACACTCGGGCCAGCTCGCCTTGACTGCTTCCTTCACCACTTCCTACGTCGCGGACCTGTTTTCTTCCCTCCCCATAGCATTTTAGAATTGCAGATACCTTAATCTAATCGTCATAAACAGTTCTCACACTCGGAATTCTCGCCTTGACTACTTCCTTCAACACTTCCTACTTCGCGGACCTGTTTTCCTCCCTTCCCATAGCATTTTAGGATTTGAAATACCTTAATCTAATCGTCACAAACAGTTCCCACACTCCGGACTACTCGCCTTGACTACTTCCATCACAACTTCCTACGTCGCGGACCTGTTTCCCTCCCTTCCATAGCATTTTAGGATTGCCAATACCCTTATCTAATCGTCACAAACAGTTCCCACACTCCGGACAGCTCGGCTTGACTACTTCCTTCACCACTTCCTACGTCGCGGACCTGTTTCCCTCCCTTCCTATAGCATTTTAGGATTGCAGATACCCTAATCTTATCGTCATAAACAGTTCCCACACTCCGGACAACTTGCCTTTACCACTTCCTTCATCACTTCCTACGTGATGGACCTGTTTCCCTCTCTTCCCATAGCATTTTATGATTGCAAATACCTTATTCTAATCATCATAAACAGTTCCCACACTCCGGAGAGCTCGCCTTTACTACTTCCTTCACCACTTCCTATGTTGCGGACCTGTTTCCTTCCCTCCCATAACATTTTAGGATTCCAGATACCTTAATCTAATCGTCATAAACAGATCCCACAGTTTGTACTGCTTGCCTTTACTAGCCTACAATGTATCGAGCAATCTTCAGTATAATCTTTGCTCAATAGTAACAAGTGATGCTTTCCCATTTGTACTGTATTTGTAATTTGCTAGTTTACTGTGGGTAGTTGCCTTATTATGAACACATGCTACAACTTCAAGTCTTTTGTTTACTTTTTCCTTGTTATTTAATTCAACCTAAATGGTTACTAAGCAACCCATAAGACTAATGTTAAAAAAATGTGACTTTCAGTTCCTTTTTCTACGTAATTAGATTTTTGTTGGCAGTTCTAACTGCATGAAACTCGTTTTTAGGCCAAAAATAAACTATTTACAAGATTTGAAGAAAATTGTCGGGGCCGTTTTCGAGATCTTTCTGCAAGCAAGCAAGCAAGCAAGCATACATACTGTACAAGCAAACATTGCTCGTATTAGAGTATAGGATATTTTGATCAAACTTGGCAAATTTAATTATTTTATACTAAGCTATTAATATTTTACTAAAAGAAAATACACTTTATTAGTTTCCTAGTAGCAGCAAACCTAGGTACTCATTAAACCTAATGTTATTGAAATAGATTACCACACCGGCTTGCTGCGGTTGTCTTGTCACTGTGACGAGCGTACTGTTGTACTATTGTACAGCGCGGTTTTCCTCAAGTCAACCCACGCTACGGGTGTACCGGCTTGCTGCGGTTGTCTTGTCACTGTGACGAGTGTACTGTTGTACTATTGTACAGCGCGGTTTTCCTCAAGTCAACCCACGCCACGGGTGTACCGGCTTGCTGCGGTGGTCATGTCACTGTGACGAGTGTACTGTTGTACTATTGTACAGCGCGGTTTTCCTCAAGTCAACCCACGCCACGGGTGTACCGGCTTGCTGCGGTGGTCATGTCACTGTGACGAGTGTACTGTTGTACTATTGTACAGCGCGGTTTTCCTCAAGTCAACCCACGCCACGGGTGTACCGGCTTGCTGCGGTGGTCATGTCACTGTGACGAGTGTACTGTTGTACTATTGTACAGCGCGGTTTTCCTCAAGTCAACCCACGCCACGGGTGTACCGGCTTGCTGCGGTGGTCATGTCACTGTGACGAGTGTACTGTTGTACTATTGTACAGCGCGGTTTTCCTCAAGTCAACCCACGCCACGGGTGGTACACATTTATTGTGTACTAACCTACAGCCGGTACGGCTTGCTGCGGTGGTCAAGTCACTGTGACGAGTGTACTGTTGTAATATTGTACAGCGTAGTTTACCTTAGGGCCATGGCAACATTACGGGTGTACAGTGACATGACAACCACAGTAAGCCATCATGCTGTGGTTGTCTTGTCACTGTGACGAGTGTAATGTTATACTATTTTACAGCGTGCGTTTTTCTCAGGTCTACGGGTACACCACGGGTGTACCGGTTTCTGCGGTGGTCTTGCCGCTGTGAAGAGTGTACTGTTGTACAGTTAATTGTACAGCGCGATTTTTCTCAGGTCCACACCACGGGTGTACCGGCTTTCTGCGGTGGTCTTATCGCTGTGACGAGTGTATTGCTGTGCTATTCTACAGCGCAGTTTTCCTCAGGTACACCCACGCCACGGATGTATCGGCTTACTGCGGCGGTCTCGTCGCTGCGACGAGTGTACTATTGTTCTATTGTACATATGTAGAGGAAAACCTATGGCGTGGGTTTACTCAGGTCCACGCCACGGGTGTACCGGCTTGCTGCGGTGGTCTCGTTGCTGTGACGAGTGTACTATCGTACATCGAGGAAAACCTATGGCGTGCGTTTACTCAGGTCCACGCCACGGGTGTACCGGCTTGCTGCGATGGTCTCGTTGCTGTGACGAGTGTACTATCGTACATCGAGGAAAACCTATGGCGTGCGTTTACTCAGGTCCACGCCACGGGTGTACCGGCTTGCTGCGGTGGTCTCGTTGCTGTGACGAGTGTACTATCGTACATCGAGGAAAACCTATGGCATGGGTTTACTCAGGTCCACGCCACGGGTGTACCGGCTTGCTGCGGTGGTCTCGTTGCTGTGACGAGTGTACTATTTTACATCGAGAAAAACCTATGGCATGGGTTTACTCAGGTCCACGCCACGGGTGTACCGGCTTGCTGCGGTGGTCTCGTTGCTGTGACGAGTGTACTATTTTACATCGAGGAAAACCTATGGCATGGGTTTACTCAGGTCCACGCCACGGGTGTACCGGCTTGCTGCGGTGGTCTCGTCGTTGTGACGAGTGTACTTTTGTACATCGAGGAAAACCTATGGCGTGCGTTTACTCAGGTCCACGCCACGGGTGTACCGGCTTGCTGCGGTGGTCTCGTCGTTGTGACGAGTCTACTATTGTACTATTGTACATTGAAAACCTATGGCGTGCGTTTACTCAGGTTCACGCCACGGGTGTACCGGCTTGCTGCGATGGTCTCGTTGCTGTGACGAGTGTACTATCGTACATCGAGGAAAACCTATGGCGTGCGTTTACTCAGGTCCACGCCACGGGTGTACCGGCTTGCTGCGATGGTCTCGTTGCTGTGACGAGTGTACTATCGTACATCGAGGAACGCCTATGGCGTGCGTTTACTCAGGTCCACGCCACGGGTGTACCGGCTTGCTGCGGTGGTCTCGTTGCTGTGACGAGTGTACTATCGTACATCGAGGAAAACCTATGGCGTGCGTTTACTCAGGTCCACGCCACGTGTGTACCGGCTTGCTGCAGTGGTCTCGTTGCTGTGACGAGTGTACTATCGTACATCGAGGAACGCCTATGGCGTGCGTTTACTCAGGTCCACGCCATGGGTGTACCGGCTTGCTGCGATGGTCTCGTTGCTGTGACGAGTGTACTATCGTACATCGAGGAACGCCTATGGCGTGCGTTTACTCAGGTCCACGCCACGGGTGTACCGGCTTGCTGCGGTGGTCTCGTTGCTGTGACGAGTGTACTATCGTACATCGAGGAACGCCTATGGCGTGCGTTTACTCAGGTCCACGCCACGGGTGTACCGGCTTGCTGTGATGGTCTCGTTGCTGTGACGAGTGTACTATCGTACATCGAGGAACACCTATGGCGTGCGTTTACTCAGGTCCACGCCACGGGTGTACCGGCTTGATGCGATGGTCTCGTTGCTGTGACGAGTGTACTATCGTACATCGAGGAACGCCTATGGCGTGCGTTTACTCAGGTCCACGCCACGGGTGTACCGGCTTGCTGCGGTGGTCTCGTCGCCGCGTCGCTGTGATCGCTGTGACGGGTGCGCTGGTCCGCTACACTTCCGACGTAACCTGACTCCCCTCCCCACCCTTTCATAGCAGGACATGGTACATCCTTAATCGATAAGTTATAAGCGTCGTCGGACCCATTCATGGACAGGCGGGAGGAGTCAGAAAACGTCATAATTTAGAGGCATAATTATCGCAAATGGAGTGACTTACCATACGGGGAAGCAATGCATTTATTTTGTAAATCAATAAAATTAAGCCCTTTATCCCCGTACATTATACGACGTTATACAGCCTAACTAGCCAAGACCCCTAGTAAGTTAATCTTCTTAGTCAAAACGAACCTCCAGTACACTTACTTGTCCACTTCAATGGAAAAATTAACTAAATTACATGTAAATTAAGTCCATTATTCTCATTGTAACAGTATCAGCATCAGCCGATAAATGTAGACTACTGATTGTGGTTTAGTTCTAAATTAACCTTTAAGACTCTCATATTTCCACTTGTTTTTTATCTTAACAGTTCGTCGTATTAGTAAATCTGTTCTAGGATATACGCGCTTTTAAAGGGTATAGGTAGTCAACATTGTTTATTTGAAATGAAATTGAAATTGTTCCGGTTCATGTGTCCTTTTATATTTCTTTTGTACTGGTAATGTGGGTATGTGTTCGTGTGTAGTGTATGATTATGTGTTATGGTGCTTTTGTATGAGAGGTTATGTTTAATGTATGATTAAAATTGTATGTGGTCTTGTAATTGGTTATGCTTTCTTACAAGTGACAATTCAAACATGAAATCCATTCTATACAAGGGACAAGAGACATATAGAGAAGTTCCTATGCATTTAAAAAGAATAAAAAACACAAGTATGATATTTAGATTTGTTCAAATTCGTCTCTGATGATATGTCATTTGAGAAACTAGAAACCATAAGATCAATCTGGAAAACTATAATCACAACATGTTTTACTACTTGACTTCATACTGTTTTGATGTCATGCTTAAAGTTACCACAGTTCAAATACAAAGTATACAATGATAATGAATGGAATAAGCGGTGGTTTTACATATTTAATTAAAATACATAATTTATAGTCTCTTTGGAATGCTTATGCAATTTTTAGACTTATGTACTCCTATAAGTCATTTTTTCATAGGCTGTAACTTTACGAGTAGCTTCATAGGAAAAATGTCATGAATAAAAACGTTTTTAAATTGCATGTCCTATCCGAAAACATGATAAAATAATGTAGGGTGTTCCATAAGAAATTTAAAAGTTGGCCACCATGTTGCAAAATGGCAGATGAATTACGAAAAACTAAATTCATATTTTTAACTGCCACAAAAAATTTTGGAATTCAAAGTGTCCTCTTCTTACCGTTTCCAATATCCAAATGATGGCCTCAAGGCTAGCATTGTTTCTTGAAAACCTTTTCTCTCAGCTCGTGTGCATCGCAGGAAAAATATACGCATACTGTTAGAAAGAGATTTTCCTGTAGATATGCATAACCTTTTAATAATTAAATGATGTTCAAAAACAAGCGCAACAAATTAATTTAAAATTAAAAAAAATTACACGGGTCTTATGGGTTGCCATGCTGGTGACGAAATAACAACGAAATATAAACAGAAAATCAAATCAAATGAAAGAAATTCTCTAATCCCATGTTTTATTTACAGCGTGGTTGAAAATAGAGAAATATGTACATACCATAGACCAAGAAGCTGGTGACATGTCGGCAAACGTGGAGGAAACTGACGGTCCTTTTACCGATGACCTTTTTGATATCGTACTTGACAGTGAGCAAGTAATAGCAACCTTGAAAGTAAGACTCGATTCCTTCAACATGAAAGCTATCAGCGATTATGAAATAATAAGTTAAATGGTCTTCCGTCTGAGCAAGTGTTGAAGAATCCACGCAGTTTAGTATAACTGCATGAAGTAATTTAACCTCAATATTTGACGGTAACATTATTTAATGGCAAGATTTTTGGATCTCGTACAACTCTGCCATTCATGGTCAGCAATTTTTATAATTTATAAACCGCTTATAATTAATTAACATTTCAAAGCCTTGATGAATTCAAGTCCCTTAAAATCTAACGTCACTGGAAAACTTAGAACCTTATTTGATGCTATTGACAAACACATCAGGTGTCTACAAAACTTCGGCGAAGATACCAATTCGAATTGCTTTTTTCTCTGATTATGAGGAAACTTCTTAAAGTTATAAAAGTAGAGGAAAGCAACGTAGATATGCTTGATACCACTAATTTATCTAGCATAGTCAGAAATACATTAATCGAAGCTAGAGAAAAGACGCAACTGTTAGTAGGTTTGGGATCAACAAAAACCTCCATCTCTCCATCAGAAAACGGAAACTACCTTTATAACTCTGAAATAGGTAACTTTTTAACTACGCAGGCACTGCAATCGAACGAAAGGAGAACTTCAGTCTGGATTTTCTGCAAAGACGCTCACTGGAACGGCCAGAAGTACAAAACTCTATATTTTTATTGTTTTTATTTATTATATTTGTATAAATATATAAAGTAAGAGTTTTTAGTAATTTAATGTACAATTGTATTGATTACCCATGGTTTTGATACCTTTTTGAATTGATATAAATGTTAATATATTAACATTGTTCTAATGTTTCAATACCCGGAAAAAACGTCTTGCGTCACTTATCGTGTTTTGAAATCAAGGACACAAATTAACGGTTAAAATATGCTTTGCATATGGGCTTGACATTAGAAAATTCCACAGTCATTACATTGGACGAATCATGTTGGTTAACACCAAAAGCACCAAATAAAGAATGCACTATTCAAGTGACAGAGTCCTGTCTAATTTCATTAAACATCAATTTACTTTGATCCATGGCAAATCAATAGAAAAAGTAGTTTGAAATTTAAATAAATATTTCCTATAAACAATACGAAGGAATTTATGAAGTTTATAAACGCACTGGCTACAACGTTGTGTTATCAATACGTATAACGTTTTTCGTCCTAGGACGCTAGGCACGAGCCCGGGATTGTTTTCACATTACTTCAGGCTAGACCTAGAGGTTACGGCATTATCACTTAGATAAATAAAATCCATTGATGATTTGGCGGGATTTGAACCCGGGACCTCAGGGACCGAAGTCCCGCGCTCTAACTACTAGACTAGCTCGGTCCCCCGTATGCATATAACATATAAAACAACATATTACACAATAATTTAACCCTTTAAACACATATTTTACCAAAAAGCGAAGGATAATACCCCCGCTGCACAAAACCTGCATTCTAAGAAAATTTCCGTTTTCCTAATTAGGTTTACACTAAAATATCTCAATAAAAATATCACATTTATTCCATACTAGCTGTGTACCCGTTCTACGCACGGGGATCTTATAATAATCAGTTGAAACCTTCTTAAATAAAGAACAGCAATTGGTTTGCATATTTTCAGATATGCTGGCCAAACTATTTATTATACATAACTTCATTTTATGATGTTTGTTGTTGTTCCGGATCGGTATGACAATCAATAAAAGGTTAAATTACCTGTGTCCGCCGGTCGATCCTAATGTATCCTATTACAGGAGATGCATTTCGGCGAAATTAAATCGCCATCAGCAGTCCTAATATAAGGTCTTGAGCTTCCCCATTAGGTGCGTCTTGGAGTTTTTGAAACACATACACGAACTGTACACTTATATACATGACGAATAAAACATAAATACATGGTAGGCCTACTTTTATTTTTACTATGGACAAATAGACGTGCGTCGGTCGTGTGCCGAGTCTCGACTGAAAACGCTCTTTTAAAAAATGTAAGTTTCCCAGGAATGTACAACACTGATTCAAAGTCTATTTCCCGGTTATCAAAACTCAAGAACAATTTTATACCCAAAGAATCTCTATTTTCATTTACTGTTACCCTACATATTATTGCACTTGCGATTAATTAAATCCGTTATGTAAGGAAAAACGTTTTTAATCTTAGTTGGTTTGGATTTGCTTTCAAAACGTGATCGGAAATGGTTGCGGTATTTGTAATCAACATCCAATGTATACATATCAGTTAGACAGCTAGAAGAAAAATAATCTTGATTTGAACAGCTGTTCGTTATTTCATAGAAGAATATGTGCTAAACATTGGGAGAAAACTTTACAAAAAATCGCACAAAATTGGGTTTTTAAACGTCCGTCATTTTATTTACAAAGTGGTGACGCCATATTTTAATGGCTAAAGACAATCTCGCCAATCCAGTGAATACATTAAAATGATTTGGAACTTGATAGGTACTCTAGTTTTTCAGGAGTAGGCCGCGTAAAATGGCTCTTGGGTCGTAACAGACAGGAAGACAGACAGAAATTTAGATGAGACTTGTTTCGGTTTCTCTAATGTATAAAACGTAAAAATAACCTAAAAGTTTATGATTCTGAGCAATGTACAGACAAAACTCTAATTTTATTTATATAGATTTAAATAACACTAGTTTAACAAGTTTATTTATTTATTGACGGACAAACCATTACATACAGAATACAATTTTTGTGATACAACTATTGAGTTGATGAGTGATGAATAATAACAAAAGTGCAAACAGTAATAACAATAACAAAATGAATAACAATGAAGTAAAAATAAGGACGAAGATAACAATAAAGAGCAATGAGGATAACAAAACATAAAAAGGATTTAACAAATTTAATAAGAGATTGACTTGTCTTATAGTCTTGAAGAAGATATGTCATCTTCACTGACCAAGTGGAAGGGAGCTGATCAATCTTCTGAAACCAGTGGTGCCACTGTTGAAGAAATCGATATCAGGCGGCAGAGAGTTTCCCAGGGCTTGTATGCGAACGATGGCACTGTGCTGTTCGTAGAGCGTAGCATGGTGGGACCTAGCAAACAGCTCCCTCGATCTGGTACCCCCTCCTGGGACGTGGAAACTAATCCGCTCAAGCAACTCCGGACAGAGTATCTCTCCGTTGACCAGTCTATATAGGAACATCAGATCAAAGATTTTCCTTCTAGACACCAGCGTAGGAAGATTCAAAACAGCTGCCAAGGCGCATACTGGAACATCCGCGTAGCGGTATCCAAGGCGAAGACCCACTAGGCGGATAAACCGAGTTTGTATTGACTGGAGTCTTTCCTGAAGATAGTGTTGGTAGAGAGACCACACTACTGAGCAGTATTCTAAGTGTGATCTGACGAGGTGACAATAGAGGGTTTTCAGTGCCAATGGTGACGAAAAGGTTCGTGAATATCGGGTAATGAGACCCAAGTTCTTATTTGCTTTTGCGCTTATATAGAGTACGTGTTTTTCTGGACTCAAGGAAGCAGTGCACATAACACCCAAGTCCTTAATCTCGAAGACTCTGTCGAGGTTGCATCCATTCAAGCGATAGTTGTGGAAAACAGGAGCCAAAGTCCGGTGAAAAGTCATGATGACACATTTTGAAGTGTTCAGAGCCATAGAGTTCTTGGCACACCATCTATTCACAGCAGAAAGACTATCCTGGAGTTCATAGAAGTCATCGATAGATTTGATGGTTGAATACAGCTTGATGTCGTCGGCGAACAAGAGGTGCTTGACATGAATGACTCTGGAGATGTCGTTAATAAAGATATTGAAGAGTACTGGGCCGAGATGTGAGCCCTGGGGGACGCCAGATGTAGCAGAGATCGATCTTGAGGTACAGGAGGCAAACTTCACCACCAGTTTCCGGCCACAGAGGTAAGACGAAAACCAGTCCAACAATGGGCCGTGGATCCCGTGAGACGACAGTTTAGCAAGAAGGTGAGGGTGGCTGACCCTGTACTTAGGTACACTTACTTAGGTACAAGTACTTAGTACAAGTAGTAAGTAATTAAGTAAGTAGTAAGTAAGTAAGTAGTAAGTAATTATAGTAAGTAGTAAGTACTCAGGTACAAGTACTTAGGTTTACTGTGACAGGGAGGGTAAAAACGCGTTTTTAGTCAAATGTTAAATAGTTTAGTATGAAATAAATGTATTTTCCAAATTTGATCAAAATATTTTCATGAACAAGCAAACTAAAACAATTTTTCTTATTCTCCATAAGAATAACATGGGAATTTTAAATTTAAAATTTTTTGAAATTTTCTCCGTAACTTTTAGGCGCATGACAACGCTTCAATATACTAAATTGTTTGTTTTTTGAGCCCTACACAATTGTTTCGAAATAAATTGCTATATTTTATGTTTTAGGGTAAAAAATGGGAAAACCCAATTTTTACCTCATACAACCCCCCCATAAACTCCCTATTGTTCCTATTGTCCGATCATGCTGGTTCGCGAGCTCATTTGAATAAATGTATGTTTACATGTTTGTACTAAATTCCATCGAAATTGGATCATTTTTGCTCGAATTATCGTGCTAACGGACATAAGTATATAAATTTGAACAGGTGGTGTTTTTGGCCTCTTGGGACCTCAAAATGAAAAATTAAATCGGTCCCGGGTCCAGGTCTTACCATGAGTACTACGGTAATAGCTTATTCCCTATATTGGAAATTCACTAAAATTTAATACACTAATTCGTATTCCTTTAAAAGCTAATTTAAATAGTAAAGGGAATGAGACATTTTTTAATATGTCGGTGGAAAATAAACATATGATATTTAGGAACCCCACTCCCTAAAAATCTTATCCCGATGTTCCCATCAGATGGGTATGCGAACTCATTCAAATTTATTTTAACGATACTCACAGTTTTATGGTGTCAGATGCGTTCACAAGTAAATGCCTACGCTATTTTGCGTTAACTCAAAGAAAACTTAAGCCGTTCCCCCAGTGGTTATTAATATGAACTTCCATGACAAAAACACATTGATGAGTTTTCTGAGTTATGAGGACCACCGTTTAGCTTTAAACGGGCATTGCAGTCTCAAACTGGCACTGAGAGACAGACAAGATTTGAATTTTCCTGTCTTAAAAATAAGTTCCTTGTTACGATTATGTAAATTGCAATTTCAAAAACAGTAAAACAATGTCGATGGCTATACACACACATGTCCCAAAGCATGCAGGCGTTTTGTAGACATCATGCACTTTAAATCGAGGTGCGATAGTTTTCTCATTCGTGCATAATGTTTAGTTACAGCAAAAAACCAGATTTTTGAATGAACGACGGGTAGTGTAACTCAAAACTCAACGCTACCCCCACTGTGTGTGTGTGTGTGTGTGTGTGTGTGTGTGTAGAGATCAGCTGACTCTAGGAAGGGTTCGTCAGTCAGTTTCAGTGTGTGAGAGTGCCGCGGTCCGAGCACATGTGCAGGATTACAAACTGTGCCCGACATCCCTGGATAAGGTGAGAACTTCTGTCAAGTACAGCAATGCTTACTGCTTAGTCATATTTCTTTACTTGCTCACTGAAATCATTAACAATTTTTTTCGGTAAAAAATGTTATTAGTTCAAAATATAATTAGGTAAAATAATATGTATGTTTTCTTTCTTGATTGAAGGATGCAATTAACCCATAATTGTCGTATATTTAATGATCTACGAATACATAGGCAACTAATTAGTTCTTCTCGTCCCTTAAAAATTCCTTGAAATTCGAATTTGTTTAAAGATAAGCTGTTTTGGCTGTCTAAAGGGTTGTGATAGTTTCTTGACTGAATGATAATAATTAAAGATCTAGTCAATCTGTTTTGACCAAGTAAAAAAATAAAAACACTGGAAATCTACCAAATAAAAAAAATAAAAAAGTCTCCAAACTTTATCTTTGGTTCTTATCTTTGGTTCTTGGTTGGTTATCTTTGGTATCTTTAGTTCACGTTAACGGCATTTTCCTATTTTCAGTACCTATTCAAAATCTGCATTAATGGTACATCTTGTTCACGTAAATGGCAAGTTAACTTGTAGTATCCAAACTCACACATATTAGACCTATAGTTGGTTCACATAAATGGGATTGCTATTTGGAGTATTTACAAAAAAGGTGCATCAGCCTAGTTCCAGTGACCCTAATTATTCATTTTGTAAATTATGCTCAATGATATTAATCCGATTGTTCTTCTTATTTTCTCTGTACGGTATTTGTAATGTTCTATTTTAGATGATTCGTTGACTAACATATTTTGCGACTCTTGTTTACCTTTCTTATTATCTCGCAAGAAATGCCATAGCGACCTGTTAACCTATAAAACCCATGTTAAATTTCTAAAAGTTGAAATTCACGTAGGGAAGAGCCCTGTGGTCCGATTTGTACCATTCTAGATTTATACCTTCCCATGGTTGGTTACTATCACTGTGCTAAATCTCATGTAGATAACTTCAGCCGTTCAGGAGGAGTAATTGTAAAACAAAATCAGGAGTAGAGTATGAGTGGTAATGATAATGGTGATGATATCTTCAAAAATAATATCATTTTAGGTCTTCACTTACAAAATAAAGATAGGTTAGGTGACTAAGGCGTTATCAACATTTTAAAATGACATTAAATCAAACTAGTGTGTTTAAATAAAGAAGAACCTATATAAGAAATTTGAGTTCTGACAGTTCGTTCTGTATAATAATATTTAAAATCACATAAAAAACTACGTCAGTTAATCAAAATTTTTAAAGAAACGAAAAACATTATTTTAGATTGCTAAAGATAAGGATTAATTGATTAAGATTGATTATACTGAATTACTGGTTGGTTCACAACTTTTTCATTAGTCCGTTTTAATAATTGAACTTCGTTAGTTAAAAGTTAAAAAAGGTAAGTTAATCAAACAAATATTTACACAAATACTAGCGAATTCCCCATTTAGGGAAAATGAAAATTACTTAATAGATTTAGAACAACATGGTTCTCAAGCAGGGTACATCAACAGTCACAGCAGTTATTGAATTTATTCAAAGTAATAAATGCAGTGGATAAGGGAGGGAAAGTAATTGGAATTTTTCTTGATTTTGATAGTGTATTCCATAAAAAGCTTATGGACACTTTATCAGGGCCGGATTTCCCAATAGGCCCAGTAGGCCCGGGCCTATGGGCGCAAGGTACCAGAAGGCGCACGGCCGAGAGTATTTTTTTATACCTAGGCTATCTAAAAATAAAAATAAATAGTCATAGTTGATAAAAAAAACTCCAAAGCATTGTGATTCTGAAGTTCATAAGAAGAAAGAAATGTTATGAAATTTAAACTATATTTTCAGAATTACGCATCAATTTCGTTACAAAATTGGTAACGAACATTGGTTATACGGGAGTAGGCTGTAGGGATGTTGACGTTGACGAGCGCCCAAGGGGTACTCATCGTAATGCCACTGCACTGCCACTATGCTGGGTCGGGCTCGGCACTACTGATCAGAGTGATAAGGGGCGCATGCGTGCTAGACATGACATTGTTACCACCCTCACATCACAAAACAAAAGTTATGGTAACTAATCTTTTGATTAGTTTACAACTATCTGCAGGATCAAGTTAAATATATCATAAGTTTTTTTTTAATATTAAAACAACAATAATTTATTTACCTTTAAAATTAACGAAAAAAATATTAATCTCAGTTTGCATTCGATTTTAGAAAAAATTCAATACCCTCCAAAGAACCATTAATGCTGTCATTTTCTCCTCAGGCCTAAGGATCGGTACGGTTGGCCGGAATATTGCTCTGTTTTGCTTTGGAAATATAACCTAGATGCAGTACGACCATGGATTAAATATATCTCAAGTCGACTTCTCATAACATTGTTAATTCAAAATTTTTCCATGTGTAGTTCATGTTGGTGACACTGGACGTTAGTTTTGACGTAATTTTGTTTCTATTATTTTAGGGTTAGTTCTATAATGTGTGTTTTAATTTCTTGTAATATAAACAGGACACGACCTATTGTTGATGATTAGATCGTTTTATTTTGGATAAACTAGATTTAAACATAGATAAACATACCCCTTAAATAATAAGAATTGTTTTCAGCTAATCCAAAATAATGACAAATCTACTAAAGGAGTAGGCCTACGTATGTTTAATCTATGGTGTCACGTACTGTATGGAGTTCATGTTTTTGGGCCTGGAATAATTGGAATCAATAGCCATGTTTTTTGCAGGAATGCTCGGTGGGTTCAGTTGTTTTGTTTCAGTCCCACCCCCACGGCCACAAACATGAGCAATTATTAAAAAAAAGCATAAAATTCCTAAAAGTGTTTAAGACGGTATTTTGTTAATGCGAAACAAGTCAATTCTAAAAAAAAAACTTGCAATGATTCCAACGAGGAGTGGTATTCAAGCAATTAACTTAGGCCTATGGGCATGATATAGTTTTTAATAAAGGTTTGAAGGAAAGTAACTGTGACCAGACTAGGGGGCGGAAAATTATTTGGGCCTAGGGGCGCAAAAATGCTAAATCCGGCCCTGCACTTTATCAAAATTAGGTATTCATGGCAAAGAATGAAATTGGTTTAGATCCTACAGTACCTCACTCGCAGGCAACAATATGTTGTGACAGAACATTAAAAATCTGATTATTCAAGTAAATATAATTACATTCGAAAATTCAATTCACATGCAGACAGTCCACCATGGAGGTCCGCAGGGGTCGGTCATGGGTCCCTCTTGTTCCTAATATACTTGATGAGTCTGCTAGACTTTATGCCTCTGGGCTTGTCTGTATGCTGATGATACCAATATTACCGTTAATGGAAATTCAAAAGAAATATTGGAGCATCATCATTTGTCAGTCTCTCCATCATAAAACAATTTTTAGATAGCAAAAACTTTCTTTTAAACCCTAAAAAATCTAACATTGTATAATTTTCTACAAAACAAAACAAAAGCAAAATAAATACAGACATTATCTTAAAATTAAATGAAATGAAATGCTTTATTGTCGTTAAAACTAAGTACAAAGTTCATGACAATCGTCAAAAGAAAAAGAAAAAGAAAACAATCAAGATGGCTCTGGCAACTAAAATAACTAATACGCCTAAAACCTAAAACTCTAAACCAAAGTACTCTTCATGTTTCTACAGGCAAGCCTGGATTAGAGTAGTTTTTAAAACTTGTTTAAATTTTGAAACACACAGGTTTTTTATGGATGCAGGCAAGAAATTGTACATTTTTACACCTTGGTACTCTATTTTGAGTGGCTGTATACTTATGCCTTAGTGTAGACGGATTATCTTTAGATCTAGTACAATAGTTGTGAACATCAGATATCTTTTCAAAGTGAGAAATCTTTTCTTTTACATACAACAAACTTGCCAAAACGTACAAGGATGGAAATGTGAGAATGTTAAGACCCACGAAAAAAGGCATACAGTGTGTTCTTCTATTCACACTACAAATTAACCTCACCGCCTTCTTTTGTAAAGTAAAAAGCAACCTGTTAGCATAAAAACTGTTGGCTCACAGTAAGGTACCATAGGACAAATAGCTATGAATGTGGCCATAATATATACAAATAAGGACATCATCTGAAACAGTGGACATAAGTGCTCTTATCATAAATACGTCTTTTATACTTATAGATTATATTATATTTTTATTATATATTATATATGGACGTAGTTTGAAATAGTTTTTAAGGTTAACCACAGACTGCAGGACTTCCAAAGCAAAACTAGAATTTATATTTTGTTTCAATCAAAAACAACAAATTGTTGTAATAGTTAAATTTATTTACCTTACATCGTATTTTACTACATTATCATGTATTTTTGGTTACAGTTCGGTGTGATGAAGTGAATGTTTGAAAGTGATTATTCACAGTGGAGTTACCTGTTAAATTACCATATTATCATGTAATTTACAGTGTGTATAAAAATTCATTTGTAGTGTTTTCTGTTGATTGGTTAACTTTCATATTTTAACTAAATTTAAAATTAAATGCCACCAGTAAGACGAAGAACTGTGAGTGGCTGGAGGGAACGCAAACGTGACCACATGCATCAACCTCCCAATTTGACGGATACAGAGTGGCAGTACCGCCGTGGTGATACATCCAATCTCGGACAAATGAACGTTAAATGTTTACATTGTGGTGGCTTACATTTCTTTGTTGCCATAAATGAAAGGTTCGATTACCTCATTTGCTGAATTCACCATATACGTTCAGGAACTTATCGGAAACTCCCAATCTTAAAACAGGGCTGTGAGGCTTGGATCCAGAAATTATCTGGATAAAATACGTCAATTCAATTCCGCCTTTGCCATGGTCATCTCTGAAGCACATTTTGACGAGAGGGTCACACAGGGGAACTATAATTTCAAGATCCATGACAAGTTTTACCACCGAGTAGGTAATCTAATTCCTCAAGAAGGTCATGATCCTGAATACGCACAGATCTATAAGTACGACGTTGGCACTGGAACCCAACAGCGCATGTAAAACAGTTAAAACAAAGACTGCAATGAAAAATATGCGGGAAATAGGGTCACAATGCAAACCCATTTTCCCAATCTTATAAAACTGTGGCAGTAATTTGTCGGAACGAGAGCTACGTGGAGTCAAGTTAGATTCTTATGTGCATAGTAAGAGACAAAAGAAGTGACTTCCCTCGCCACAATGATGATACATGTATACACGCTAAAGCTGAAAACGGAGCATCACCTGGCCAAATAAATATTTGTTTATTTATGTTTTATTTTCAAAAACTAATTGTGTTAAACGTGAATCCGTTCTAGATACGTCCCCAACCGGAGACTTTGGTTAAGGGCACGTAATTTCAACACGCCTAAAACAGAACATATCGTTGAAATATTTTAACAGTGCTATAGTACGTGTCGTACTTGGTCATTTCGCTTGCTCCATTAGGTCTGAAAAGCTCACTTTACGGTGTGTGGTTAACATCTACGTTCTCACAGAAGGCACCCGCCTACAGTACTTAAGAGATAACCAAAGCAGTATGATAACGGATTTATATTTAAATATTGTAGGCCTGTCGTAGATTATTTTTATAATTTCTTTTCACATTTCTATAATCAGTCATAGAAATTACTTTAGAGTGACTCTATGATTGAGGTTTTGCTGTTTATGTTTTATGTTCTTTATTATTTTATTACTTTGCTCGATTTCGAGCAACAGGTTATCTAGTTTATTTAAAGCCCAATGATCAGGAACAGCTGGGATAAATGGTACAGTTGCATTCCGGTTCTGAATTAAATGGTGGATGTGAAACCAATTTCTACGGCATTTTCAAAGAACCAACGTTGTCTCGTACGCACCTTGACCCCGTTGCAAAGCACGGGTATATCGGCTAGTAATAAAATATTAATCACTTCAACCAAACATTAATTTGACACGTTGATGGCTACTTAAATAAAAAATATGTACTAATTTTCAATATTTTCATGAAATAAGTTAGAAAGAGTTAACTGTTTGAATGAGTTCTAACAGTTTTTTTAGTTTCTGAAGGATATTATCCAGATACAGTAAATTTGGGGGTGAAAAGCTATAAAACTTTTCAATTCTATTTCTCAATTCTCCTTAATATTCAACAATCAAATAACTAGTGTAGAAATGTTTACTAAAAATAAAAAATGGTAACACCTTTTTATTGACGAGTGAAAAAAATGTCTGAAATCCCAATGTATAATGGTTCAGTTTTTCATATAGGCCTACCGGTAGAGATAACCATTTACATACGTTTTTTACAATGAACGAATTAGTTTGGTAATTAGGTACGTCTTTATTAAATGAAAACCACTACTTATTTAATAGGACCTAATACAAATAATTTAATACATATTTTTAGTAAAGCGGTTATGAAGGGAGGTATCTAGAGCCATGATGGTGAGGGATAGGGAGGGAAGAGATTGTTTTAGCTAACCAATGAGCGCCTGCCAAGGGGAGGGGTTGCCACGGAGACAGACAAAATGGCGGGAACCCTGATAACGATCGTCGACGAGCACATGAATCAGGATTGCATATGTACGATTGTAGGGTAGCCTATTTTATTTTGTGTAAGTTCCCTAAAATTATACCATGTTGGAGTTTACTACGTTCAAGTGTACGGTCTTAAGATCTAAAAACAATATGACTACTAAATTGTGATGGATTCTAATGATAGTGTAATTTACCTAATACATTAAATCTTCATTCATTATATGATTGAGACACTTTCCTTTATCTGTTAATAAAACATCAGTCAACATTTAACACCAACACTAACAGCAGTCCACACATCTTACCTTACGCACATCATACAATTTGGAAATAACCAAACGATAAAACTTGATTTTCAACATCCTCTTTTATACAGTGGAATGCATTGTTTAACAACCTTACTCATCAACTTAAGCTAGATACTGGTTTACTCAAATTCAGCAAACATCTGAAAAGCATGTTGGCAACAGAGATCGTGATTCTTTCGTTGAATCTAGTCAGTTGCATTTCTTTTATATTCAACCAAACAGTCCAATTATTTCAGTAAGTTAATTGTTTTTTGTAGGCTACTTATTACTTAAAACAAGAGATTTAGATTTCATTATATTGTGTAGCTCGATTTTTTTTTTCAATACTATATATTTTGGAATTTTGGAATTCATACTCATAACTAATCAAACTTTATTTCAATTTAAAAAAAAAAATGTTAACGATCATAAACCTAACTCAACCAAATTACACAAGAATGTATTTATACTAACTAGAGATCATCCAGTGTTAAAAAATCAAATACTATGTAATGTACAGACTTCTCTATTTTCACCCCACTCTGTAAATAAAACATGTGATTAGAGAATTTCTTCCATTTCTTTTGATTTTCTGTTTATATTCTATTGTCATTTCGTCACCAGCATGGCAACCAATTAGGCCTATGTTAACTTTTTTACAATCTTAAATTCATTTTTGTGTTTATTTTTTAGTCTGTTTTAATTCATATAGGTGTTCTGTACATCTACAGGAACATGTCTTTCTAACGGTATGCGTGCATTTTCCCTGCGATGCACACGAGTTGAGAAAAAAGGTTTTGAAGAAACGTGCTTGCATATTAATTAATATATAGATATAGATATAGATCGAAGTTTTGAAATATAAAATTCTGGACCCTGATGCCATTTGTGATTGGGTTATCAATTAATTATGCTATTTAACCAAATGGCAACGTTAGATATTAGCAATGCCAGGGCAGGGTTTGGAAAATGGACATTCTCATACTTAAAACACAAAAAAATACGAAAAGTGTGTATGGTATAAAATACATAATACCCCCGCCGCAGCAAACCTGCAGACTTAGCGAATTTCCATTTGCCTGATTGGATTTAAACTAAAATGTCTCCTTCAAAATATCACATTTATTCCTTATATAAACAGAATTAGTTTAATGAGTACTTAGGTTTGCTGCAACAGGGAGGGTAAACAAGTTTTTTTATGTAGAATATTAAAAGGTACTGTGGTTTAGTAAGAAATTAATGTATTTTCCAACTTTTATCAAAATATGTTCATAAACAAGGAAACTACAACAGTTGACTTATTCTCCATAAGAATAACATGGGAATTTTAAAATTACAATTTTTTTGAATTTTCTCCGTAACAATTAGGTGCATAATAATGCTTCAATATACTAAATTATTTGTTTTTTTAAGCTCTAAAAATGGTTTAAAAAGAAATTGTGAAATTTTGTGTTTTTAGGGTCAAAAATGGGAAAAACCTATTTTTACCCCATAAAACCCCCCATAAACCTCTGTTCCCATAGTCCGATCATGCTGATTCGCGAACTCATTCAAGTTTATCCCGCCTTACACCTTCAAACCAAATTTTATCAAAATCGGACAAAAATTACTCAAGTTATCGTGCGGATGGACACACACATATATATATATATATATATAGATATATAAAAATTTGAACGAATGGTGTTTTTGGCCTCTGGGGACATCAAAATGAAAAAGTAAATCGGTCCCGGGCTTAGGTCTTACCATGAGACCTACGGTAATAGCTACTTCCCTATAGGGAAATTCGCTAAAAGCACACAAAGATATCTGAAAAACAGTAGTTTGTATGTAATTATCTCCTTGTAAAATATATGGTTATGCTGCTTGCTGTCAATGACCTGTGTAATACAATATGATCGTTTGCACACCAAGAGAAAAACACTGGCTGGTATAATTGTAAATGAGGTTGCTTTATTATTTTTTTAAATTTATTTTACTGCATAACGGCCAAGAGCCAATTTAAAATAAATAACTTATACAAAGATGACGTATTCTAAATTATTTAGTAAATATGAATTATTCGTTGAGATTGACATACAACAACGAATATAACCAATAAACTTACGACGATTAACAAAATAACCTTAAAATAAACTGGATAGTAATGACATTTTGTTGGCATTTTATAAGAGCACAAAAATAGTTGCTTTTCAAGTCAAGAGGTCATGTAGTGACTTTTGTGCAAATGTTGTAGGCCAGAATATACATCCGCAGAGAACAGAGTAAAGTCAAGAATAACCAATTACAAAAGGAATGGATTTTTTTCAGCGATATTTGGATCAGCACTTTTCATCCAAGATTTATAAAATAAAGTTTGACTTCGCAGAGCTCAACATTTGCGTTGGATTTTAGATTATATGTACACAAATACCCCCACCGCAGCAAACCTGCATACTAAGCGAATTTCCATCTACCTGGCTGAAATTACAGTAGGCAAATTATTCCCTTAAAATTGTCAGATTTATTTTCTATTTAAATATCATTAACTTTAAAGAGTACTTAGGTTTGCTGCTACAAGGAAGGAAATAGGTGGATTTTTATTGAAATATTGATAGCTTAGTATGAAGTAAACAACATTTCAACATTTCATTAAAATATGTCCATTGACAAGCAAGCTACAACAGTTAATTTATTCTCCATAAAAATAACATGGTAATTTTAAATTTACACTTTTTTGGGATTTTTCCGTAACCGCTAGGCATACAACAATGCTTCAATATACTAAGTAATTTGTTTTTTGAGCTCTACAAAATTGTTTGGAAAGGAATTGCAAATTTTTTTTGAAAATAATTGATTAGAAAGATAAACAGAGACTAAAGAAACCTCCCCCCCCCCTCCAGTGCTAAGGTACGAATGTCAAAGTATTTTTGCGTTAAGCAGATACATGCCATAGGATACGCCGAGTAGGTCTATGTCTAGCTTTGAAGGAGGTATGCAATGCAGGAGAGTTGGTTTAAAACATCTTTTATATAGGAATATGCGACGGCGCAACACAATACAATACAGATACGCAGATGTGCGGCGGGCTGCTGCAAGCGCCGCGCCGTGTCAGACAGTACTACTGCTAATATATAAACAGTTATTATTACGAGAACTGATATTTCACTCAAGTACTTTGATAAAAACAAAAGATTGCCATAAGTAGTCATTTATTTTGGGCATTTATTGCTCGTCTTCATTTTCTACACATATCAGGTAGTTTTTGTAAATGGATTCAGAAATTTTCCTTAATATTACACTCTTGTCCTTAATATTACACTCCTTAAAATACGAATTGTGTATTTTCTTGTAAAAAGAAAATAAAAACTCTTTTAGGCTTACTACCTGGGGAAATTTGTATACCTCAAATCGTTGCGAACATGCTGATCAATACAACACGACGATAAAGTGTGTTGCCAACATGATACTATCATCAAAAAGATTTCAAATTTTACATTAGGTGGGGAAGTATAGAACGCGCTGTTTAAACTCTGTGGTAAGCCATGTTTTGTTAAGAATGTTTTGTTGATAATAACCAATATACATAAACATTAATTTAACAATATGCTTTATTAGTTCACAACAGCTTTTTAAAATTGTTTGTTTTAACTCTCATTTACATAAGATCAATATTACTCGTATATTTTTGCTATAAAACACCCGTAGTAGCCATCATAGTCAACATTGGCACACTCAAACGTTTCCACATGAAACAAGCATTAATTAAATAGGGTTTAAACCTCACAATAGAATAAGAAGTTTAATTGCACTGTTTAAATCAAACTAGTGGTCGTACAGTGGTTGAAAGTTCGACCAAAAATATGTAATGTACACGCATTGACTATTGGCATATTGACTATTGTTTTACTTAGGCTATTATGGATACTGAAGTAGACATCCCATCTATATGGACCAGCCGTTGCCATTTTATTAGATCTATATATATAACTAGCTGTTTGCCCGTTCTACGTACGGGAATCTTGTAGTAAGTTGAAACCAGAACTTCAGAAAAGGAGTTGGTTTAAACTTTCTTTTTATGTAAATAATTAGAGAGTGAGACCCTGGGGTCCTTTAAAGTTTCGTATTCCTCCATAAGATTAACATAGGAAACACACATTGTTTTGAAGATCCAGCTGTTGTCAGAAATTAAATATTAATAATTAATTGGTCTCCATGGAAGTATGAGAAAATTCACAATGTTTACATTTGCTTTGACATTTAAATGTAAACAACCAGAACTGTCAAATGCATATTTCACAATTTCAGACAGCTGATATAAAAAATAAAACAATTATGCGGTAGGTTTATTTAATCTTAAAGTTTATGATGGATTATTTATTACTAGTGTAAGTGTTGCTCGAAATCGAGCAATTGCAAGGAAGTAAAGTAGTTTTTTACTAGGGTTGCTTTCAGAGAGGTGAAACCCAGTTGAGCGGAGCAAACGTGATTTGATATTTGTATAGTTTTGCTATGGTCAAAGGTCCAAATCCAAATGTTCTTTTCATTTGGTTTTTATGTAGTAATTTGCTAGAATCATTGACTTTATACAAAGTCAATGCTAGAATACTGTAGATGACCATAATTCAATCATTTTTGAAATCGTTTCACTGTTTAACCAACTATTCCAAAAGATAAAAATGATATGGTGCAACACAAATAAACAACCCGATCACCTATCTAACCTACACTCACCTTACACCACCTACACCTACACCTTACCTTCCTAATCTAACCTTACTTCAAAACACTTAATGTAGTCACGAATACTCATAAACCCTGACCTACCTTCCCCACATGCCTAAATTAGATCAGTGTTCAATCTGCGTTTTATTGAAAGTGTAATAACTTACTGCACCGTCGATGTAATTCAACATAATATAACCTGTGAGGTATTATCGGATTAAATATCGATTTCGATGCGGTTCGATATATCGCTTATTAAATCCTGATTTCTAACATTGGCTGTTTCTAATCAGCTGGCAACAGTGGCAACAGAAATAGGTTCCCAAGAAAGTAGTCACCGGTCCGTATCCCTCCGCTCCTTGTTTATGCTCCGCGCATTGAGAAATTAGTTCCGTATATTTTCTCAACTTTCAGTGAATTCCGCGCTTTAAAAAATGTTTTAACGGCATTCTCTTGTTTATTAAAGTCATAGGAATGGTTTAAAAACGTTTAAAAGAAAAGTCTAGAAAGTTCAGAAATACCTTATGATTCTCTTGTTTACATTTTTATTGTAAACAAAAAAACTGTCATGGCTACTTTAGCCCCATAAGCCTAATGTTAAATATTGGAAATTTTAAGTTCGTTTTAAATTGCATAAGCATTATCTAATTGAAATTTGTATGTTTAAAAAGCATCTCACTATTAGTCTAAGTTATTTTGTTAAGTTTGGCTGAAATGAGTTCAGCCGTTATTGAGTGATGTTTCTCTATTTGTTGCATTGAAGTTGATCCCAAAGAGCTTCGCTCGCTTCACTCGCTCCGCTCAAAAAACAAATAACTTATTTAAAAACGAATAAAAGTCATAATTTCCGATGAGTTTAAAAGACTCAACTCATAGATTACGTACCTAACAGTTCCATATAACAAACATTTCTTGTAAATATTTTGTCATTTTTCAAAAGCTGATCTGGTTTTTAGTGAATTCTACAAATGTTTCCCATTTATAGCCGCATTAGGTTGTCCATGTTGATCTTCGTCAATGATAATGTAGTCTCCACGGTACTACCATTTACTTTAGATTATAAAGTCAATGGCACTACCCATTGTCGCCAGTACGTTTAAAAATTTCAGTAATTTTTTATAAAATTTTGTTTACATTACTTAAGAACTGTCTGATTTTCTGCATAACCTCTCTGTCATAATTTCATTTGCTTCAATTGGCATTAATTTGGCTGGTTACTGTTATATCGTAAATTATATTTACCTGATAAAATGCAGAATTGAAAGGCCTAATGTTGTTCAGACGGTGTTTTGTTTCCCTTGAATGTGAATAATGCGAATCCTTCAATGACATTTTTATTAAGGTTTCTTGGTTGTAGTCATATTATTTTAAAATCATTTAACCTTTATGAAAACATATATTTAATGTCCTTGCCGTAACAGTTTAATTCGGCCTCAAAAGGGGTTTCTTTTGCCAATCATCATAAAGTTAAGTCCGTGTTTCCTACAAAATAGTAGCACTTTGGCTAACATCATTGTTCATAGTTTGTGGGAATCTTCATATTGTAGGTGTTCTTCATTATATAGGATGGTAAAGTATTTAAAAAAATCTATTTCTTCTACTTGGTGGCGTTCTATTACTTTCCTATGTTTCCATGGGTAACAAATCGGTTCTTTCAATGATTGCTCAAGAATTACAGTAACCTGTAAATTTATTTTTCTTATTTGGTAAAATATATCAAATTGCCCAGGCTTTCTCGATTTTTTACATTGTAATATGTACGAATGTAAATTAAAATAGTAAATATTTAATTTCAACAAAATCAGTAAATGTACCCAATTAAAAAATAAATAACAGCAATTAAATTATACAGCTGATTAAAATGTAAACAATTATGTTCTTCATAAGGATAACATGGGAACTTTAAAAGCCACTGGGACAGAGCCCAAGGCACTTAAAAAAATTTAAGGCCAGTTTGCAAATCTACGCGATACGCTCTTTCCAATGAGACGTCAATGGATAAAATCGGTTAAGAAATGGCGGAGGAGATCAACCGTCAAACTTCGTGATCACGTATTAATTATATAGATATAGATAAATCTATTTCAATGATTATGAAACAGATTTTTCCCGTTGCGAAGCAAAAATTAATTGTGAGAAGAAGAACATATTTTAATTGTAAACATTCAATTGTGTAAATTAGCTATGTTGTATAAAAAATGTGTATAGTTTTGGATGTTGGTTTGTGTTTAATGATATAAGTTATTAGTTATTGAATTTTTATATTTGGCATATGAGTAAGCCTATGATAAATAACACTATTTCAGAGTTCTGCCAGTTTTTGCTTAACTCTGTCCTGTAGAGTTTAAAGTAGCCTACGGTACTTTATAAAAGCTGAGAGCCTTTTCAAATTCAAATTGTTTATTTGGCCATTAAACATTACATAATAGGCTATGTCAATACATAATTCAATCAAATAAAAATAAAACCATCATCATAGATTGGTTAACAATAAAATCAAATCATGCTTAGTTCAAGTCATATTACAGGCAAAATAAAAAGTTAAATAAATCAGATTTAAAACCATGCACATTTGGAGAAAAAAAAAACCAAAAAGCAGTTAAAAAAAGCACACACCATGCATTACCTAATTACAGGTGGACCCCTGTCTTAAGGAACTCACTAGAGTCAAATAAAGGCGTTTCTAAGAGCCAATTACTTAGAAAGGCTTTGAATTTTGGTAAAGGCAAACGCCTCACTTCAAGAGGCAGATGATTAAAATACTTGCAACCTGTAACAGGAAAACAATTAATTGATTTACTCAGTCTGTGCCTTACAGTGAAAATATCAAACCTATTTCTAGTGTTATGGCTATGTACATGCTGATTTCTAGACAGGTATATTTCATTGGACTTAATTTCTAGGAGACATTGAAAATATATACATTATATACAGTCATGACTTTGTTTTGGATAAACAGTGGTTTGGAGTGCGCGAGATCCTGGGCTCCACTAAGTACCCTCATCGCTTTCTTTTGCAGAACCAGAATTTTGTTGACTTTAGGCGAGTGACCCCAGAGTCTCGTTCCGTAGACAATAATAGAGTGAAAAAAAGCAAAGTAAGCAACACGTATGAAATCTTTTGGCAGGTAAAAGCTCAGTCTTCTCAATAAAAATATAACCCTGTTAAGCCTACAGCACAGCGACTCAATATGATCTCCCCAGTCAAGGTGAGGGTCCAGAGTAAAGCCCAGCAGCTTTACATGGTCAGTGCACTCAGCAGACTTTTCCAAGCTAAAGGTGATTGCCTGAGTCTTAGATTCATTTAGGATCAATTTGTTAACATTGAACCAGGCAGTAGCAGTAGAAAGAAAACCCTCAACTTTGGTTTTTGAGAGCTCCAAGTCAGGATCTTTGGCAAACAATGTAGTGTCATCTGCATAAATAATAACATTACCTGACACTTCATAGTAGAGATAATTAATGGCCACCAAAAACAAGAAAGGGCCCAATATGGAGCCCTGAGGGACACCATGATTTACTGCCAAAGGGGTGGAATTTCTACCATTCCAACATACTATCTGCTGTCTGTTGCTGAGGTAAGATCTGAGTACGTCGAGTGCACCACTCTGCAGGCCATATCTTTCAAGTTTCATAAGAAGAATTGGTGAGAGACACAGTCAAAAGCTCGTGAAAGATCACAGAGCAAGACAGAAGTGTTTTGTTTGGTTTCAAAGCAATCAAGCACAACCTGAAGAAGGGAGTCCACTGCCGAAACAGTGGATCTGCCCTTCCTAAAGCCGTACTGCGCAGGCACAAGCAGGTGATGGACTTCAAAGTACTCATACAGTTGTTCCAGCATAACAGCCTCAAACACCTTTGCCAGAATGGGAATTATAGCTATAGGCCTATAACTAGACAAGTTATCATGAGATCCCTTTTTAAAAACTGGTACAACTCTGGAGATTTTCAAGGCGTCAGGAAATACCCCCTCATACAAACAGGTGTTTATGATGGTAGCCATGGGTGAAGCAATTAGATGAATTATACCCTTAAGTAGTTCAATCGTCATGTCAAAACAATCTTTACTCTTTGACAGTTTGAAGCTATGAACAATGTTTATGATAGCAGTTGGCGTCACAGACCTCCAAGAAAAGTTAAAAGGTACAATTGGGTCTGATTTAAGACTATTTTCTACATTATCGGTACTAGTTGGCGGTACTTGGCGTTAGGGATGTGCTACAACCCCCTATGAGTTCCTCTACAGAATTTACAAAATATTAATTAAACTCTTCGGCTTGGGCAAAGGTTTTGCCACTAACAGTGGGCTTTGATTTGGTGGCTTTAATAAAATCCCAAGCTGCTTTACAAGGATTTGCTGCATTTGAGATAGAAGCAGCCACTGAAGCCTGCTTAGCCTCTTTTACTTTTGTTTTGTAATTTGTTCTTAAATTCTTTAAATAAGGAATTAGAATAGGGTTGTTCTTTGACAGATCACTTACAAATATAACCAAATTCCTTAACCTAGATAGTTCAGGACCAAACCAGTCAGAGGAGTGTGTTTTTCTATTACTATTTACAACACCTGCCTGAGAAGTTTTCCTCTTAAGAGGAATTCACAAGTCAAAGGCATGTTTTATGTTGTCAAATAAACAATGAAAGGCCTCATTAGCAGTAAGGTAGGGCAAAGTCTCGCACCATAAGTCAATATGCGTTGATACCATATCATTGAAATACTGGACATTAGAGGGGTTAAATACTCTAAAACTAACCTCAGGGCTAGAATTGGTGTCTAATAGTCTGTTTTCAGCAATAGTACCACTGGATTCAGTTTCAATGGAAAGGAAGACTAAATGTGCTGGTGATCTGCAATCTGTTCCCGGCTGACAGCTGCTTTGTAGTTCCAGCGATCAAAATTGGAGATAAATGTGTCCAACGAAGCTTTCTCTCTTGTAGGTTCAATTATGGTACAGTAGAGATTATAACTACGGAGTAAATTTAAAAAATCGGTGACCTCGCTTTTTTACGTTGACTTAAATTGTAAGCTTACCTTTTTCCGTCCATGGGCAGTTTGATTGTTAAAAATTAACCCTTTAAACTGGAATAGGACTGTTATGTAAATTGTGAATATTTCCATGAGTTAATAATATTTTAGCCGACTCTTTTAAAATCATCGGAAATTATGACTAAGTTAGTCAAAATTAAGTTAGTCTAAGTTAGTGGAAATTATGATTAAGTTAGTTTTAAACAAGTTATTTGGTTATAAATAACTCCTGTACTTCTTTGCAATTGCTCGATTTCGAGCAACACGTACACTAGTAGGGAATAAGTATGTCTTATTTATGGAAATATTTAAGTAAAAATGTAATCAGACAAGTTGTAATTCGCTTAGTCTGCAGATTTGCAGCGGCGGGGTATTTTAAATCTTTATTAGTTTGGGCAGGATCTTCCATCAAAGTTGGGGTTTCTCCCATAAGATTAACATGGGGGAATCTCAATATTTAATTGGCCACTTTGTCTCCACTAAATTGAGAGTAGGTCTGGGCGTAGAAACTTGGTAGAGGTGTCCAAAGAAAGGTCTCGGCCTGGAGATGAGCCATCAAAAGAAAAACGAGGTAAATTCCCTTAGGCATCTGCCCCAGAAGCCTTTAAAGCTCCCTTCCCAGATTTGTTTACATTATTGCCATATGGATAATTTTTCACTACTTATTAATGAAACAGCTGTTATCTATATGAAATCTATCTATCTATCTATATATTAATAGGCAAGCATGTTTATTTCAAACCTTTTTTCTCAGCTCGTGTGCATCGTAGGGAAAATCTACACATACCGTTAGAAAGCTATATTCCTGTAGGTGTGCAGAGTTCCTTTATAAATTCAAATAGGCTCAAAGATAAGCACAAAAAATGAATTTGAAATTAACAAAAAATGTACATGGGCTTTATGGCTTCATGGGCCATGCTGGTGACGAAACAACAACTAAATATAAACAAAAAATCAAAACAAATGTAAGAAATTCCAATCACATGTTTTATTTAGAGTGTGAGGTGAAAAATCGACAAGTCTGTACAGTGCAATTGGATTTTTTTAGCTAAATGTGGTTAAGGTGTGCTGGAATATCTTTGAAGATGAACCTTTTTAGTGATATCACGTGTTCATTACGTGTCAAATTTTGAGGTTAAATCAAAACAAAAAAACTGGCATAATATGTTCTTGGAATTTGACAATACAATAGTTAAATATACTTACTCTACTTTAATAAAATCCCTTTGTCATTAGATAATATTTACTGTGAAATAGAGACATAATTCCTAACTCCAAATCAACTAATGAATAAATTGTTATTTAATTATTTATTTATTTAATTAAGTGATGGTTGCTTTGAAAATAAGTAATTTAACATGAGCAGATATTAAAATATTAAATCTTCTTGCAAAATTAATGTTGATCATTAAATTAATAGAATAATATAGTTGCTGTGGCTGGGATACATTTAAAATAACTGTTGGGACATAATGATGATTTAAGATTCGGAAAACATTATAGATAGGCCAAGGAAGCAAGTTTCGAGTTTAGTTTAAAAAAATGCAGTGGACTAAATAGTGAATGTTTTCTAATAAATCAGACAATGACATATACTAAATTAATTTATTTGATCTTAAATGTAATTTTTTTCTTAAGTAATACAATATTGTCCCCAATTGACAACATGCCAGTTTGTTTGTATTGATTTGATTTGACCTCAAAAATTTACATTTGAACATTGAACACATGATCGCACCATTGGTGTATATAACCTAACACAATCGATGTTAGTTTATATACATCGATGGATCGCATTCTCCACAGCCTACAGCTAAAAAGGTTCATCCGCAAAGATATTCCACCATGATACCTCAACCACTTCTAGCTAAAAAAATCCAACTGTATATATTTATGGTCGAGTTTTTGACCACTGGACGACCTCTAGCTGTATTTTAAACCACACACATTAATAGAGAGTTTCTGAATTAGCCAAAAATAAGTATTTGCAATGTTATTTCCTTCTTCTTCTTCTTTGATTTTAAAATTTATTTTCTTCTGCATCATGTCATGTTTTGCAATATAACGTGCTATTACGAAATCTGTGGAAAATTCTTAATATCACAGTAACTCTTAAGATTATTTCTTATTGAATTTTCTTTGATCTATATCTGTTTTAAGCAGCTATTTTCATGACAAAAAGGTCATGTTCCTTTTAAAATAGATCTCATCGTCCTTTATGAGATACGTTGGTTATCAACAATGCATGTAAACGTCGCTAATTATGTAGGCTAACACCTATTTTACAGGTATTTGTTTTTTTGAAATGCATCATTGCTATGTCATTTCAAATCAAATCAAATCAAATCAAAATATCTTTATTTTCCTTATATTATGTACCTGTATTTGCATTATTAATTTTGCTGACAATGAAGCCACCCGACAATATGAACGAGGCCCCTAACGTTTAATGAATAAAAGCCAGCATCACTGCAAGTATAGTAACTACACCTAACTTTCCGAAGAGAGAGATTATATTGACAACTTTATGTAATTGATAAAGCTGAGACGGATTGAGATAGTTAAGAAATTATTGAGACAGCTGATATCCGCATGTCAAGTCATTTCAGCCAGTAACCGCACGACCAATTAATTTATCAAAACAATGCTAGAGGGTTATTCATTGGCACAGAAGTACCGTCGTGACGAAGGAAAAAATAAAACTTACACAGCTTAAGGGTGGTAAACATTGCTCTCGTGTGCAGCAAAGGCCTTTTGCACTCGTGTTACACATTATATTTTTCCTCTATAAAGCATATAAATAATTAGTCTTTCAAACACTATACAACACGTTTTTAGGTTCAGCAGGCAACACAAATAGGTCCCCTAGAGAAAGTAGTCACCGGTTCGTATCACTCTGCTATTTTTTCCTCGGCAAGCAATGTGCTCCGTGACTTGAGAAAATAGTGCAATATGTTTTTGTCATTTGAAGTGGTTTCCGTGCCTAAAAAAGGTATTTTCTTGTTTATTAGGATCGTAGGAATGTTTTAAAAACGTTTAAAAGAAAAGTCCAGAAAGTTCATAAATAACGAAACTATATACACGAAATGACAGGTTAAATCGTAGTTATAATAGTCAATCAGCTGCTCATAGTATTACATTGTTGCCAACCTATTTCCAAGCGTATACACGGATTACGTGCATAATAGAACCACGCTGTTTTGTGTTGTTTCGTTGGAATCCTAATGTGCGCCAAAGTATAAACCGTACGACAAAGTATAAATATGCAGCAATTAGCAGCTTTCTGTACTATAAACAGTACAAGGAAGCCAACTTTGTCGGGTGACTGTAGGAAAAATAATTTTGTATATTGAAGTGTTGTTGTATGCTTAATGGTTACGGAGAGGATTAAGACAATTGTAAATTTAAAATAATTCATACTAAACTATCAACATTTCAATAACAAAAAGAATAAACATAGTATAACATTCTGTTTTTGTCCTCTGAGGGCAATAAAAACATCTAAAACCATAGGTCTTACCACGAGACCTGAAGTGATTGCTTATTAATTGCTTGAAGATGTACAGTATATAGTATATTATATATATAAATATATATGTATGTGTGTGAGTGTGATGATGTGATGATATATATATATATATACCCTATATATATATATATATATATATATATATATATATATATATATATACATCATCATGGACGGTGTGTTTTTGAAACCATTTCTATTTTAAATGCTGACAGCCTCTTTTACCGGTGCTCATAATTCCATGAACCTGTCAGGTAATTGACAATAAACCATTTCAAGAATGTGGCTATCTACATCATCAGAAATATGATAATAGTTTTAGCACATTAATATAGGGTTTCTTTAGACACGTTACTACATGGAATGTGAGCGCAAGATGTAGACTGGCGGCCCTTGAACGGATATGATAATACTTTTTGAAATATTTATTTCGGTTGCTGCCCCCACTCATCATTGTGTACAGTTGCCAAGTGATCAAAACACGCCCATTGTATACCTGTGATTTTGTGTGGCAGATGGAGGGCTGCTATGTGCCCAACAACCCGGCGCACTACGGGCTGGAGCCGCACGGGGGGTGTACCGCCCCCGGTGCCGTCTCCGCCATCCCCGCCGCCTCCGCTCAGTCGCTCTGGACCGACGACATGGGATCCTTCTCGCTGCCGCCTCTCGATCTGGACCCGCTACCCAGCCTCTTCCCCTTTAGTCCCAATAACTACAAGTGAGTACTCAGTAGGTCCATTATTGCTATATGTATCCAATGCCCTGTTATTGCATTTATGTATTTTGTTATTGTTCTTTTATCTATTAATTACAATTTTAAGGCTTGAATCGCCAATTAAGGCTCACATTGGCCCCTTTGTTAAGCATCTTACCATCTGACTCATAAAACTCGTCGGGGCGATGTTGAAGGGATTCGCAGCTCGGTAATCCTCTCATTTATTATCTCATGTACTGTATGTCACAGGTCTTTAAGCTCAATGATATACCAAAATGTTAAATTGATGAAACCTTAAAGTTTGTAATTTTAACTTGAATGGTTTATGAAATAAGTTGTTTATGTATCAATAGTTCGTATTTAGCTCGTGTATCGTTAATTACCTAAACCTTTTATCGGACCTATCTATTCTATCTAACTTCATTTGATGTACAGTATTTACAACACCATTTTGGCAATTTTTCAACACCACGGTATAATAACTGCACGCTGAGTAAAAACAAAATAATATTGTAATGCAATTTGATGACAATGAACATATTATTGTAAAGTGTGAAATAAATTGGCCAAATTTGATCAAATTCTAAACAAGCTAACTACAACAGTTTACTTTTTCTCATAGAAAATAACATTGCAATGATAAACGTACGGGTTTTCTCCGTATCTTTTAATCCTTTAATGACACCCTAATTTTGTACAATACAGATAATTTTGTAACAATATATACACAATTACCTGTTTATATAAAAAAAACTCTGCAATGGTTGTAATGAAATTTGGTCATTCATGTTTTAAAATTTGAAAAAATAACCCATTATTTCGAAAATACTTCAAAACCCTACAACACCCCGTTTCCATGAACCGACCTGGCTCGTTTGCAAACTCATACAGCCCTGCACAGTTCACATTTATGGTAAATTTCATCAAAATCGGAACCAAAATTACTTGAGTTTTTCTGTTCAATGGCACACCCACACACACACACACACGCATATATACACGATGAGTCTCGTAATATGTCTACCATTTATTTCAGACAAACCTACATTATATTGTTGGAACACCGATAGTTTACCCTCTAAAGAAACCTAAACGAACGGTTTGTACCAAGTGTTTTCAAAATCGGATCACTTTTGCTCCAGTTTTGTTTTATATATTAGCCTATTAGTCCAGTCAGCAGGTGGTTTTAGATGGAAAAAGGTCGGAAGTTAATGAAACTTGGGGATGTTGTTCAGGGATGATAAATCAACATTTTCCCAAGTTTTGGACCTCGAGGACCATGTTAAATTAGATATTTGGGAAAAACTTCAAACATTTCAATTTTTTTTCTTTTACTTCAATAACTTTTTCTCTTACTTCCTACCGAAAAAGCATACCTTACACTTTTGCAGAGCGTTAAATTTCCTACAATTCTATATTTCAAACATTTTTGTACGATAATTTGTTACCGAGCAATAGTATTTTCATATTAATGTATTTTTTTTTAAATCCAACAAAATATGCAAAAAACAGAACTCCAACTTTTTTTCTATTACACACAAATTATCACGAAATCTTTAAGTAATTATGGTTCCTAGTTATAAGAACCATCCCTGGATACCCCCATATCCCACCTGACCAAGGTGGCTTCCTACACCCATGTTTGGTGCTCCCTGGGCCCCACGGTTTCACACTACCACAATATTACATTATCTTCTACGTATTATAGAAGATTTCACAATTGTAATTGATTAGTATGTATATACCATCACCATCACATCCATCAGTCTGCAAGGTCGTTAGATGTTTATTTTCTGTCTTCACTCATTTTTGCCTTATATACTCTGCCGTGTTGCCACACTGCCGCGCTGTGTAGCTTACATTTATATATTAGTTTTAGTCTCGTTTGGTTGGTAGTCTACCAGAAATGCTCTTCACGCGGGCTATGAAGAGCTATGGAGGACTCACTTGTGGACGCGGAGTAAGCGATTCTGTGCTTTGTGTACATTGGGCACGCTATGTCTTTAACGCATTTGTGACCAAGTAGAATTGTTTGCTGATGTTCGCTCAGAGACAGCTGAGCAGCATTTATACATGATACCAACCCATGTAGTGAGAGACAACATGGGCATTGATAAACTGCTCGCATAGTTGACATTCCCAATTCCCTCACATCCAGGAGATTTATTTGAGCACATGAATCATTGGTCCTGGCGAAGTTGACTGTCACTAAGCCCGGAAGATCGGGAAATCATGCATGAAGAAAATGGTGATGTTCAGAAAATGGTGAGTGAATATTTTGAAGAATTTAAACTTAAACAGAAGGATAGGTTACTCTCTTACTTCCGTTTCATGCTCGTTGAAATTGCTGGTAAATAACTCACTGTCGATCCTCTCACTCTTTTCCATTGTGTCTGCATCGCAAAAAGATCTGAGAAATGTATAAATAAGCTCTTTAAGATTGATCTCGACCCCTTCCCTAAATAAATCATTACCGAGGAAGGAATGCGCAAGGGAACAAAGTCCGTAATGTACACACTCTTCATTAGGCGAGCCTGATGATGTTTGGAGTGTCCAATCGAAATCGATCACCACTTACCATCTTTTTTGTATATTTACCGTCTTGTGAGTAACAGTATAAGCGTAAATATATGTTTTAAGTGTTATAAGACGTTTCTTTTATTTACTTTCTGTAATACTTAATATTATTGATATAAACCACGTGATTAACAATTTCTCTGTTTGTACTTTATCAAAATTGTGGACTTTTATTGATGAGTTAATACATGTTTTAACAGCATATCTATAGAAAACTATCATTCTCTTAAAGCGTTCTCTTCCCGTAGCGGAGCACGGGTATGGCGGCTAGTATACCCATAAGCAAGCAAACTACAACAGTTAACTTATCCATCTATCTATATATCTATCTATCTATCTATCTATACTATTATAAAATCGAGGTTGGGTCTGTAGCTGTCACGACTAAAATACTAAACCGATACAGCAAAACTTAAGCACAAAAATATGCTCCACATGTCTAGGAATATCTTAGACCTAATTCACTTCCCCGAGTTCCTCTCAGGCTACGCCCCTTGGATGTCCAATGTTTTGAGGTGAGTTCCCAAACTATTTAGTGGCTTGCAGGGACATAAGCCTCTAAAAGCTTAAATGAAAAGCAAGTCGTTGTAATATTTAAACAAAATAAGAATCAAATGATCTTTGGGTCACGATAGATATCCCTCTACACCAATCTTTTGTAAAAAAAAACAACAAAAAACAGTCTCTTTGTTTGCTTTGTGTGTTGTTATTTAAAAAAAAGATAATTTAACTTCTTCCAAATGTTATCTGTGCTAAAAGCATAAAAACTTAGACTACAATTTATTTATTCATATTGAAGTTTTCCGGAATCGTTAATCAATTATAACAGGTTGACGTCCACAATTCCTCAGTCTAACTTCCGTTGACTAGTTTCGACTACTAAGTAGTTATTTTCAAAACGAACGTTAAAATATTCGATTCATTGAATGTCGTCAAATTTTCTTAAATACATTAAACACACATACGTAACACGTAGACATTTAACATAGTTGTGCCGGCCGGCACACGTCACTAAACTGGTCGACGATTTTACTGTTCTGTTTACACCACTCCAATCCGCTTATCAGCTGTGCCCCCAGGACTCATGTTTATTTATTTATTTTATTTTTTTACAGCAAACACCATTTTTTACAATCATTTTACATTGTGATTCATGCGACAAGATGCTTATTACATGCTGATAATGTTGTACAGATACATCAGTGATACATGCAAAGATTAAAATGAAAAGATGAAAAACACGTTCAATGAAAATGACATGCAGTTGTGATAACAATTGAAGAGCGAAAGTTGAATTATCTAGGTAATCATAATAATTAAGTAACATGCTCAGCGAATAACAGACTATAACTATAGGTAACAATAACAAATAAAATATATAACATGCTTGGCGATAAATAATCTATAACTAGTTAACAATAATAATTGGCAACAATACTGACAGTGGTGATAGATGCAATACGGAAACGAGTAATAGTGATAACAATAACAGACTAGAAATAGATAACAGTGATAATAAATGAAGTAAGCAACAGTGATAAAATTTATTAAAAAAATAACAAAAGATAGACTCTGATGCAAACAGCAGATAAATCGAAACAACCACCCGCCCCACAATGTGGTTGTGACCCTTTAAAGGCGCCACCAATAACAAAACACAACACTGTTTCATGACCAGAACACTGTAGCGAGGTCATTTTAGTGGAGTAGCCTTCGGACGTCTCGCTTAAATGAAGCTGGTGATGGCCCGAAGAAGTCGAGACGAGAAGACACATATTTGCTGGTTCTCAGGAGTCTAGAGATGCCGTGGTTACGAGCATAGTTAGTCGGCTGGTATCTCCTTGTGAAGACTGCTCTTGATCGAGTGCCCCTGGGAATGGTGAGGTCGATGTCGTTTCATAACTCAGGACAACCAATGATTCTATTTACCAGTTTATACAAGAAGATGATGTCACAGACCCGTCGTCTCACTGGAAGGGGTTGTATATCAAACTGTTGGGCCAGGGCTGTCACTGGTGCTTGCAGGAAGGGGAATCCAAGTTTAAGACCTAGCAGTCTGAGGAAACGTGTCTGGATTCTGTTTAGGATGTCCATGATATGGACACCAACTACTTGATATGGAGACCAAATGACGGAGCAGTATTCTAAAATTGGCCTTGCTAGTGACTTGTACAGGGTGACTAATGTCAAAGGAGATTTAAGGGGTCTCGTAGAGTGGTAGATAAAACCCAGCAGAGAGGATACTCTAGAAGACAAATACACCAAATGTTCAAGTGGGCCAAGTGGGCAAAGTGAGGGAGTGGTAATCACACCAAGATCCTTGATTCTCTGGACCACACTAAGACTGCTGCCATCAAATGCAATAAACATTTTCATGCACCACGCTACTTCGACTGAAGAACATGACCACACATTTCGAGACATTGAGTTCCATAGCATTCAATTTACACCAGGTGCTAATGTTGTTGAGCGAGAGTTGGAGTTCTTTTTGGTTATCTGTCGAAGTGATTTTGTTGAAAACCTTTATGTCATCAGCAAACATAAGGAACTTTGTTGTAATCGAATTGCAGATGTCATTGACGAACAGATTGAACAGCAGTGGGCCAAGGTGAGAGCCTTGAGGCATTCCCGAAGTGACTGAGAAAGGGGGAGACAGGCCTCCGTCACATTTAACAATGAGGATGCGACCTGTGAGGTAACTCTTCATCCAGCAGAGTAATGAGCCACATATGCCATATCCTTCTAGTTTTGCAATCAGCAGTCGATGGTCAATCCTGTCGAAGGCCTTACTGAAGTCCAGATAAACGCAATCTACTTGAGAGTGTTCAGTAAACGCTGTCATTACGGCATTTTGAAAGATAAGGAGGTTGGTACTGGAGGAGCGATTTTGCATGAATCCATGTTGTTCGGTAACAATGTGTTTGCTGAGCTGAAAACTTAAGGAATCAAGAATGAGACTTTTGTAAATCTTGGATAAGGCAGGCTGAATGGCAATAGGTCTGTAATTTCGTACGTTGTTTTGCAGCCAGATTTGAATATGGGGACAACATAACTTTTCTTCAAAGACGAAGGAAAAACACCCACTTGGAGAAGTTTTGCAAAGTAAATATAGAGGTGAGGGGCAAGAATAGGAGCACAGTATTTGAGTGCAGCAGGTGGAATGTCATCCGGTCCAGCACTCTTGTTTGGATCAAGTGCCTCCAACTTACTTTGTACGTCTATAGCTGAAAAGTTGCAGCAGTTTATTGACTGATTCAACCCAAAGTCATAAGTTGGCTGTGGTATGTTGCTCAGGTTGAATACGGATGAGAAAAATCTTGAGAAAAGGTTAAATCTTCCTCCTGCGTCAGTAGCCTCATCGGAATCAAGAAACATGGAAGATGGAAGAGAAGTGGAGCTTTTTTGACAGTTAACATAACACCAGAAGGATTTTATATTTGATGGATTGTTTGCCCTTCTCTTGTTGCTCTTTGTGCTTGTGTCTTTGTGCTCTTGTCGTTCTTTGTTGCTCTTCTCGTTTTTTTTTTAGATATTCAGAGTGACATTGGCTGGTAAGTTGATTGCAGATTCTTCTTATATGTTGAAAGTTGATGTAGTCTTGTTGGGACAGGGATGACTTGTATTTTTTATGCAGAATCTTCTTTTGAATTACCAAACTTCTAAGATGCTTTGAAAACCATAGAGGAAATTTACAACTGTCGACTTTTCTCATGGGCGTGTACTGTTTGATCACAGATTCCAGGTAATTGCAGAAATTGTTAAATTCATCTTCAATGCTCTGGTGATCGGTAAAAGCGGGATAGTTTAGTCGGAGCAGACTATCAAAAACAACACTCATGTCGCAGCGACGGAAATCATGGATGTATGTGGGGCCTTGAGAAATTGGGTGGTCAGTGACCCTGAAGGAGAAAGTCAAAGCAGGGTGGTGTTTATATTCTTGCAGCAATATATCCTCTGCAGTCTTCACCTCAGGACCATCATCAGATGAGAAAACTAAATCAAGGCAAACCCCTCTGTGATTCAGGACTGTGTTGACTTGTGTGAGTCCATGGGATGAAAAGGTGTCCCTGATGTAGCGCGAAGAAGGGGTTAATATCAAAGACTTTGGGTCGGTCCAGTTGGCATCCGGGAAATGGAAATCGCCCATTATGTAAGTTGAAGTTGGATTCTTGGTTAAACTCATAATCTCATCAAAAACGTCACACAGTATGGAGTAGATGGGAGTAGGCTGGCCTGGTGGTATGTAGACGTTACCAATAAGAATTGAAGTTGAAGATAACTTGCATAGCACAAACAAGCATTCAATTTAATTTATAGTAGATATGATTTGTTGACACGAAATATGGTTTCTAACAGCAATTAGAACTCCACCACCACTTGATTTGTTACTAGTGGCATCGGTCCTGTCATATCTGAAGGTAGTATAATCCGAGAGTCCGAGCTCACTGTCATTTATATCAGATGTTAAATTGGTTTCAGTGAGAGATATAATGTCGTATGGACATACTGCCACAGTTCTTGAAGCCTACTTAGATAATAGACCCAGGGATAGGACACACTGGCTGGTCGGCGACATTAACTGCTGCATTTTGCCAAATAAAGTAGACAATCTCTCACAACGCTACTTAGATGTTTTATATGGTTCAGGTTTTATTAGCTGTATCAATTTGCCAACCAGAGTTACAGAAGATACAGAAAGCTGTCTGGATCATTTTTTCACCGACTGTAAAAACACTAACTCCATTAAATCCGCAATTATTCAATGTGCTCTAACGGACCATTTTTTCACAGTTGTTCAAATACAAGGTCCGAAAGATTTCTCAGATGCCACTCCTAATTTACAAGCCAAAACAGAGAAAACGTGTTTAGATTTTTCTATTGCAAACCGCCTTATCTCTGATACGGATTGGTCTGTTATCACGGATGTAAACGACGTCAATGATAATTTAATCTTTTTGCTCATAAGTTACAAGAAATTATTTCAATATCTACTACTAAGAAAACAATTTCATCTAAGGAGTTTAAAATAAAACCTTGGATTACGTCTGGAATTGTCAGATCGATCCGTGTCAGAGATGGGATGAGTAGACGTTTAAAAAATCAACCCTTTAATGCAGTTCTGAAACTACGTTTTAAAAAATACAGAAACACTCTTAGTAAGATAATTGCTTCTGCTAAACTTCTTTATTATCGCAGGAAATTAAGTGAATCTAGGAACGACAACAGAAAATTATGGAACAATATTACTGAAATCATGGGTACAAAAAAGATTAAGGAGGATTTCCCTATCAACCAGTTTCTAGGTAAAAGGAAGTGTACAGGCACAGATGATATAATTGAAGTTGCGAATACTCTTAACGAATATTATGTCAATGTAGGAGCCGACTTAGCCAGTTCTGTCCCCCCTGTGTCAGAACCTATCGTGAGAGATGAGGATTACCGGACGGACTCTACCTTCCAGCTGACGCCTATTTTAGAGGTAGATTTAGTAAAATTGGTCAATAATATGAAAGGTGGCTCTGCCCCAGGTGTAGATGGAATTCCAACTAAATTAATCAAGCAAAACATAAATATACTTAAATCGCCACTTCTTCATATTATAAATATGAGTTTGACATCTGGGGTTTTCCCAGATTTTTTCAAATTAGGGAAAGTAATTCCAATCTACAAGAGTGGACAGAAAAACCAATGTGTGAGTTTCAGACCAATTACATTAACGAGTGTGTTGTCTAAATTATTAGAAAAGTGCGTTAGGGAGCAGCTAGAAAATTATTTGATGGTTAACGACTTTTTATTTGAAAACCAATTTGGCTTTAGGAGGGATAAAAATTTAAATGATGACCTTTTTCTACTCACTAAAAATATTCATGACGCAGTTGGGAGAAATAAGAAACCTCTTTTAGTCTTTATAGATTTGGCCAAAGCTTTTGATACAGTTGACAGGGAAATTTTATTGAACAAATTAAGCTTAATAGGCGTCCGTGGGGCTGCACTGGAGTGGTTTAGAAGTTATTTTAGTAATCGTTTTCAAGTTGTGTCAATTTTGGGCCACTCCAGTGTACCTCAATTGATCGAATTTGGGGTTTTCCAAGGAAGTTCGCTTGGACCTCTGTTGTTCCTCATTTATACAGGGTGACACAAAGGAACCGGACGTTTTTTAAACAGCTGTTCCATTGTTGTCGCACGTGGTAGGAAGATTGAAGTTATGTCATTTGCTTCAGTGAGGCTTGCCATTTTTGTTGAAATGGCTCAGTGGACCCTAGACCATTGCGTTTTCGAATACGATACTTTGGTCCGAAAAGGTGAATCCGTCATCAAATCCAGCGGGAATTTAGTCGACATTTTAATATTGAACGCCATGGAACGGTTCCAAGCCGGAACACGCTATTAAGATGGGTTTCAGGGTTCCGAACAACTGGGAATATAACAAGAAAGAAACCACCAGGCCTTGTTAGAACTTCGAGAACACCCAAAAACATCGCCAGAGTGAGAGCAGCATTGAATGAATGTTTCCTAACAAGGTGATCTCGCTTTGGAGACATACCGTGGCCGCCAAGATCACATGGTTTGTCCATGTCCACTCGTGATTATATCCTTTGGGGGTTTCTTAAGGAGCGTGTTCATGCTCACAAACCACGCACTCTAGAGGATTTGAAGTTTGCAATCACAGAAGATATCAATGACATTGAACAAGACCTCCTGACCCGAGTTTCAGATGATTTTCAGATCAGAATGAACATTTGTAGATAAGTATATGGCCGCCATATGCATGACGTCATTTAAAAAAAATGACTGTTTTGTAACAAATGGCAAATGTTTACGTCACTATGTACAGTATTAAAACCATTTTATTCCTTTTAACTACTGTGTACTACTTATTTAAAAAACGTCCGGTTTCTTTGTGTCACCCTGTATAAATAATCTAGGTAGGGTCTTATTGGACGGTGGAAATCTTTTCCTTTACGCCGACGATTCCGTTTTACTTTTTGAAGGCGACAGCTGGGAGCAAGTGTACCGTGTGGCTGAGCGGGGTCTTCGCACTGTCAAGCAGTGGTTCGACCAGAGTCGGCTCTCAGTCAACATATCCAAAACCAAATATATGCCTGTGTCTGTGAGAGCCGACCACGACCCGGTCGGCCTGCATCTGCGTTTGCACACGTGCGGAAGTGCGAGGCTGTATGAATGCGTGACGTGTGATTGCATTGAGAGAGTATCTGAATATAAATATCTGGGTATCATCTTTGACAACCGCTTAAATGGAATTGCCATATTAATTATGTAAGAAATAAGTTGCGCAAAGTATCTTTTATCTTTTCACGCATCAACAGGATACTTCCCCCCGACTTGATTAGAACTGTGTATTATGCCTATGTACAATCTCTATTGCAATATGGAATCTTAGCTTGGGGTGGTTGTTATCAAAATGTTTTAACGCCACTTGAAATAATTCAAAAATCTATTATCAAGATAGCACTAAAAAAAAATCGCCGTTATCCCTCAAATGTTTTGTTCAATGAATTCAAAGTTCTTAATATACCCCAACTCTTTATAAAAAATATTATTCTGTATATTCATAAAAATGAAAATTTCTTGTTCCGACATATTACACATCAATACCATACTCGATCAACAACTAACCATGGAATTATTACCCCTAGATTAACGAAGTCAATAAACAGCACTTCGTCTTTTTATCTTGCAAACATAATTTATTCCCAACTTCCACTAATTGTAAAATCCCCCCCTCCTTGCAGTCTACGTACATACAAAAAAATTATTGACAAATGGCTACTAAACTATTTCACCTCCATGTACTTATAGATACTACTATCATTTCATCAACAACTGCAGTATATCTATGCCGTTGCGTGCGTGTATGTTTGTGGGTTTTGTGTGTGTGTGCGTGTGTGTGTGCGTGTGTGTGTGGTGTGCCATGGGTACCCCGTTAGGCTGGACCACAGGGACAGTGCAGTGACGGCTTTTTTAATAAGAGCTACCAGCCGCCTGTGGATCCCGGGGCGGGTACTATGGAAGGTAGTGGCTGTGAATGCATGTTGTGGTGAGTGTAGGTTTTTTGTGAGTTTGTGAGGTATGAGTGGTATGTGTGAATGTGTTAGGGCTTTGTGTGTGGAATGCATGTGCCAAGTCTCGGTCAATTCTAATTATGTGTATTTCCTGTAATGGGATAATTTCCTACATTTTTAACGTGCAAACTGAACGCGTGATATATGCGTGCATTAACTTTTCATACACTGTATCGTTTTGTATATATTTATCTTATAAACTAGTTTTTTCTTATTTATCTTTTTCTTGTATACTAATTCTGTGTACAATATGTATATATATAAATTTTCCTTTTTGAATGTAGCCTAAATTATTGTTTTTTGTGCGGATGATTGACTCAATCCCCAACCACAGGCATATAGCCCATTTGGGGATTCATATTTCATAAATCGTTTATGTACCATTCAATCTGATGTTCTGTATTGAAATAATAAAGAATTCATTCATTCATTCATTCATTCTTGTGAAAAGGTTAAGCTTGCTCCTGAGACCGTTGACATTTTGGTAATAGCATGCTAACTGGTTGCGATGATTAAAAACTAAACGTTTTTTGGAGCTTCAACTATGGATGGGACATTGTTCTTGAATTTAATAGTTAGGCTTTTTTCTCCATCAAGTTCTCTTTGCTTCAGTTCATCTTAAAGGGATTTAAGGTAATTCTGTTCCTGAGGTGTTTTATCCCTGCCAATCGATACTGATGAAAATTTTGAATTTGTTCTAGCTGAAGGGTCATGAGGGAACATGGAGAGGATATTCCGGGCTTCGTGGGCATTACGGAACAACTTGAGGGCTCTTGGTACATGTTGCCAACATAGGCCTAATTGTTACAAAAATAATCTAAAACTGTGTTGAATAATTTATTTGACCCATAAGGCTACGGCCACACGGGCGTTTTTTCACGCAAGAACACAGCGTGAAAAAACGCGAGAAATATGGGCAGCATTAAATGTAATGAGGTATGCCACACGGAGTGTGTTTTCACGCAGATTCGGCGCGTCTTCAAAATCGACCGCCGCGGGGCCCGCAGAAGAATGGACTGGGGTGCATTTTTGAAGCTTGTTTTCACGCTCTGTCCCTGGCCACACGGGCGGGACCAACACGCAGCTTTGATCAAGTCGTTCTAGCAAGTTAAAATAAAGATAAATGTATCTAATTTTTTCCAGGATAGCGTAAAATATTTTTGGGTCTAGCCAATTACAGTAGGATCTTAAACATAAGTCGACCTTACTGGACCACTTAATAATTTATTACTAAAAGGAAAGGCATTTAGTTGGACTAAAAAAATGTAAAGAGGCATTTATGTAGTAGAATATTCAAAGATCTGATGAAAATCTTGTCATAAAAATATTTATATTATATTTATTTTTTTATACTAAATGTCAAAATAAAATAATTTTAGTATTGTTTTCCTATCGAAAGCAATATACCATTCATATTTCTTGTTCACTAGTCAGAAACAAGTTACAATTCCGGCCATGAGGAAGATATATAACATAATTACGTGAATTCGTCAATCAAATGCGGGTTCCCATTGCATTTTGCCGCTCCTGGACTTCAACCGGCGTGAGAATAAGCAATATTTTACTGCGTGAAAAAAGCACGTGTGGCATACAACAGAGGGAATTCAAGCAGCGTGAAAATAAGCTACATTTTAGTGTGGCCGTAGCCTTATTGGGTTTTTTCATTAAGCATGTTGTAAAGGCCCGATTTAGTGTCTTGGTACATCTCGAATTCTACGAGTGTGTCTAGCATGAAAGCCTTTCTTACAAAGGTGACATCTCGTGAGTGAGCGGCGTGTGGGTTGAGCGGCGACTCTCAGCACAGAAAACATACTTTTAGTAAATTATATTAAATTATATATTATATTAAATTATAGTAAATTTTCTAAATTATATTATTTTTATTATGCCAAACAATAAAAATAATTTTATAATAAATAGTTTTTCTCTTAGATATAGGCCTACTAGTTTAACAAAAGCAATTAATTGATTTTACTTTGTAAACAAATTTACGACAGAAATTACTAATATAAGTAGGGCCGGGTGAGGTTCATTTGTCCGAGTTTTCAACTGTCCGAGTTTGTTAAAAATTACAAAATATTTGAAAAATCATTTGTCCGAGTTTTTAACTGTCCGAGTTTTGATAAATAACTAATAATAATTAGATAAATCAACTGTCCGAGTTTTCATCTGTCCGAGTTTATTAAATTATTTAAAAAAATATCGAAATATCAAGTGTCCGAGTTTTCAACTGTCCGAGTATGGTTTAAATAATAATAATATTTCGTTAAATCAACTGTCCGAGTTTTCATTTGTCCGAGTTTTTAAATTATTTTAAAAAATATCAAAATATAATTTGTCCGAGTTTTCAACTGTCCGAGTAGGGGCAACATCAAAATGTGACACTGCGCGCCGAGACTAGCGTGGTTAAAGCGCCTGATCAGAAGTCGATGTGAACCTCTTCTGCGAAGAAGTCGGGTATTGTGCGAGCCGCGAGAGTCAACTTAAGAAAAATTATATTATTTTTATTATAAGACTAATTTTACAATTTTTAATTATAAAACTAAACTGTCATCACCAAACACAACCAACCAAACTTGCTGATAATATAATAATGGCGGGGGTATTTTATATTGTCCTATTAGTGTATCTAACAATGTTAGATACAATAAAATAAGTAAGCACATTGATGTAAAGACTTGTCCTAAAACAAATGTAACACTCTGCTCTGACAGCCAGGGTAAAAACATAGCTCACAAAATAGAATCTTACAGCGGTACTAGAATATCTACTTTTGGATACGTTAGAGCAAATACGACTCTCCTACAAGTATTAGACTCAGCATCAATAGTTGAGAAGACCCCTCTTATCATCTTGGGAGGAACTAACGATAGCCTCAAATGTGACTTCTCAGGTATATACCGAGATTTGGAGAGTAAATTAATAGATACCTGCAAATCAAGGTCAGTTTTTCTATGCACTATACCTACTAGGTTCGACTTACCGCTCAATCACCCAGTGAACTTGGATTTATTACAAGTTAACAACCATCTTAGAAGATTGAAAACTAAGATTAATAATCTGTTTCTGATAGACCTGGAGGGGAGCTTCATAGGTTCCACTTTACGAGACACGGACTTCACTTCAACAACCATGGCAAGTCAAAGTTAGCATTTTTACTGATTGAAGCCATTACAAAATGGTATAACAATACTAGTACTGCAGCGGACACCCTCTCTCAAACACGCAAGGAGTCAACTGAGTATTCTCAGTTCAACACCAGTACTACTCAAAGTGAAGTTCGTATTGTCCAAGCAGATATAACAGAATACTTTGAAACATATAGAGATGACCCTGAAACAGCTTTTGCCCACACTATATCAAGGGATTTACATCACCATAGAAATATGACAGCTGGTGTGGCAGTGGCCTTCCGTAAGGCTTTTGGCAGACCCAAACCATCTGATTGCCTGAGTGATTATTTGGCATGCCCAGTACAGGATAATGGTGTGACAGTTTGGAGTCTAATTACCAAATCCACCTACAACAGTAAGCCCTCAGAGCATGAGTACAATGCTGCTTTCGATGAATTGAAGAAACACTTAAAGGAAAGAAATTTCTCCAGATTAGTATGCTCTCCAATGGGCTGCGTAAGGGACAACGTAGATCCCAAGCTTTTTGCCGCCAGGATTATGGACCTTGGAAGAAGTACGGGAGTGTCTATTGTCATTGTAACAAGGGATCAGCCGACAAGAAGAAGACCTTTATGGAAAGGGTTGTCTCACATTGAGTTTGTTAAAACTCTTCAAAACTCCATCAACGAATGCCAGCCTTCTAATATCCTTCCACAGTGCGTTAGCTCAACACCTAAAATAGGTTCTTTGACTGAATATCCTCCAATACCGAATTATGCAATGCGTAGAAGTTCACCAGTGACAGAAGACTTAATCACTACCGCTTCTAACACTGTACCTACCTCCATGCAACCTAAGATGACTGCTGCTCCACCACAACCTGATGTCCCCAAGTTTTCTGACTCTCAAAAATCGCCTGCAACAGCCCATTCCAAGGTAAACGAAATCTACTTCTCTGATCCTGCATCTGGAACTTCTCTAGAACAACCCCTCGAATTCGATGTCAACAACACAAGTCTTGTGTCCAGTGATAATTTGAGTGAAAAAGGCAATCAGTGTTCTAGAAGTGTGAGTGATGAGTCTCTTATTCCTCTTCCATGTAGCTTAAACTTAACTAATGTACCAGATAACCCAAACCATTCTATATCATATCTATCTGAAGCCTCTCTGTTAAAAAACTTGATCCATGTGCCAATGGAAATTACTTAGAGTTAAATAGGCGTAACATTAGTAATTCATCTCTTGGGAAAGTTAATGACACAGCTAAAATAGAAATAAACAATTTAACTATTTTCCACCTAAAAATTTAACACCTACCATCCAGAATTGATTCCTTGTTGATAACTTTAGAAGACAAGACAAGAACAAAAACACAACAACAAACACACACAAGAACAAACTTTTGTTTGTTTTCTTGTTTTCTGGGTACTAAATCCAGATTTAATAGTTTTAAATGAACAAAAAATGACTGTAACAGAGTTATCTCGTCTAAATCTGTCTAATTATCAAATTCACTCCTCATTTTCCAGGAAATTTGCAGGAGGTGGTGGTGTTGTTATCCTTGGTAGAAATGATATAAAACATAAAACTATTAACTTTTCTGTAGAGAATGTAATATGTGAGAAGGAATTTGAATGCTGCTTAGCAGAATATAGATTCAATAAGTTTCGGTTTTTGCTGGTTGCTGTTTACCGTTCCCCCAGCACTAAAATTTGCATTTTCTTGAGAAACTTAACTATTTATTGACTTTATTGATAAAAAGATTTAAAAATATTGTAGTAGTTGGAGATATTAATATAAATGTTCTGGATGTGACAGAAAGTTGTAAGCTTCTTGATGTACTTGAAATGTTCAGCATGAGATATTTGGTTAACTTCCCTACGCGCATTGCATGTTCATCAGAGACTGCATTGGACAACGTTCTCACCAATATTACAGATTATAAGCTAAAAGTAGATGGTATTAATACACAAATTTCTGACCATGATGGATTGCTGGTATTTATTGAATGTGATAATGTCAAAGATGTAAATTCAAGTAAAAATAAACTAAATAAACATATATTAAGAGATGCTAGGGATTTTTCTAAGGATAATTTAGACTTGTTTGTAAAATTAGTGAGTAAAGAAAAGTGCATGCATGTTTATATGGCTACAGTTGAAGAAAAGTATTCTGTTTTTTACAATATTTTTAAGTTCTATTTTGATCAATGTTTCCCTAAATTTAAAAAACGCTGTAAAATCAAATACAACAATTGGATTTCACAAGAGTTAAAAGATGAAAAATCAAAGATTATTAGACTGAGTAAGACTGCTCGGGCTTGTAATGATAAAGATCTTTATGATAAGGTTAAGAGATTAAATAAGGAGTTCAGAAAGAAAATTATACATGCCAAAAGACAGTTTTACGCTAAAAAGGTTAGTAATGCTGAAAATGTATGTAAAGCTACTTGGAAATTACTTAATGCTGAAATCTCAAGTAAGAAAAAGAATGTTAGCAATATTGAAATAGATTTTGATGGAATCTTGTACAGAGACCCTAAAGAGATAAGTTGTATTTTTAATGACTTTTTTAATAGCTATGTTAATTCATCAATTATTCCTCAGCTAGCTCAAAATGATAGTTTGCATGGGGGTGAGACTTGTCCAAGCTTTCAGTGTCCTCCAACGGCTAAATTTAAATTGAATGCTGTATGTGATAATGATATATTAAGTATTCTTAACTCTTCGATAATAAACTATCAACCGGTTACGATGAAATACCTATGACAGTATTACAATATGCTGGCAAACAATTGGTCAAACCACTTGTTCATATAATAAATTCCTCTTTCTTGAGTGGAATTTTCCCTGAAAAATTAAAAGTTACCAAAGTTAGTCCTCTCTATAAAAATGGAGATCCAAAAAATATAACAAATTATCGACCATTATCTTTACTGTCATAATTTTCTAAATTATATGAAAAAGTTGTTTATAACCAATTAGTAACTTATCTAGAAGAAAACCATTTGCATGATGATGAACAACATTGATTCAGACCTGGTAGATCTGTTATAACTGCAGCAGTAGATTTTATCGATTCAATAATAAACTCAGTGGATAAAGGGGATAAAACAGTGGGCATATTTTTGGACCTGACTAAGGCCTTTGACAGTGTCTCACACCAGCTTCTTTTGGGGAAGATCCGAGGTTTGGGTGCCGACAGCAGCCCATTGAAGTGGTTTCGATCCTATTTAACTCAGAGATCTCAGTATGTTGAAATGAAGCAATTAAAAAATAACGTTTTTTCAACCTCCTGCTCAAAGTTATCTATTATTCAACATGGGGTCCCACAGGGTTCGATTTTAGGACCTGTTTTATTTCTTTGTTACATCAAAGGAATGCCCGGGTCATTTCAAAACAATATATTTAATAAAATAAGTTTGTATGCAGACGATGCAAGTTTAAAAGTAAGCAGTACATCTGTTTCCGGTTTGGAATTTAACTCTTTGAATTGCCTAAAATCAATAGATGCTTTCTTAAACTATCATCAATTACTTTTAAATTCCAGTAAAACCAACTTTATGGTATTTTCAACAGGTAAACAAAAAAATCCAATTGATCCAGTGATTAATTTTAAAAATTCTAATCTTAATCAAGTTACTACAACTAAATGTTTGGGCTTAGTTGATGAAAATCTTTCATGGAACTCCCATGTTGACCATGTTGTCAGCAAAATCACATCTGGAATTTATGCAATTTATAGAATGTCTAAATTTTGTTCAGCAAATATTTTGAAAAAGCTTTATTTTGCTTTCATTGAATCCGCAATATTATTTGGCATAAGTGTTTATGGTGGAACATCAAAGAAAAATTTGGACAGAATTTTAATTTTGCAGAAAAGAGCAATAAGACTAATGTTAAATTTAAACTGGGATGTTTCCGTACGTGATCATTTCTTAGCCATGGGTATAATGACTGTGTACGGCATTTATGTTTTCCATACCGTTCTTTTAACTAAAAATCTTTTGTCTGAAAGTATGTTACCTAAACTAGGGGATAATCACGAATATGGCACCCGGCATAGAAACAAAATTGCTGTTGGTGCCCATAGATTGGAATTTTATAACAAAAAACCGTCATGTGCTGGAAGAAAATTTTTGGAAGGGCTTCCAGAGGGGTTGAGGAAAATTGATGATTGTAAAAAATTTAAATCCCAGCTTAAAATATACTTAACACAAAAAGTACTGTATAGTTTTGACGAACAGTACAGCTGATATTATGTTGTAAGTTTAAGTAATTCAAGAATTTTGACGCCATTCAATGTACATACTTGTATGATTTATGAATAAAGTTATTTTCAATTAAATTCAATTCAATTCAATTCAATATTATCAGCAAGTTCGGTTGGTTGTGTTAAGTGATGAGGATTTAATTTTACAATTAATAATTAATTGTAAAATTAGTCTTATATAAAAATAAAATAATTTTTCTTAATTCTACGTGAGGGGCTCTCGCGGCTCGCACAATGCCAGACTCCTTCACAGAAGGGGTTCACATCGACTTCTGAACAGGCGCTTTAGACACGCTAGTCTCGGCGCGCAGTGTCACATTTTGATGTTGCCCCTACTCGGACAGTTGATTTAACGAAATATTATTATTATTTAAACCATACTCGGACAGTTGAAAATTTGGACACTTGATATTTCGATATTATTTAAAATAATTTAATACACTCGGACAAATGAAAACTCGGACAGTTGATTTATCTAATTATTATTAGTTATTTATCAAAACTCGGACAGTTGAAAACTCGGACAAATGATTTTTCAAATATTTTGTAATTTTTAACAAACTCGGACAGTTGAAAACTCGGACAAATGATGTGATCCCGTAGGGCCTATGTTTTCTGTGCTCTCGGGTAGACGAGGGTCAGAAGGGATTAACCGGTTTACAACCCTTCCTGTGAGTGGTTCGGGTATCTTGGGAGGGTTATACTAAACACTTTTTTTCTGAAATGTGGCCGGCTATTAGTGTTAAACCCAAATAACGTGCATTTGATAGGAAAATCAGGTTTTTTTTTGTTATTTACACTAAAACTAAAAGAGATACGAAGTAAGTGTAAATTACAAATTTGTTCAAAATTAAAAAGAAAAACTATAAAATGATGTTTTTGACGTATGTTTCCATTTAAAAATTTTGAACAATGGGCATTTGCAAATTTTCAAAAAACATATTTGTTTAGAATTGTTGTCTTTTCAAAACACCTTTACTTGTAGCATATCAGAGTAAAGCTAATTTCATAACAAGTAAGAAAATTCAACCGGAGAAGGGCTACCTTCTCATTCAACAGGCTATTCTCAAAATTCAACTGGCTGGCTACCTGTGTGAGTAAAAGCATTTCCCCTCCTCTCCCTAAAAAACGTATATTTTATCATGCCCAAGTAGTTGTAATGTCTCTTATATAATCTATGTGTTCAGTTCTCATTTAACACTGTGGTCCCAAAACAATTAATTTCTTTGGTTAATACGTCATTTGAATTATTGATTAAATAAATATTTGTGTTTTATAAAGGGTTATAAATTAGACTAAGTAAAGTGAAATAAAATTTTGTATTTCATTCATGGTGTCAGTTCAATCAGTTTCCTGAGTTTTCTGACATTTGTGAAGCGAGTATACTGAGCTATTTCACGTTATTTGTCATTTTATATTTTTCACGTTTAACGTAATGTTTAATACCACCAAAAGTTTACATTACAAAATTTAGATACGCTCTCATACTGCTTTGTTTATCTCTTATGTACTGTAGGTGGGTGCCCTCTATGAGCACGTAGATGACCACACAAAGTAAACGTAAAGTGAGTTTTTCAGACCTAATGTAGCAAGCTAAATCGCTCTCTTGACGCCAACCAGTACGACACGTACTCTAGCATTGTAACATTATTTCTACGATATGTTCTGTTTTAGGCGTGCTTAAATTAGGGGCCCCTACCAAAGTCTCCGGTTGGAAACATAAGATGGTAAGAAAGTGGATCTATGACGGATCTAGAACGGATAACTTACGTGTTATTAGTAAAAAAAATATAAAAAAATAAAAATAAAATATAATATTTATTTGGTCAGGGTGAGTTGCTCTGTACAGGTAGCATCATTGTAGCGAGAGAAGTCACTTCTTTTAAGAATCTCACTTGACTTGCCTACATTTTGTTGACTAAATGTTCCGTGTCCCGTGTTGTATTTTATGTTTAAATTATTTGATGTTTTTGACGTAAAGCTCCGACGATGTTGCAGTGCAACGAAACATGTCAGCTTTGATCAACATTAGTTGAAATAAGACACAATGTTGGACTATTGACCAGCCTATAAAGTCATTATTCGTAGTCCAGGGGCTATCAGAATGAATAATATCATGCAGTCTGTGGGTAACCATAAAACTATTTCAATCTACCTACATTATTATGTTAAGTTGTACTGTAAACAGAGGGAATTGAGTTTGATTTAATGTCAACAGATAGTGCCACCGTTCCCAAACTTTAGCCCTTAACTGTACTTATGAACTAACTATACTTAAGTGTAGCCCTATACTAATACTCTCGACGCATTTGCACATCTACGTGAAAATACCTTTAATTTGACTCATCAAACGTTAAAATCCGTCAAGCCGTTATCGAGTTATGACTGTGAAAAGAAAACTGCTTACGTTACTGTATATAGATTTGTTTATATGAAGATTTGTTGAATTAGACTTTTGCATTTACTTAAAATGCAATACACTATATAAAGTAATGGTAATACATTAAGAAATCTGCATTTTAATAATCAATAAGTACGATTGAGCTTTGCCTATATGTTTCCTGGTAAGTGTGTTGTAACCGTATCTTATAGTAGATTTAATAAAAACCGAATTATTCTTTTCTGCATTCTCACCCCGTAGCGGAGCACGGGCAGAGCAACTAGTCCGCATATCCTAATATAATATAATACGTGAAGGCGATTTCTACGAAACACTACGCCTCCGTTAAAATTGGACGGACTTTTTACAAACGATGTGTCAACTTTAAGTATTTTTTGTGTAGACGTCCCCTTTCACCAATTCCTGTAATAAAAGTCCTCGGGCTTTGGGACCACCAAAATCAAGATGTATTTCTTATGAAGAAAAGATTTTGTTTACTTAAACAAACAGACGAATAATTTGTACTAGAGGTAGTCCAGTGGTCGAAAACTCGACCAATCCATATTTACCCCAAGCTGTAAATAATACGTGTGATTGGAATACCTTCCATTTGTTTTGATATTATGTTGTTATTTTGTCACCAGCATCGCAATCAATAAGGCCCATGTTGATTTTTTAAATGTTATGTTCATTTTTCGTGCTTATTTTTTTAGCCTATTTCAATTTATAAAGTTATTCTGCACATCTACAGGCAAATATCTTTCTAACAGTATGCGTAAATTTTCCCTGCGATGCATACGAGCTGAGAAAAATGGTTTTAAAGAAATACGCTTGCCTATTAATATACAGCGTTAGTAAAAAGTGTGGACACCACCTGTTATTTTTTTAACGGCCCATACTAGAAAAACTAAACTCGGCACACCATTATGGCATGTTATGAAGTACTTTTTGGGCATAACCGCCACTTGGTGTTTATCCCCAAAATAGGTGATTTTCGGGGAAACTACAAAATTTTAAATACAAAGACCAATCGAGTGACCCCTCATTTTGAAGGGTCTGGTAAAAGAAAACAAACAACGCAAATTAGAGGTCTCTATCTCAGTTCAGTACAAAATGGCAGCCAATTGAAATTCTCATAAGTTCCCAAACCCAAAATGGGGGATTTCGGGAGAAACTCAAACATTTTAAATGATAAGCCCCATCGAGTGACCCCTCATTTTGAAGGTCATAATATAATAAAACGAACAATGCAAACTATAGATCTCTATCTTAACACAGTAAAATATGGCAGTCAATTGAATATAAAATTGCAAGTTATTTCCGATTTCTAAATATTTCAATCAGCTTCCATTTTTTACTGGATTGAGATAGAAACTTCTAGTTTGCGTTGTTGGTTTTCTTTTACCAGGACCTTCAAAATGAGGGGTCACTCGATGGGTCTTTGTATTTGAAATTTTTCCCAAAATCCCCCATTTTGGGGATGTACACCAAATGACGGTTATGCCCAAAAAGTACTTCATAACATGTCATAAAGGTGTGCCGAGTTTAGTTTTTCTAGTATGGGCCGTTAAAAAAATAACAGGGGGTCTCCACACTTTTTACTAACCCTAGATACCTAGATAGATTAGTTGCATACTAAAACAGATTTTCATAGTAAATACTTGATACACACAAGAGCGTTCGTTTTCAGAGTGAGTTCGTTTTCAGTTTCGATAACTGGAGTGGAGTGATTGATTATATTATGGTATCTTTGAAAATTATGACTGTTATTCGTTTTGAAATAACACCAGTAATACTTTGCGATTGCTCGAATTCGAGCAACAGGTACACTAGTATCTATATATTAATAGACAAGCAATAAGCATGTTTCTTTAAAACCTTTTTTTATCAGCTCGTATGCATCGTAGGGAAAATCTACGCATACCTATTGTTAGACTGATATTTTCCGGTAGACGTGCAGAACCCCTTTATAAATTTAAATAGGCTCAAAAATAAGCACAACAAATGTATTTAAAATTTAAAATAATTAACACGAGTCTTATATGCTGATATGCTGGACTGGTGACGAAAACAATTAAATATAATTAACAAAAAATCAAAACAAATTAAATAAATTATTCCAATCACATGTTTTATTTACAATGTGGGGTGAAATTGAGAAGTCTGGACATTGCATATTTTTGGTCAAGTTTTCGACCACTAGATGGCCTCTAGTATATATATTTATATATATATATATATAAGCCGTTTTTTGTTAATCGAACTCTTCCGTTATTATTCTCCCGATTTTAACGTTTGAGGTCTCAAAATAATGGGTTAAACATGTTGTTGTGCCCAATGGTATTAGATTTTTGATAAAGCCGTTAGTAAGGGCGGAGCGGCCCACAAAGTCAGTCTTTTCTCCTGAAGAATAACATGGGAGATAATTTTTTATTTAAAGAAACATAATTATGTTTGTTAGTTGAAAATAGTCAAAGTCTACTAAATAATAATTGCTGTGTAGTTTTGTGATCAAGTTTACTCATAATGGATACCACTACTTACTTTAATTTAATGTTGAGAATAGTAAAATTTAGTTGAGAATAATGATTTATAAAACTTGACTATCTATCTATTCTATATATATAATACGCTAAGCCGATTTTTGTGAACAGAACTCCTCCCTCATTTTTAGACCGATTTTTATGATTAAAGTGTAAAAAAAATGGCCCTGATCTGTAGTTTTGCAAAATGTTTTTCATTTTTTGAAATCTGTATTAGTTTGGGCAGGATCTTCCATCAAAGTTGAGTTTTCACCTATAAGATTAACATGGGGGAATCTAAAAATTTAATTGCAGACGTTGACTCCACTAATTTTAGAGAACGGCTGGGCGTAGAAACTTAGTAGAGGTGTCCAAAGAAAAGTCTTGGTCAGTAGATAAGTTATCAAAAGAAAAACGAAGTAAATTCGCTTAGGGCTCTGCCCCAGAAACCTTTAAAGATCCCTCCACAGATTTGTTAACATTTTGGCCATGTAGATAATGCTTTTTAATGAAACAGCTGTTAATTTTTTAATTGTTTTTTAAACAACACACATTAATTGGGAGTTACTGAATTATCCAAAAGAAGCATTTGCAATATTTTCTGATTTTAAAATTAATTTTCTTTTGTATGATATCATGTTTTGCAATATACAGTATAACGTTCCATGACGAAATCAGTGGTAAATCCTTTTATCACAGTAACTCTTACAATTATTTCTTATTGAACTATCTTATATCTATTTTACTGGTAGGTGTCTGCCCTCTACACAATTTTTGCCTATATTTTATCATATTATTCTAGACAGATTATCATAGGTTCATTAATTATTGTCATACATGTTTTCAATCATTGGAAAAATCTTTGATTGCGTAATATACGATAAAAGATAATACAAGTGCAGAAGGGCACGGTGCCTATTTGAGCCATATCCATATATTGTTAAATTAATGGTAGTTTACAGCAACTGGATAAAACCTTTTACAATATTTATGTCGAAATATATGCAGGATTTAGAAAGTCATTAAGCTGGAAAACTGAATTATACTGCAGCCTTTTCAGAGAGGTTACTTCGATGTATTCAATTAACATAGTGAAAACATAATATGGATATGTATACAAATATAAGAACTTGAACTCTTATAGAGCCTTTGAATGTAATTAGACTAACGAAAAGAATTGTGCATGTTTACTAGCGCTACTCAGCAACAAAAACCATTTAATTTATCTCTAGAATGTATATTCTTAAAGTGCACCGAGCAGCAGCTAAAAAAATCGATGTAGCTTACCTATATATTTACAAAATGCTCAAACTCGCATTGTGGCATTATTTATAATTCGGCTTTTATTTCTCCAACAGAAAATTCATCTACAGAAGAATGTTATTGTGCTCTTACCATGTCTAACAACATCAAAACACAGAAACCTTGCCTAAAATGGTACCTATCTTGACAGATTATTTGCAGTGGTCTATATTACGGACCGTGGCCCATTGGGTTGGTAACATTATTGAAAATAACAGACATTTTGGCTGTAAAAATTGCCTATTGAGTAAATACTATTTAAGCAGCTAATCTCATGACAGAAAGGTTATATCCCTTTTAAACTGGCTATCACCTCATCCTTTATAAGATACGTTTATTAACAATGCATGGAAACTTCAATATTTACGTAACAGCCAATTTGCAGTATTTTTTGCTTTTTGGAAATGCCACATTGCTATGTCATTTGCATAATTTTTTGCTAATGAAGCCGTACGACCATATAAACGAGGAGGCCCCTAACAGTTTACGAATTAAAGCTAACTTCACTTCAAGTATATTCCACTACATCTAACATTCCGTAGAGAGATTATATTGACAACTTTATGTAATTGATAAGGCTTAGACAACTAACTGACACCCCCCATGTGAAGGAATTCCAGCTTTAACAGTACCGGTAACCTCACAACAAATTTCTCAAAACTGTGCTAGAGAGTTATTCATTGGCACAGAAGTACGATGTGAACTGACGCGACGTGACAAAGGAAAAATCAAACTTACACTGTATCGGATATACCTCCCTTTGAAGTTAGAACGTGTCTTCCTAACAAACAGATATTTTCTTTCAAATAAAATCATAGATTAATCTGCATTACACTGATTCAAATGATTTATTAGGCCATTCAGTGCATACAGGACAATAGGCTACGTCAACAATACAATAAATAATAAATAACATGCCAAGCTTCTTCTAGCATTCTTGACTAACAAAATTAAATTAAAAGCTGAAAAAAAACATGCAGGATCTCAATCAATATAAACATACAAAGCAATGCATGCAACTAAAAATAATAAAAAAAATGAAAACTACATGCTGCAAGCCATGCAAGGCAGAGAAAAATAAATAAATTTACATTTTTGTAATACCTCTACTGGACTACTGTGGGTTCAACCCAATAGTAACAAGCTGTGCATTCCAAAACTCTTTTATGGAATAGAAAGGATTGGCAAGCATCCAAGCTTTTAGTGTGGTCGCAGACTTGTTCGGTAAGAGTTGTCTTACAGTTATGGGTAAGGCATTGTAGAACCTTATTCCTGCAACAGGAAAGCAGTTGAGAGTTAAATCTAGTCTAACTCTATCTCTAAAAATATTTTCATTGTTTCTAGTGCTATAATGATGAACATTATTAACCAATGGAAAAGCTGAATCATTGTTCTTAATCTCTAACAGGCATTGGTAAATAAATACATTGTGTACAGGCATTATACCATGCTGAACAAACAGAGGTTTACAATGCTCAAGCTGATGGACTCCACACAAGACCCTGACAGCTTTCTTCTGTAGTTTGAGGACTTTTTGCACTCCAGGGGAGTGACCCCAGAGCCTAGTGCCATACAGAATATGAGCATGGAAAAAAGCAAAGTACGCAAGTCGAACAAATTCAAATGGCATGTCAGCCTTCAACCGTCTGAGCAAATGGATTACACGACTTAGCTTACCACACAGGATTTCAATATGATCGTTCCAATCAAGCTGAGGGTCAAGGGTGAAGCCCAGCAGCTTTACAGTGTTTTCTTTCCTCAGTTCCCTAGAAAGACTGAAAGTGATGTTTTGAGTTTTGGCTTGGTTCAGGCATAATTTATTGTTGCGAAACCAGATAGAAGCTACATCTAATAATTCCTGCACAGCAACTTTAGATACAGAAAAATCTGAGTGACTAGAAAAGAGAGTTGTATCATCTGCATATAGCAGGACATTGCCTGCAACACTGTGATACAAGTCATTGATTGAGATTACAAAAAGGAAGGGACCCATAATAGACCCTTGCGGGACTCCATTGTTCACCATCAGAGGACTGGAAGAGTTACCATTCCAAGTCACAACTTGAGACCTCCCTTCAAGATAAGATTTAATCAATGAGAGAGCATCGCCTCGTACCCCGTACCTTTCGAGCTTTGACAACAGGAGACTATGTGACACACAGTCAAAAGCGCGGGATAGGTCACACATTATAACAGAAGTAGAATTTCTAATCTCTAGACCATTTAAGATTTCTTGAAAAGACAGTCCACAGCCTGAACGGTGGACTTTCCTTATTGGAAGCCAAATTGAGCGGGCACAATAAGGCGATGCCTCTCAAAGTAGCTGTACAGCTGCTCAAACATGACTGCTTCAAGCACCTTACCAAAGATGGGGATGATAGATATTGGTCTGTAACTTACAGTACTGTCCTTTGGTCCCTTTTTGTACACAGGTACAGTCCTACTAATCTTCAGAGCCTCAGGAAAGACTCCTTCTCTCAGAGATTTATTTACAATATCTACAATGATTGGCGCAACTACATAGATACATCTTTTTAAAAGCTCAACAGACATGTTATAAAAATCTTGACTCTTAGAGGATTTAAAGCTACTGACTACTCTAAGCAGCTTATCAACAGTAACAGGTGTCCATGAAAAATTAGTGGGAACAAATGGAACAGAATTAAGGCAATCATAAGGAACAGATGGATCAGGTTTACAAGAGAGGATTAATTCATCAACAGAATCAAGAAAATATGAATTAAACTCATCAGCAGTGCAAAAGTCTTTAGCAGGAACAGTAGTGGGGGTTTTATGCCTATTGATGTAGTTCCAGGCAGCCTTGCATGCATTTGGAGATGTAGCAATGGCAGTAGCAGTAGCAAATTGCTTCGCCTCCCTTACCTTCAAACGATAATGCTTCCTGAGATCACGGAGGTAGGACAGCAATTGTGGGTTACTCTTGCATAAGTCACTGATACCTAGGATAAAGTTCTTAAAGGCAGAGAATGAGCAAGATTCAAAAGATGCAGAGATGAAATCGCGGAAGTGTTTAACAACAAAAGATCCACCAATACGATGTTTAAAGGTTCTTCCAAAGGAAGAGATACCAGATAACATACTAATAATAACTCCGATGACGTACGGTATGGGAAATATGTTATTCATTGAATGATCAACCATACAAACGTAATTAATTTCATTATTGTTTTTACAATTATTACTATTTAAATAGCGCTAAATGCTCAACATATGCATTAAAAAAAATAACTCATCCATCTTCATTCATCTTCAAATCAAATCAAATCAAATCAAATAATCTTTATTCATTTTTTTGTATTTACATGAATACATTGAATAGAGTCACAATTCTTATAACTAATGTCCTTAATTAAAATATGATGGTTACAAATAAAACTTTTTTATGTTGTTGTATGACAATGACACTAATAATTCTTTTTTTTATTTTACATTCCTTGAATTAAAAAAATCTTTACTTGAAAAGATAGGATGAGTCAATAGGTATTCTTTAAGGCGGGTTTTGAAACTGATATATTTTTCTTCACATAGAATATTCTTCGGTAGATTATAAAGAAATTTAGTACCAATAAAAGTTGTTTTATTTCCAAAAATCTGTAATTTATGCGGTTCTACATATCTGTTATTTCTCAAGTTGTATGTATGTGATTTTTTACTGTATTTTTGTGTGTTTAATTTTTTTACATATAAAATGGTTTCAAATATATATAGGTCATAAACCGTCATGATTCCTAATTTGGAAAAATATGGTTTTGTGGATTTTCTCTTTTTTATATTAAAGATAATTCGTAATGCTTTCTTTTGCTGTTTCAGAATTTTTTTAAGGTTTTTATTGCTAGTCCCGCCATATATAGCAATACCATAAGCCATATGCGAGTTGATCAGAGCAAAATAGATTGATTTGAGAGTGTTAATATTGCATACATGAGACATTCGTCTCAAAGCATGTATGCCAGTTGACATTTTATTTACTACATGATCAACATGCTTATCCCAACTCAAATTCTCGTCTAGAATCAATCCAAGGAATTTTGTATGGTTTACTTGAATAATTTTTGATCCATCTAGCTGAACGTTTGGTTGTGATTTTAATCTAGCCTGTTTTGTATTGAATGATAAAAAATTTGATTTATTTGAATTAATTAAAAGATTTTTACTGTTTGAAAATTCACTGACTGATACAAGATTTAAAAATGTTTTAAGCTCTATTTCTTCCTGGGATTCCCCTGTAACTATGATACTGGTATCATCAGCATACAGACATACAGAACCTCCTGCATTTATAGCTTTTGGCAATCCTCTCATGTAACAAAGGAATAATAGAGGGCCTAGGATGGATCCCTGAGGAACCCCGTGTTTTATTGTTTTAAAATCGGAATAATAGTTTTGAGTATAAGTTTATTTACTATTGGGATAATTGAATTTATGTTGAATTTGGACACATTGTTGCCGATTTTTTAAATAAGAAGAAAACCACTTGTGCTCTTTATTATCAATATTCAAACTAGAAAGAACATCAAGCAGCTTATCATGAGTCACACTGTCGAATGCCTTTGAAAAATCAAGGAAGATCCCAATTACTTTTTCATTTTATGTTGATTGAGTTTATAATCGATTCAATAAAGTTTATTCCCGCAGTAATCGTAGATTTACCAGGGCGAAAACCATGTTGTTCATTGTCAAACAACAGATTACTTTCTAAAAAGTTTAGCAGTTGGTTGTACACCACTTTTTCTAAAATCTTTGAAAAAACCGGTAATAATGATACTGGTCTATAGCTCGAAGGTTCGAATGCATCCCCCTTTTTATAGACTGGCACAATTTTAGCAATTTTTAATTTACAAGGAAAATGGCCGGAAATTAAAGAAGAATTAATAATATGGGTTAATGGTTTTGAGATAAGTGGGAATGCCTGTTTAACTACAGCAACTGGAATTTCATCTATACCTGTTGAAAGTTTATTGGTTAAGGACCTTATTATTTTTTCCACATCCCTTTCATCAACCTGCTTGAATTTGAAGTAGCTTGTGGGTTTAGGTGGATCATCAAAATTCAATTGTTGAAGTTTATTGTTGTTGAAGTTTGGAAGAACTAAGTTATCAATTACATTATTTATAAAATAATCATTTATTACATTTCCAACCAAAACAGGATCCGACTCGGGCTTACCATTTGATCTGATTTGCATGTTACTGTTTGGTTTTTTTTTGTTGTTAATCTCAGAATTGATTATTTTCCAAGTTGATCTAATTATATTTGTAGCTTCTGAAATCTTTTTATCAAAATATTTTTTTTTCTCATTTATTAAATCAAACTTTAACTCTTTTTTTAACTGTTTAATTTTGTGTTTAGTGTCATCATTTTTAAATAATCTGTATTGTTTTTCAAGCTCCACAATGTTCAGTTTTTTTCTCTTAATGTCAAGCGATATCCATGGATTGTTGTTGTTAATCTTTTGAGTTTTTAACGTTTTAGGAAAGCTATTTTCAAATGTGTGTAAAAAAATTGAATGGAAGGTGTCATACTTTGTTTCTACTGTTGCTTGGTAAACTTCATGCCAGTTAACTTTTGCCAATAGTGTAAGGAATACGTTTGTATTAGTATCCGAAAAGCTTCTTGTATAAACTTTGTTTAAACAGTTCTTACAACTATTTACATCAACCATTTCAAACAACTGTGCATCATGATCAGAAATACATGTTATAATACCAGATATTTTTAATTTCTTATCCTTAATATTAGTTATAATGTTGTCTATGGCACTTTCTGTTTCTGAGGTAATTCTAGTGTGAAAATCTACTTTGTATTCCATATTATAAGATTTTAGAACATTGACAAAGGATTTGTAGGTTTTATCTTTGTTTAAAACATTAATATTAATATCTCCAGCTATAACAATATTTTTAAAATTTTTACTCAACAGATTACACATTAAATCCAGTTTATCTAAGAAAGTGCGGCTGAAGCAAGTAATTGGGGATCTATACAAACAAACTAATACAAATTTATAGGTATTTACAATAATTTCAGATATGCAACACTCAAACTCCTTTTCAACAATAAGATCTTATATAGCGGGAATTTTAATACTTTTACTTTTTATGCTATCTTTGACTAAAATTAAAACTCCTTCTCCTAGAAAATGTTTTCTCGTGAAAAATGAACATTGTTTATAGTTTTGGATATGTAGGGACAAAATTTCGGATTCAATCATCTTGTGTTCTGATATTGCTACTATATCAGGCTGTATTTCTTCCAAATTAATTTTTATTATATTTAATCGAGAGGACAGATGTTGAACATTCTGATGTAGTATTTTTAAAGTTGTTTGAGAGTTGCTATTTTTAGTATTAACTAAAAAGCTTTGTTTACATGCAGAATCTTTTTCTTTGTCATGATTATTTAGTTTAAATCACAACTCAGAACGCTCACTCCACTGACACTATATTGCCCATGATTTTGAACACTTACACTTGACACAGATGTTGGTGGTGAAGGTACAGTTGAAGTCTGAAGCTCGAGAGGGACTATTCCGTGGGTGGACGTGGGCTTCCTGGACTGTTGCAGGTCTTGGCAACAGCTTGATAGGTTTGGCACTTCGCAGGAACTCGCTGTGGAGTGGACCATCCTCTCCAAGGGGAAGTTTCTGAACTGACAGAAATATTCATTGAAGATGATGCTGGGGTCTGATTATTCGGTTGATTAGCTGAAGGAGTTTGTGGATGCTCTACTCTTGATAGTTGGAGATTGGCTGTGTTAGCTGAGCGTAAAAGGTCTTGAAGTTTATTTTTGAACTCCAAATGTGAGAGACCATTTCTCAGTGACTTATTTTTTGTTGCTTCGTTAATCAGAACAATGTAAACTTCAGCACCTGTGGATCTTTGGAACTGTAAGATATTATTAATAAAATGATTAGGTGTGATCTTATCTCTTGTACAACCCATTGGGGTACATATTAATCTTCTTAGTCCTTTTAGTCTGAAATCCTCTATCAGGTGATTGAAGGACATATCATAGTCTTGTAGAGATGGTTTGGAATTGTAGGTGGGTTTTGTCACAAGGCCATATGTCATAGCCCCCCCCATTCAAGCGCTGACATGCCAGATGATCACTAACTAAATCTGCTTCTGAAGGACTTCCCAGATGAACTTTGAAGACTTTTGCTACACCAGCAGACATGTGTCGATCACTCTCAAAGTCGCGCGAAATACAATGACCAAAAGCATTAGTTCCTTCAGAATGAAATTGTTGTATTATGTCATTCATATTAGCTTCAATAATTTTTATTGGGATGTTGTCCTCTCTAATTGCTGTCTTTTCTTGAAGATTGGAATCATCAGTATCTTTCATGATTGACGGTTTGTTGGAATGTATCCTGATGTTTGGCTGAAGATTTTTCATTATTTTTTATACGATTATATTTTTACCAATATTGTTGAAGTGGATTCCGGATTTCTCAAAGCATTTTCTAGAGAAACCTGTTAGGTCCAGGAAATTTACTCCCTTGAGTATGTGGCAGATTTCATGAACAAATAAGTTATAGTTCATTATGTTTTCATTTATCTGGTCAGAAAGGAGAAGATCGTGCCTAAAAGGAACACTAGCTACAGTCACCTTACAAGGTTTCAAGGATGTTACGAGTGATTTTAATTTTTTGAATAATGACTCAGTTTGTCCATTATAAATATTATTTGCCCCAGCAATAAGTACGACATGGTTGTTTTGCGTACGCACAACATGTTGAGATTTCTCTATGATGCGATCTATCACTGCACCTGGCCTTATAATACTATTAATTTCAATATTTTCATCATACTTGTCTTTCAAAAGCTGGTCAATCCTCCTTCCATGGCTGTCACTTAGAATAGTAATAATTTGCCTTGTTGTTTTTTGTTTGAGACATGTATTTTCTTTTTGCTTCTTCATTAAAGAATCAGTTTTACCTGATGCAACAACTTTGGAGTTATCAATTCCAGTAGGTTCTGACACAATGTCTGTTTGCACCGCAGAGTCAATACAGCTAGGTTGTGGTGTTGAATGAAGGTCTGTCTGGAGAACAAGTGACTGAATAATGCTCTTTGGTGTTGAAAAGTTATTGATCACTATGTAAGCAATAATCACTCTCTTTTGTATACAATCTGTTTCAGACAAGTTAGGGATATTTAGAGTTTTGAAGAAATCTTTGCTTTTATAGTGCTTGAGAATATGCTCAGCAGCATGTAGCATGAAAACACCACAGTCATATGAATTCCTTTGTACTGGTCCTTGAACAGCTAAGATATTAGATTCTTCCGTATTTTGCAAGTACTTCGAGAACTTACTACACACTAGCTTTGCAGTATCTACACTAGAGCTATTTTTAATTGAGTCGTAGTAGTAGTAATTGTTTGATTGCCTTTCATACGCAATTAAACTCCAGTGTGAGCCTTCTACGGTTTGTAACTATCTTTATTTGTAGGATCATACTTAGCGTTGTTAATAGGGACAAGTAGGATGTTTTTTTTCTTTTAGGAGTAAAGGATCCAATATAACGTTGATGTCTTCCAACCCTTTAACTGCCTCCACTAGCACTGGATTCATCAGATAGACATCACCATTATTTCCCATAATATTCATTGTCAAAACTTCAAAGTAAGTAGCAATGGTTTCATCCCATAGCCATGTTTGACCCATAATTTCAAGTTTCTTTTCTTTCTTTTCAACACTTTCTTTTAACAACTGATTTTCTTTTAACAATGATTGATATTTATTCTCCAAATCATTTAAACTTTTCACAGGACAAGTTTTATCTTCCAATGTACTATCTATATTTGTCTTACAGTTCAATAAGGAAATATCATTTTGTACAAATTTTTTTGATACTGCCTTTTTTAGCAGTGCCGGTGACACATTTTTTATTTTTTTAGTTACATTTGCATCTGGTATAGGACTCTTTTTCAGTCCTTGTTTTAATAAATGGGCTAGGTTTTTTGTTATCAAGAGTCATGTTCTTAAACCAAATAATTCAATCAATGAATTGAAACAAGAAACATAAATAATTTGTCAATGGTGACAGTAGTATAGATGTATCTGAGACAAATCGATATGAGGTTTGTTTACATTGGCTTATCAGCATGTGATAAGCCGTCTGCTGGTGTACCTTGATTCCATAAATGAACCTGAGTTGTGGTGGTGGTGGAAGCATACGTCATAAGGTCCAAGTAGAACAGGAAAGTGTCTGCTGAAGTCAAAGATGAGTGCTTCCTTTCTGTCTTCAGTTTTAATATTTATTATTTTGTATCTATAGTTATGTTTTAATTTGTTGAAACTGTGTAATAGCTGTTAACTCGATTGTTGAAATATCTCTTAAGTTGAAAATTGTTTGTGAATTGTGTTTAAACTTGAAAACTTGTATAGTGGAAAAACATGTGCTTTTTGAAAGGAAAAGTGGTAAGCTTTTAAAAGTTAAGTTTTAGATATTATGAGCCAATAAAATACATCAGTGGTTGTTACAGTTCATAAAACTTACTTCAATGTTCTGTATTGCATGCACATTACCGACAATAACTTTAAAAAAACTGAACTTTTTAAAAGAACTTGGGGAGACAATTTAACCAATGTTTATAAACTTGAAATTATATTATGTACCTTCAATCTTTATACATCTTTATTTTTTCACTCACTTTGCACTCATCTTTTAACTGCGATAAATTGAGTGAAATTTTTTAGTGTCCCCCCCCCCCCCACCAAAAGAGGGGATTTGGGGGGCAACTAAAAACTTTCCAATGTAAACCCCTATCAAGTGACACCTTGTTGAAGTGTTTACAAAAACTTAAAGAATGGTGAAAACCAGAGTTCGCTATCCCTTCTCTATCCAAAATGGCAGCCAATATTACCATTACGAACCAATACAGTATTACCATCGATTTTCCACAACATTTGACGGGCTACCATTTTGGATAGAGAAGAGATAGCGACCTCTAGTTTTCACCATTCTTTAAGTGTTTGTAAACACTTTAAAATGAGGTGTCACTTGGTTTTGTGTTGAATTAATTGTTAATTGTGAATTAATTGTGTTATTGTTCTACAATAAAGTTTACCAATTAATTTACGTGTATTTTGTATATTTTATGAAGATATATCAATGGCGACGAGTGATAAAAGTGCAAATGAAACTAGAAAATGAAAACAACAAAGAGGAATCATAAAGTGTCAAATTACAAGGACTTTACATGTGCTGAAAACCAAAGGTTCGTCTATATACGATGCTTTGGGCAGACAAACTCTACTGGATGAAATGTGGAAAAGATTCACTTTGTTACATGAAGAGATTATAACAACTACAGACGATGAAGATGAAATTGAAAGAGAAGAATATTACCGTACAGATGTAGAGGAAACATACGTCGAGGCAAGAGCTTTATTACAACCATTCTTTGTCACTATTAAGCAAACAGAGGTAGAGAGGAATGACTCTAGTGAACGAAATAATCCGCATAAGTTGAACATACCGAATGTAAGTTTCACACCCTACACAGAAAATTAAACCTTTCGGAATTCCCTAATGCGGTTTACAAATTTCTTGGACCTAAAACAAATCACAGAGTCCAAAACCAAAACACAACTGTTTCTTAGTACTCTTACACCCGAAATGCATCAGACATTATGTGATGCGATTGCTCCCGAGGCACCAGGTGACAGATCGTTTGAAGAACTTTCAGATATACTGCAAAACTGTTTGGAACCTACTCCAAGTGTACTTGCTAACCAAAATAGGTTCATCAGTAAAGTTCAAGATACTGAAGAGGGAATTTCTACGTACGCTCGAGAACTAAAACGTTTGGCAATTGTCTGTGACTTTAAGTGTTACAACTGTGAACGTTCAGTTTGTGATATGTTCTTGAAGATGCAATTCATACGCGGATTAAGAGATAATAAAGTGAGAGTTAGGCTTCTTCAAGAAAATGGAAGTACACTATCATTTAAAGAAGTGGTAGAAATGGCCATTTCTATTGAACAGTCCAAACTGGAAAGTTATGCAATAAAACCTAAGTACTCTCATTTCGTTACAGAACAAACTAAGGATGTTAACTATGTGAGCAAACAATCTGGGTTAACAAGAAAGTGTAGAAATGAAATCAAACCACATATTACCTTTCAAGATTTAAGAGGTTGCGAGTGTTAGGGGTTTCTGGTTGGTTGTGATTTTGATGGGTTTCTTGATTTAAGTTTAACGAATTAAAGCTATGTAACAATTGTTCGTGTTCTATTATTGACCTGTTTTCATAAAGGTTTTGTGAATGTTCAGGTTCAGGTTGTGTTTGGTCGTCAGAAGTGTTTATAGTGTCATATGTTGGTTCTTGAAGTATTTTCTTGAATTTTAGCAAATCTCTAAACTGTTCTTTTGTTTTGTCTTCTAGTATGTTGTTAAAGAACAAGTCTGTTAATGCCTCAGCCAAACTAGGATGTCTAAATGCAGTCTTGAAAACATCTTTGGTGAAAGCTAATTTTGTTCTTAGGTTGGCTAGGGTTTCGGTTTCAGGGATGGGTGGGAGTTGTATTTTATATTGACAAGCTAGTTGTAAAGCCTCAGTTGTCAATGTTAACAATTTCAAAATCTAAATCCATAAATTATCTTTTAAGTTTTAGTAATGTGACAAACCTACATAAACTATTGTTACATTTGGTGGTTTTATGAAGGTTATGGGCCTAGCTAAGCTACGTGTTTTTAGTTGAGTTAGTAGCCTATATTGTTTTGTTCATAATATTTAAGTTTTATCTTAAACTAACACCCTGTACATTTTACGATTCGTGAGTCTGATATTAACTTAAGTGACTATAATTGACTATAAATAAACTAAATAATTCACAAGTCATATAATTTGTTTCAAGATAATTTATTAAAATAAATGTAGGATCGTTACTGTTTAGTTAAAATGCAAAGACAGCCTTCGCCGTGCGGCTGCCTCCACCATGCGAGTCCCATGCCTCACTTTAAGTTTAAGTTTCCTAAAATGATTCACTCGCTTAGCTTAGTCAAGAGGTGTTAGGTTAATGAGACATAAGACTGCTTAAGGGTGTTACTCAACGTGTAATGAACAAAAATTTAAATTTAGAAAAACTACAAAAGTTACAAAGTGTAACAACAGCAAAAGAAAACTTTGAAAAGGCAAAAATCAACAATAATAAGATAAATTAATTTACAACGTTAAATTTACAAGAAAAGAAAATCAATTGAAAATATAAAAGAATTAGTTACTGACAAATTACATGACTTGTTTGTTTTACAAAACTTTAGTTATATAATTTATTATTTTTACATACTGTTAATTGTCCCAGAAGCACACACACCGATACACGCACTCCCAAACTCCCGATCTTCTTTCTCCGGTGGCCCGTGGTGATCTCCTCGATTCTTTCCTTCAGATCCTCCAGCTCCAAGAGTCTTGACCCCTCCATCTTCTTCATTAGCCCTTCTCATTGGCTGATTACCGATAGGGTGTGTGGCTTATAGGTTAACGGTGTTTCTTGGAAGTCAGCCCTACCGGTCATCGCCTAGCTCACGTCAGCTGGGAAAGGAATTTGTAAATCGATGCTCATGCTACTGTTCAACTCTGTTCACACCAACTGGTCGACTAAGTGTAATGTGAACAGAGTGTCTGCATAGATGAGCACCGTGGGTACGGGGTTAATCCCCTTTCTTACAAGGTAAATGTTACAGATGCGGCAGTACTCAACATAAAGCTGATACTTGCAAATTTAAAAATGAATTTTGTTGGAAGTGTAACAAGATTGGACACATTGCGAATGTTTGTCTCACACGCATAACAACTTGAAACACCAAAAACAAACCAGCCAAAACAGTGACACGTTTTTCTCTAACGTTTAACCAGAGAGTCCTGGTTATAAGTCAGGAAATGTTTGTAGAAAACATTAAAAAGCAATACCAGGTATGAAACATGATACAATATTTACAGGAAATGTTGATTACTGTTATATACATCGTGAGTATCTCCATGAGTTACACACCGGTAAAACTTTGAGTTGATTCTTTTAAACTCATTGTAAATATGATTGTTTTGAAATAACTCATGTAATACTTTGCAATTGCTCGAATTCGAGCAACATGTACACTAGTAAAATCATTAATCTGCATTACACTGATGAAATCATGGAAGTGTTTAGCTACAAAAGATCCACCAATACGATTATAATACTATTTAAAGGTTCTTCCAAAGGAAGAGATACCAGATTACATTCTAAAAACCCCGATGACGTACAGTATGGGAAATATTTTATTCGTTGAATGATCAACCATATTTGGTAACTAACGCAATAAATATAATTATTGTTTTACACTTATTAATCTTTAAACAATGCTAAATGCTCAAAATGTGTATAATTTCACTCAATATATCACATTTATGGTTAGATGAATTAGCGTAAGCCTTGAATGTAACCGTCGATTTCGACGGGTTTCACATAGTTACTAATTAATACTAAAAATACCCAATTATAACATGTAGAAAACCATATGGAACACTCTCATATCGTTTGATTGTCTCCGTACAAGTCATAGAGCCGGCAGTGAATACAGAGATAGGCCTAGCAATCAGCCCTTGTACTGCTGTGTTTGGCGAACGCCATGTGGGCCTTTACGGTCCGTCCAGAGTGCACGCCGATTCAGATTCAGATTAAGATTTTCGGCGCTTGGTTAATCTGAGTCAGATATTTTGTTGGTGACCACAGCAGAAACAGGAAATACGCCTCGGGTTAAACACGGTTAGCAATGAAACAAGCCAGTCGTTGTTATGGAATTGTGGGATGTAGGCGCCTTAAAATAAGAAAAAAAATAGCTGAACCTAGAAATAATTAGAACACAGATAAAACCATTGTTGTTTGATAGTGAAAGGTATTGTGAATGACATATCAAAAGTCTCCAAAAATATCTTTGGTGGAACACCACCATTTTTCCAAAATGGCGGCCAAATCCAGTTTTTTTTGCTTTTTATTAAAATTCGGACTTTCCAGTCAATATTGGTGAAAAGTCGTAAATATATTTAATGTTCCTCCTGAAATTACCTTTAAAATGATACCAAATACATGTGCCAACAACCAAAAGCAAACCCCGTAGAAATAATAAAATATTTCAAATTATAATATTTTTATACATTAATGTAATAGTTCAAGCAAACTAAAAAAAATAGACTCAGGGATCGTATAAAAAATTGCAAGAGAACTTTTTATGGTTTTATTTTTATTGTTGGGTATGCAGAATAACATACTAAAAGTTGCCAAAAATCAGTCCTCGGGAAACCCTTGAAATAATTATTAAAAATGGCGGTTTTTCCCAACATCGGAATTATTTTGAAAAAAAGGCCACATGCTTTATGGCAAATTTGTCGAGATATTGAGTTAGGATCACCACCAATATTTATTGGGTGGTCAGTACTTCATTTCGATAGTAAACACGTTTTTGGCCGCCATCTTAGATCCGACATATTGGATATAAATATTTTTATATGTAATTATAGTGTTGTGACACAACATTATGAACTAGATTTCCATGCTGATTTCAATGCTGAAATCCGTTTTTAAATACTTTTTTTTTCTTAAAATATATTATAACAAAAACTCTCTACCATTCACTACTTATAATTTGAATACTTATTATTATTATTATTAAATTACACTACTTATTATTAGGGACGTTTCGTACTGTGAATAGGTATGTGTTTAGATTATTTTTCTCAGATTCTTATTGATGCTTGCAGTTTGTTCTAGCATTTAAATATTCAATGATATAAGAGCTTTTATTTTAGCCATTGATAGTTAAAAGCATGCTAGTTAGAGACGAGGTACAAACCCCAACACAATATTAAATTTACCTTTTTTTAAATCAGTTTTTATTAAAGATTTATATCTCGGGTTGTTAATATGTCTCCAAGTTCGTTCTAGTATCAAAGTACTCAGTAAAATGATTGGCTTTAATTTTATTGATCATTAAATGACATCTGACAAATTTAAAACGAATTATGTAGGCCTACCTTCAATGAACCTTAAAAATTATTATTTTTTAATTTGTCTTTAGTTAAAGACATATACAGGGTTAGTAAAAAGTGTGGAGACACCCTGTTATTTTTTTAACGGCCCATTCATACTAGAAAAACTAAACTCGGCACACCATTATGGCATGTTATGAAGTACTTTTTGGGCATAACCGTTACTTAGTGTTCATCCCCAAAATGGGAAATTTTGGGGGAAACTCAAATGTTTTAAACACAAAGACCCATCGAGTGACCCCTCATTTTAAAGGTCCTGGTAAGAGAAAACCAACATCGCAAATTAGAGGTCTCTATCTCAGTTCAGTAAAAAATGGCAGCCAATTGAAATTCTCATAAGTTCCCAAACCCAAAATGGGGGATTTTGGGGGAAACTCAGAAATTTTAAATGATAAGCCCCATCGAGTGATCCCTCATTTTGAAGGTCATAATAAAGGAAAACCAACAACGTAAACTATAGGTCTCTAACTTAAAACAGTAAAATATGGCAGCCAAATGAATATAAAATTGCAAGTTATTTCCGATTTCTAAAGATTTCAATCAGCTTCCATTTTTTACTGGATTGAGATAGAAACCTCTAGTTTGCGTTGTTGGTCTTCTTTTACCGGGACCTTCAAAATGAGGGGTCACTCGATGGGTCTTTGTATTTGAAATGTTTAAGTTTCCCCCAAAATCCCCCATTTTGGGGATGTACTTCATAAGATGTCATAAAGGTGTGCCGAGTTTAGTTTTTCTAGTATGGGCCGTTAAAAAAATAACTGGGGTCTCCACACTTTTTACTAACCCTGTATATCCCCAATTCCAAATAATTTCCAATAAGGAATCCATTGCTAAAATAAAAGTTAATACTTTAACGAATAGCTACAGTATGAGGAGTTTTTCCCGTTTTCACTCTGCACACCCAACACTACAAAATAAAACCATAAAAAGTTTTCTTGAAATTTTTTATACGATCCCTGAGTCTGTTTTTGTACTTTTCTTGGACTATCACATTAATTTATAAAAAATATTATTATTTGAAATATTTTATTATTTCTACGGGGTTTGCTTTTGGTTGTTGGCACATGTATTTGGTATCATTTTAAAGGTAATTTCAGGAGGAACATTAAATGTATTTACGACTTTTCACCAATATTGACTGGAAAGTCAGAATTTCAATAAAAAGCAAAAAACTACTGGATTTGGCCGCCATTTTGGAAAAATGGTGGTGTTCCACCAAAGATATTTTTGGAGACTTTTGATATGTTATTCACAATACCTTTCACTATCAAACTACAATGGTTTCATCTGTGTTCTAATTATTTCTAGGTCAAACCATATATTCAGGGGCCTAATGAGGAATTAACGTGTACAGTAAAATTATAGCGTCTGAAACGGTTATGAAGTTACAGCAGGTGAAAACTGGTGTTCATGATATTAGGCCTACATATCTCTTTTCCTACAGCTAGAAATGATATAGCTTCTTTATATATTGCGTTGAGTGGGAACCACTGAAACATATTATTAAAATTGGACATCGTATTGTAAGAAACTGGTGTAACCGAAGTTTCGGCTTTGCCAATTCTTATATTTTTTAGCGTATTTTCCATTTGACCGAAATGGACTGGAATGGAATTCACTGTATTTATGAATTTGTTTTATATTTAATTTAAATTATTTCATAAATAATTGTAAAATCGTAAGGACAGTGGGTGAGTCTCTCAATAGGAAACACACGCACGTAAAATTGAAATATTCGTGGTCAGTGATCACTGGCCACTTTGTCAGTTGTAAAGAAAGGAGAATTGTAATCAAAGAAACAATGTGCTGAGCTTGGCACCTTCTATTTTGTTTTCTATTATGTGTGGTCTATTCTCCAATCCTGGTAGTTATCGATAGAATGTTCACACTTGCCTAGTTTAAGCATTATTAGTGTTCTTACCAATGGTGTACCAAAGCTATGCTTGGCAGGTCAGACTTTGGGCCTCTGTTTGAGCCCAAGCACGAGCCCAAGCAGCCCCATGATGTCGCTGATGTGCTGCTGTCCCTGAAACACGCTGTGGTACATCCAGGACAAGCCTCGCCCACCTACTACCCCCAGGCACAGTGTGGGGTTGCTCCTAGTCCCACTGCTTCTCTCTCTTACACAGTACACCCTCATCAGGTAGACCCATAGAATCATGAACCAGTCAAAATAATCTAACTAGGCAATGTCATTTTACTCTGTATTGTTTGGATTAACTTAGGTAAGGAAATAACGAATAAATCAATAAATGGATTGGCTATAGAGTTCATAGAAGAGAGCCATATGATGCCAAAATACCATTGCTTAAGGCTTTATTAGGACAATGATGAGCAAAGAATGACTATTGAATGTATAAGATGATATAGTCAATGTTGATAGCTTTGATACTGTGGTCACTGGTTTTTTAGCCTGAAACATATATCTATCTATCTATTCTATCTATCTATCTATTCTATCTATCTATCTATTATATCTATCTATTTATTATATCTATCTATCTATCTATTCTATCTATCTATTTATCTATCCATCTATCTATCAATCAATCAATCAATCTATCTATCTATCTAACCATCTATCTATCTATCTATATATATATACATCTATATACAGTATATATATATATAATACGGTAAGCCGATTTTTGTGAACAGAACTCCTCCCTCACTTTTGGACCGATTTTGATGATTAAAGTGTCAAAAATATGGCCCTGATCTGTAGTTTTGCAAAGTGTTTTTATTTTTTTGAAATCTTTATTAGTTTGGGCTGGATCTTCCATCAAAGTTGAGTTTTCTCCCATAAGATTAACATGGGAGAATCTTAATACTTATTTGGAAACTTTGTGTCCACTAATTTAAGAGAACGACTGGGCGTAGAAACTTGGTAGAGGTGTAAAAAGAAAGGTCTTGGTCTGTAGATGAGTTATCAAAAGAAAAACAAAGTAAGTTCCTTTAGGGCTCTTTTCCAGAAGCCTTTAAAAGATCCCTCCGCAGATTTGTTTACATTTTGACCATATGGATAATACTTTTTAATGAAACAGCTGTTAATTTTTGAGCGGAGCGAGCGAAGCGAGCGAAGCTCTTATACGTCGACTTTTATGCATTTCGTAATACGCAAACTCCTCCTAGACGGCTGAATCAATCGTTTTCAAATTTTGCATGGTGATAAAGACCATACCGGTGAGTGCCAACATCTATATAGCGTTAAAAAAAGTCTCTCAGGAATCCGCCCCACCGGGTCTCAAAGTTTCAATGTAATCCTTATGGAAGCAGTATTTGACACATAAACAACATATGATCAGCTGTTGACTTTTGAATGCAGTCGATAAATAAATAGCTGATAGCATTATTCCACAGTCATTAGAACATAAACGGTGGTATGGATCATAAATATAATCAAATGACGCCACTAGCTTGAGGTCCGTGACGTAGAAAGTGGTGAAGGAAGTAGTAAAGGTGAGCATTCTGGAGTGTGGAAACTGTTTAAGATTATTAGATTTAGGTAGGTATCTGCATTCCTAAACTTCTATGGGAAGGGAGGGAAACGGTGTATGACGTAGGAAGTGGTGAAGGAAGTAGTCAAGGCGAGCTGTCCGTAGTGTGGGAACTGTTTGTGACAATTAGATTAAGGTATCTGCAATCCTAAAATGTTATTGGAAGGGAAGGAAACAGGTCTACGACGTAGGATGTGGTGAAGGAAGTAGTAAAGGCGAGATGTTTGGGGTATGGGATCTGTTACGACCGTTAGATTAAGGTATTTGCAATCCTAAAATGCTATTGGCTATGGGAAGGGAGGAAAACAGGTCCGCGACGTAGAAAGTGGTGAAGGAAATAGTCAAGGCAAGCTGTCCGGAGTGTGGAAACTGTTTATGACTATTAGATTAAGGTATCTACAATCCTAAAATGCTATGGAAAGGGAGGAAAACAGGTCCGCGCGATGTACGAAGTGGTGAAGGAAGTAGTAAAGGCGAGATGTTCGGGGTATGGGATCTATTTATGACCATTAGATTAAGGTATTTGCAATCCTAAAATGCTATGGGAAGGGAGGTAAACAGGTCCGTGACATAGGAAGTGATGAAGGAAGCAGTAAAGGCGAGTTTTTCGGAGTGTGGGAACTGTTTATGACGATTAGATTAAGGTATCTGCAATCCTAAAATGCTATGGAAAGGGAGGGAAACATGTCCGTGACGTAGGAAGTGGTGAAGGAAGTAGTAAAGGCGAGTTGTCCGGAGTGTGGGAACTGTTTATGACGATTAGATTAAGATATCTTGGTATCTACAATCTTAAAATTCTATGGGAAGGAGGGAAACAGGTCTGTGAGGTAAGAAATAATTTGATAATTTGATAATTTATTTATTTATCCTGCCCTGGCTTAGACCGAAGGTCCACTCTTCCGCCAGGACAGGCTCCACAATTTTACAATGTTTTTTTCTAATTACAAACTGTTTAGGTTTAACCACTATTTATAGAAAACACAAATATAACATATTATACTATATTCTGATTTAAAAATAAAATTAAAGTATTCTTCCCTTTACTTTCTAAATAATACAACACTTAATAAAAAGAAAATATCGTTTCAGTTAATGTTCTACTTTACAGATTGTTTTGTTCTTAACTAGTATCGATTCAGCATTAACATTTTTACCTTTTTTGTAAAACTGTTTTCTGATTCTAAACTTTTAATACTATTGTCTAGTCCATTCAAAAGTCTTATTGACGTCACAACAAATGAATTTGTGTATGTTTGAGTCCTATGAATGGGAAATTGTAAGATTTCCTGTCCAAATCTAGTCGTCCTTTGATGAACGTTATGCAATGTTCGATAGTATTCATTTAAGTATTCAGGCTTAGAGTATTTAATTATTTTAAATGCTAAACTCAAAACTCTTAACTCTCTTCTTTCTTTTACTTTGAGCCAACCCAATCTCTTATAAAAAGGTGTAACGTGTTCGTCATACCTCATTCTAAATATGTACCGAATACAAGCGTTCTGTGCCTTTTGTAACTCATTAGTTAGTTCATTATTAATATCACAGTATGACACAATAGCATAATCAATCACAGGGAATACAAGAGTAGAAATCAGTTTTTTTCTTATATCAAAGGAGGGTTGAAACCTGAGTCGTCTAAACTGGTACAGATGTTTATAAATAGTCTTAACAACATGATTTACTTGGCTACTCCATGATAGGTTACTGCATATTCTTAAACCTAAATTAACCACTTCGGACTCCAATCTTAAATCTTGATTGCTTATCTTAATAGGAGATATATTTTCTAATATAATTGAATTTAGTAACCTCTGATTTCCTACAATCATTGACTTACACTTACCTACATTCAAGTTCAAACCATGGTCTCTACACCACATGTTAATAGTTTCTAAATCAGCATTAAGCTTATTTACAGATTCGTTAATCTTAGTTAGCTCACAATGTATGTACAACTGCATATCATCTGCATATAGCATAGTTTGGCAAAACATTATATTATCACTAATTCTGTTTATATATAAACTAAATAACAAAGCAGACAATGTAGAACCTTGTGGAACCCCTACAGAGTTCAACATCCACTGTGATACATTTCCACTACGAGTTTTAATCTGTTGCAATCTATTAGATAAATAGGATTCAAACCATTTAACTGAGTTAACATTAAAATTATATGACTTTAAAATAGCCAACAACAAATCGTGGTTAACACAGTCGAAAGCACGACTGAAATCTAAAAGCGTAAGTACAGTTACACGTCTACAATCTATTGCTTTTCTCATATCATCGGTCACTTTAATAAGAGCCGTTTGGGTACTATAGAACTTTCGGTAACCTGATTGGTATCTAGACATAATATTATTACGATCTACAAAATCTCTTATTTGTGAGTACACTAATTTGTCCAACAGTTTTCCTAATACACATAAAATATTGATTGGACGATAATCTTTACATAGCAACGGATTCTTATTTTTAGGCAAAGGCACAATTAAAGCTTTTTTCCACTCACTAGGATAAACACAACAAGAAATTGAGTAATTGAAAATATGACACACTACATGTTTAATATCATCAAATATCAACTTTATAAATCTAACATGAATGCCATCGGATCCAACGGCATTCGATGATATCTGATTAAGAGCATGTGAAATTTGATCTACAGTAATATTATCAAAAACAAAAGATTCCCTATCTGCCCTCCATTGAGTGGTACACTCATTGATAAGATTATTATTGACTCGATTCTCAATCCCGCAAAAATAGGTATTCAAACCGTCTAAGTTTACAACTGGATCCTGTACAATATTAGCTTGTTTACCAGTTCCATGTGTCTTTAGGGCTGTCCAAATTTGCTTGTTGGTCTTATCAGGACTAAGAATTGAATTTAAATGTCTATTGCGTTCATCTCTAATCATACGCTTAATTCTATTCCTTAATAATCTATAGCTTTCCCAAATGTTTACATTTTTTGACCTTAAGAAGAGGTGAAGGAAGTAGTAAGGTGAGAAGTGTGGAGTTTGGGAACTGGAAACAGTTTGTAGCAGTTAGATTAATGTATCTGCAATGCTGAAATGCTATGAGAAGGGATGGAAGCATGTCCACGACATAGAAAATGGTGAAAGAAGTAGTAAAGGCTAGCAGTGCGGATCGTGGGCAATGTTTGTGACAATTAGATTAACGTATCTAAATACTAAAATGCTATGGAAAGTGATGAAAACAGGTCCACGATGTAGGAAGTGGATTATGAAGTGATGAAGTATGGACATATTGTGAGAACCGTCTGTGGCAGTTAGATTAATGTATCTTCAATCCTAAAATGCTATGAGAAGGGAAGGAAACAGGCCCCACGACGTAGGAAGTGGTGAAGGAAGTGGTAACGGCTGGTAGTGCAGAGTGAAGGAACCGTTTGGGCAGTTAGATAAATGTATTTAATACTAAAATGCTATGGGAAGGGAAGGAAACAAGTCTATGACGTAGGAAATGGTGAAGGAAGTGGTAAGGCTTGCAGTGCATAGTGTGGGAACTGTCTTTGGCAATTACAATGTATCTGCAATCCTAAAATGCTATGGGAAGAGAGGGAAACAGGTCTACGGCGTAGGGGTGGTGAATGAAGTAGTAAAGATGGGCAGAGTTGAGTGTGGGAATGGATTAATGTATCTGCAGTGGTAAAATGCTATGGGAAGAGACTGGTTAAAATGATTATGAAGCACGAATCGTTACATATTTCGATACGTATTCAATCGTTTACAATCTAAATTTACAACTGAGTTGACAACAGCTGAGTTTTACTCCATAGAGGCACAGAAAACGTACTAAGTACGTTTTCTGTTATAGAGGCAAAGAAAACGTACTACTAGTACGTTTTCTGTGATAGAGGCTAAAAACGAATTTTATTTCCTAAAGAGTAAAAATGCTACTTTAGACCCGGAACGCATGCATCAATGACGACTGTTTTTACTGCAGTATGACAAAAACAATATAATATGAACCCTTGATGACTCCGCTCAATTTTGTGGATGCATCTGCGAACGCCACCTAGTTAAATTGTATTCTAAACAACACATTTATTGGGAGCTACTGAATAGTCCAAATGAAGTATTCGGAATGTTATTTTCTGATTTTAAAATTGATTTTCTTCTGTATCATGTTATGCTTTGCAATATAACGTTCCATTACAAAGTCAGTGGGAAATCCTTTTATCACAGTAACTCTTACAATTATTTCTTATTGAACTATCTTATATCTATTTAATTGGTTAGTGTCTGCCTTTTTCACCACTTTTGCCTTTATTTTATCATATTATTCTAGACAGATCATCATAGGTTCATGAGATTATTGTCATACATGTTTTCAATCATTGGAAAAATCTTCGATTATGTAATACAATACAAAATAATAAAAGGGCAGAAGGGCACGGTGCCCATTTGAGCCGTGCCCATATTTTGTTACTAATAGTGGCTTACAGCAACTGGATAAAACATCTTACAATATTTATGTAGAAATATGTGCATGATTTAGAAAGTCATTAAGCTGGAAAACTGCAATATACTGCAGATGTTTCAGAGAGGTTACTTCGATGTATTCAATTAACATAGTGAAAACATAATATAAATATGTATACAAATATAAGAACTTGAACTCTTATAGAGCCTTTGAATGTAATTAGACTAACGAAAAGAGTTGTGCATGTTTACTAGCGCTACTCAGCAACAAAAACCATTTAATTTATCTCTAGAATTTATAGTCTTAAAGTGCACTGAGCAGCAGCTAAAAAAATCGATGTAGCTTACCTATATATTTACAAAATGCTCAAACTCGCATTGTGGCATTATTTATAATTCGGCTTTTATTTCTCCAACAGATAATTCATCTACAGAAGAATGTTATTGTGCTCTTACCATGTCTAACAACATCAAAACACAGAAACCTTGCCTAAAATGGTACCTATCTTGACAGATTATTTGCAGTGGTCTATATTACGGACCGTGGCCCATTGGGTTGGTAACATTATTGAAAATAACAGACATTTTGGCTGTAAAAATTGCCTATTGAGTAAATACTATTTAAGCAGCTACTGTCATTACAGAAAGGTCACATTCCTTTTAAACTAGATCACATCACCCTTTGTAAGATACGTTGTTTAACAATGTATCTAAACGTCAATATTTACGTAACAGCCAATTTACAGTATTTTTTGCTTTTTGGAAATACCACATTGCTATGTCATTTGCATTATTTGTTGCCAATGAAGCCGTACGACCATTTAAACGAGGAGGCCCCTAAAAGTTCAAGAATAAAAGCCAACTTCACTTCAAGTATATTCCACTACACCAAACATTCCATAGAGAGATTATATTGACAACTTTATGTAATTGATAAGCCTGAGACAACTAACTGACATCCCCCATGTCAAGGAGTTCCAGCTTTAACAGTAACCCCACAACAAATTTCTCAAAACTGTGCTAGAGGGTTATTCATTGGCATAGAAGTGCGATATGAACTGACGCGACGTGACGAAGGAAAAATCAAACTTACACCTTAACAGATATACCTCCCTTTGAAGTTAGAACGTGTCTTTCCAACAAACAGATATATATATTTCTAATAAAGTCATAGATTAATCTGCATTACACTGATGAAATCACGGAAGTGTTAACTACAAAAGATCTACCAATACAATTTTAATACTATTTAAAGGTCCTTTCAGAGGAAGAGATACCAGATAACGTACTAATAATACAGTAACTCCGATGATGTACAGTATGGGAAATATTTTATTAATTGAATGATCAACCATATTTTGGAAACTAAACGCAATTAATATCACTATTTTTTTTAAACTTATTACTCTTTAAACAATGCTAAATGCTCAAAATATGTATAATTTCACTCAACTTAGATTAATTAGCGTAAGCCTTGAAAGTAACCGTCGATTTCGACGGGTTTCACCTAGTATATGTATAATACGCTTAGCCGATTTTTGTGAACAGAACTCCTCCCTCATTTTTGGTCCGATTTTGGTGATTAAAGGGTTAAAAAAAACCCCTAATCTGTAGTTTTGCTAAGTTTTTTTTTCATTTTTAAAACGTTTTTATTAGCTCGCTTTCTTGTCCGGTACAAATTTTGCAATCAATTTTATACTAACTTCCCGATGAGCTTGAGACTTGAAACTTGAAACATAGCTCACAAATGGAAGACAATGCAATATTATATCATTTAATTTTCATATTTCCCTTGGGCTACGCCCCACGGGCTTGTTTTTATAAACTCGCTTTCTTGAAAATTTTGATACTTCCCGATGAGCTAGAGACTTGAAACTTGAGACATAGCTCACAAATGGATAACAATGCAATATTATATCATTTAATTTTCATATTTCCCTTGGGCTACGCCCCATGGGCTTGTTTTTATTAGCTCACTTTCCTACAAATTGTGATATCAATTTTAAACGAAGTTCCCGATGAGCTAGAGACTTGAAATTTGAAACATAGCTCACAAGTGGATGACAATGCAATATTATAGCATTTAATTTTCATATTTCCCTTGGGCTACGCCCTACTGGCTTCCAAATTTTTCATGTTTACATTTTGAAAGAATGTAAATATATCAATTAATTAAAGTCAGCTGTAAATACTTAAATTTGACAGTTCAAAAAGCAGAGGTTAAGAGGTACAGGTTCTGCTCCCAAGAGATTCTTTATACAAATAAACATTTCAAAATAAATATAAACAATCTGATTGCAGATATAAAGGTGTTTCTTAATAATGTCATTTGTTATTTATTTAATATTCTATAAAGTAAACAATAAACGATTGATATATTTATAGTTAGTAGGTAGGCCATACATTCAATCTAATACATAATTATATGAAAAGAAACTCAAATAAACCTTAGATTTCCCACATGCATCTGTCCTAATCTGATATAGATGCATGAAATAGATTTAACATCCACACATTAAAAACTAAAAAGTAGAAAATAATTTATAAATAAAAAACTTTTTTAAAACAAAACGTTTTTAAATGCACTAAAAAGTAGAAAATAATTTATAAATATGTGGAGAGTATAAATACTTGTAAGATTTAAAACGAAAAACGTGGGGTGCATGCAGTTGATAATAATACATTAGTTCAATAGGTGAAGGTAATTGTAAATTATCTATTGCATGCACCCCACGTTTTTCGTTTTAAATCTTACAAGTATTTATACTCTCCACATATTTATAAATTATTTTCTACTTTTTAGTGCATTTAAAAACGTTTTGTTTAACAAAAATTTTTTTATTTATAAATTATATTAAATCTTTTTTTAGTTTGGGCAGGATCTTCCATCAAAGTTGGGGTTTCTCCTGTAACTATACAGTACTACAAAAAAGGTTCAGGCCAGAGCCATTTTAATGTGCTTGGATTGTGACATTTATTAATTCGGCTTATATTTCTCTTAACCAACGGATTATTTATCAACAGAAGAAGTACATTGTTATCTTATCGTGTCTAATAACATCCAAACACGGAAACCTTGCCTAAAATAGTACATCTTGACAGATGGTTTGCAGTGGCCTATTACGGACCGTGGCCCACTTTGACGACCTTAAGTGAGATTTTTGAAAATAACACTAAACTTCGACTGTAAAACAAATGTCACATAGATACATTACCATTTAATCAGTTACTGTCATTACAGAAAAGGCATGTTCCTTTTGAACTAGATCTCCTCATCCTTTCTAAGATACGTTGACTAACAACATGCATGTAAACGTCACTATTTACGTAGCAATTTAAAGTATTTGCTTTTTGGAAATACAGCATTTCTTTGTCATTTGCATTATTTGTTTCCAATAAAGTCGCTTGACCATATGAACGAGGTCCCTCATTTCAAGAAAAAAACCAACTTCACTACAAGTATATTCCACTACATCTAACATTTCGAAGAGAGATTATATTGAACACTTTACGTAATTGAACACTTTACGCTGAGACAACAGAACTGACATCCGTATATCATGGAATCAAAATTATGCTAAACAAAATTATTATTGCTAAAATTAGAGGGTTATTCATTGGCAAAGTAGGACGGTATGATGACCGACGTGACGAAGGAAAAATAAAACTTACACAGCTTTAGGGTGGGTCTCCCTTTGAAGTAAGGACGTGCCTTCTCAACAAACAGATATTAAAAAAAAATTAACAGAGCTTTAATCTGCATAAAAGAAGATTTATTCATCAAAAAGAAGAGAAACCAGTTAACATAGGAACAATGATCCCTATGCCGGACGGTATAACAAAATATGTTATTCATTGAATGATCAACCATATTTTGTAACTAACGCAATAGTCACTACCTATTGTTTCAACACTTATTTATTACTCATTAAACAATGCTAAATGATCATATTTTAGATACCTATACAAATGGAAATTTGCTTAGTTGGCAGGTTTGCTGCGGCGGGGGTATTTTTAAATTGCATCTGTTTTGTTTATGTTTTGATTGACAATTCACTTTAAATAAAGCAGCTGATCTGATGATTTGTTCACATTTTAGCTCAAATCAAAGCTGATAAATTATTTTACTAGACTATATGAGTGTTTCTAATGAAAACGACAATATGGTTTAAATCCTTATATACTGTATAATACGTGAAGGCGATTTCTACGAAACACTACTACTGTACTCCGTTAATAATGGATGGATTTTTACAAACGACGTGACAAAATAAAGTATTTTTGTAGAAGACGCAACCATTCACGAATTCATGTAATAAAGGTCCTCGCGGGCTTCGCCCCACAGGGAGCTCAAAATCCCAATTAGTCAGGTTGGGTAGCAGGAAAATATTTCAGTTCTGGCAGAGAGGCTGCAATTTTAGGTGGTTATAGTATACAAGTTTCTGAACCTAAAACCGCCCAGACCCCAATTTTTAAGGACCTCGGTCGTCCGTAATGACGTCATCAAAATGGCGGCCGTAAGAGGATGCTGGGTCCCCATGAATTGGCTATAACGACCGAATGCCTGAACCGATTTTCATGAAATTTGGCACACAAGTGCTTGAATACATTATCTCGGCCTGGGTTGAAAATGGTCAAGTTTCATTAAGTCATTTCAAAATGGCGGCTGTTCAAAACTAAAAAAATATGAGGAAAATAATTGTGAACTGTTTTATACAGTGTAAGTTTTAAATGAGTTCCCCCCTACTTTTTTATACATTTCTTAAGATATCAACTTTGAAACATGTCAGATCTTTGTAGAACCACCTAAAATTGCAGCCTCTCTGCCAGAACTGAAATATTCTGCCACTATTCTAAATACTATACAATCCGATGTGTAACTGACTGGGGATACAAATTCTAGACCACTTCTAGATGAGCTAGAGACTTGAAATTTTCGGTGGTTGTAGGTCTAGTGCCCAAACCACCCATAAAATTCCAAAAAGTCGCGTTTTCAAATTTTAACCCCCCCCGAAATTTCAAATTTCCCCCCCATGTTATTCTTATGGGGAATAAAATTAAAAATGGCTGACTTTCGTGTTCCCATCTGAACCACTTAGAAACGTGCTAGAGACTTTTGCGTAGTATTGTAGTATGGGACCTTACATTACCGGTGAAATTCCCAAAAGTCCCATTTTCAACCCCCCCAAAAATCCAAAATGGCGGACCTCTGAAAACGAAAAAACACTTTTTCTTTCAACCGGATGTAGCTCGAAAACGGTAAGAGCTAGAAAAGATTTGAAAGTATATTCAGGAACAGGAATTAAATTTTATACAAAACCCTCTTAGGCGTTTTCCAAAAATCGGACTCCTTCAGCTTCAAAAAACGGCCTACTTTCAAAATTTTGTAAATTTCATTCGAATTTTTTACGGTTTTCGCTATTTTTTCATATTTAAATAATTTCTTTTTGAAGATATTATTAATGCTCTGTATTCTTCTTGATTTACTTTATATTTTACTCATTTAATGTTTTTTTGTATCTTTACTCCTTAACCCCCAAAACTTAGGTTTGTTGACAAAATTTAAAGATTTTTACAACTTTTACAAGCCCCATGTTATTCTTATGGAGAATAACATTGAAAAATGCCGACTTTAGTATGCTCATCTGAACCACTTAGAAACGTGCTAGAGACTTGAAACTTGGTAGTATTGTAGTATGGGATATTACATTACCGGTGAAATTCCCAAAAGTCCCATTTTCAAATTTTAACCCCCCCTAAAAATCCAAAATGGCGGACCTCTGAAAACGAAAAAAACACTTTTTTTTCAACCGGATGTAGCTCGAAAACGGTAAGAGCTAGAAAAGATTTGAAAGGATCATAGCGAAAGGAAATTAAATTTTCTACAAAACCCTCATCGGCGTTTTCCGGAAATCACACTCCTTAACCTTCAATAAACGCCCTACTTTCAAAATTTAGTAAATTTCTTTGCAATTTTTTACGGTTTTCGCTATTTTTTCTTACTTAAATAATTCTTTTTTGCAGATATTGTTAGTGCTCTGTGTTCCCCTTAATTTACTTTAAATTTTACTCATTTAATGTTTTTTGTATCCTCACTCCTTAACCCCCAAAACTTAGGTTTAATGTCAAAATTTAAAGGATTTTTACCACTTTTACAAGCCCCATGTTATTCTTATGGAGAATAACATTGAAAATGGTAGACTTTGGTGTGCTCATCTGAACCGTTTAGAAACGTGCTAGAGACTTGAAACTTGGTATTATTGTAGTAGGGGATCTTATATTAATAATGATGAAATTTGCAAAAGTCCCATTTTCAAATTTTAACCCCGCCAAAAATCCAAAATGGTGGACCTCTAAAAACGATAAAACAAGTTTTTTTCAAACGGATATAGCTCGAAAACAGTCTCTGAAAACGACAAAACACGTTTTTTTCAATCGGCTATAGTTCGAAAACTGTAAGAGCTAGAAAAGATTTGAAAGATTTTTCATGAACAGGAATTAAATTTTCTACAAAACCCTTTTAAGCGGTACCCGAAAATCGCATTCCTTCAGCTTCAAAAAACGCCCTACTTTCAAAATTTGGTAAATTTCTATAAAATTTTTACCGGTTTTCGCAATTTTTTTTACTTGAATAATTTATTTTTGCAAATATTATTATTGCTTTTCTCTTACTTTGCTTTAAATTTTACTCATTAATTTTTTTTTCGTAACTTTACTCCTTGACCCCCAAAACTACGAGCCCAATGTTATTATTATGGAGAATTACATTGAAATTTAATGACTTTGTTATGGTCATCAGAATCGTTTAGAATCGTGCTAGAGACTTGTAATTTGGCAGTATTGTAGTATGGGATACTAAGTTAAGGGTGAAATTTGCAAAAGTCACATTTTAAAATTTTTAACTCCCCAAAAATCCAAAATATCTAAAGACGATACAACACGTTTTTTACGTCTATAACTAAAAAGCAATAGGAGCTAGCCAAGATTTGAATGGATATTCATGTTTAGGAATTTAATTTTCTAGAAAACCCTTACACGTGTTTTCCGAAAATTTCTCCCCTTCACCCCTAAAAAACGTCCTACTTTCAGAAATTGGTATTTTTCAAATTTTTAACGGTTTTCGCTATTTTTACATACTTAAATAATCACTTTTTGCAAATGTTATTAATGCTTTGTATTTTCCTTGGCTTAATTTCGGTTTTAATCATACATGTTTTTTCGTAACTTTACTCCTTGACCCCCAAAACTTAAGTTTAATATCAAAATTTAAAAGGTTTCACCAGTTTCACGAGGTAATAATAGACTCTTTACCTTTTCTGTATGCACAAGGTTATTAAAACTATACAAAGTTTACTGTATTAGAGCTAACACCAAGGTATGAATATAATAAGGACCATTTAAAAAGTCCCCCCTCTCGAAATCCCCCTTATATCTATCCTATAGCCACCACAGATTCATCGGTCTAAATCACGTTTACCAATTTCTAGATTAGCTAAAAATCCTGAAATTTGCACCCTGTCCCCCTGTGGCACATTTGTACTTACAAAATTTTACCCCCAATTTTCGCTACTTTTCCCAATCTAAGTAAATTCTTTTTGCAAACATTATTAATATTTTGTATATACTCTGGTTTACTTAAAGTTTAATCCCCCTATCGTATTTCCAACCCCCCCCCTCCCGATTATTATATCCTCCCCCGCCCCAATGTTATTCTTACAGGTGCGTAAGTCTAAATCACGTTTACCCATTTCTACATTAACTGGATGTCTGAAATTTGGCCCGATTGTAGGTCTTGCGCCCTGTCCCCCGTGGCTCATTTACCCCCAACCAAAAAAGGGGGCCTGGAGCCGAAGGCGAGTATGCAGCTATACGACCCCACTAAATCTAGGTATTTACTCAGGGGAGGTATAGAAGAGGCTACGATGACAGCTGTGGGCTTCTTATTAGCTGAGGGAACGCCATTACGGTAACAAAACGGTCGGTAGCCATCGGCTTCAGCGGTCTAATGGTTAGCGTACCGGTCTGATATACTGTAGTTCCCGGGTTCGAATCCTGTTGGTAGCATTACCTTTTTGACCAAGATTTTTTTATTATCAGCAAGTTTGGTTGGTTTGGTTCGGTTATTACAGTTTAATTTTATTATTAAGTCATTATACAATTTTAATTGAGCAAATTCTAGTTTTATTTAATAAAAAGAATTATTTTTCCGATTACTAAACTTTTGTTATGTTATTTCTTTATCAGCAAGTTTGGTTAGTTCGGAAAGGTTATGATAGTTTAATTTTATAATTAAAAAATTATGAAATTGAATTTGAGACATTTATAATTTTATTTTATGAACAGAACTATTTTTGCGATTAGTAAACCTTCATTGCCAAAGTGCTCTCTACTACAGCGCTGTTCACGGAGGAATTTTGAACTAAATGCCTCATTCGTACCTCCCCTAAGTCAGACCCTAAAATCTATTTCGTATGAAGAAAAGATTTTGTTTACTTAAACAAACGAATAATTTTGTATTAATTACAGCTGTTCATAGTAAACACATGATACACAAAAGAGTGTTCGTTTTCAGAGTGAGTTCGTTTTCAGTTTTGATAACTGTAGTGGAGTGATTGATTACACATTATCTTTGAGTTTATTTTTAAGTAATTGTTAATTATGATTGTTATTCGTTTTGAAATAATGCCTGGATACTTTGCAATTGCTCAAATTCGAGCAACAGGTGCACTAGTTTATAGCGAATAGTAGAGTAAATGGTATATATGGTTTCATGTGTGTTTTGGTTTTGTAATTAATTTATTGATTTTAATTTCATTATTATTTTGTTAGTGTTGTGTTTATCATGTTTTAAATTTTTTTTGGGGATATATTCATAAAGATGAACAAACAATCAAACTTATATACATTTTATTGACTGGAATTTATCAACAGTAAATACCATGGTAAATGTTAGTGGCAATATTTTACAAAACACAAGAAAATGACCTTACGAGTAGGACCTATGTATTCAACGGTCAAGTTCATCACAGAATTGGAATAACACCTAACAGTCACTACGGTCAAGTTTATTTTTATGATTCAGAAGAGGCAAGTAATATACGCCGCCCAATAAGAGAAAATAAAAATCCTTATCCAAATCTAATGCAAGTTATCTAACCTATTTAAAAAATAGATCCATTTAAAAACATTGGGTCAGGTATCAAGAGAAAATCCACTTGAACAACGTGAGAATATGCGGATGCATGGCATATAATCTGACAGACAACAAAATAAAATACGATTGACCAGCTTCCAATGATCAGCTATATTCAAATCAGATTATAGCTGCCTAGTTAGTAACCCAGCGGTTGTGGTATACCTAAAAATGAAATGAAGCTCCTGAAATGGTTGATGGCACCCCACTGTTTATCCGATGGCCTACCATTTACTTTTCCCGTCTGGAGAAAAGAGTGCTGAAAGAAATAAAGTGACCCAAGAATTTGCTTCACGCAGATTTTCGGAAAGGCAACAATTAATTGTCTACAGTTCTTTATACTGTAAAAGCTTTGTTGCAATATACAAAAGGCGAATACGAATATACAGAAGGCAAAATACGAATTTTGCACTCAGACCTTCACTTTCACCCATATAAAATAGCAATCGTCCAACAACTTCAGCAAAATTTGTCGAATAGAGCGCTCAGACATGCCATGAGCAGCAGCTTGTCCACGCGCCGGGCAATGCGGGCTCGTTAGCACAGTTTGTCGCACTCGCTCCACGTTCTCCGGCGTCCTCACTGACCTTGGACGGCCTGTAGGCCTACGTTTTGCAGTTGATCCTGTGGATCTAAAGGTATCCGATTGTGTTTCGGGATGGGATAGGTTCCCCACGAGCCACATTAAAATGCCTACGAAACTTACGTTGCTATCAACAACAAAATCGCCATTTTTAAAATACGCCTCAACGACAAACGCGCGATGTATACCGGTCCACTGCTCTATGGCGACTAAAATTGTCACACTTGGCCTTGAGAATGAGCCGCTCCCCACCACCCTCCTCCACTTGGCTGCCGGACGGTACTCGCTTGAAAACCGTCAGATATTTCTGCCGCTCCCTGTATTACAGACATGTTCATTTGAATTTTAGGAGAATGAATGTTTAGGCATTCATTAGAAGTAATCAGTCAACAATGAGAACAGAAATGTGCGTAAACTTTCACGGCACAGATATATTTAAACTCAATTTCTATCCAGTTTTCAGATAACTATAATAATCTTCCTGCAATTTACTTGAATTCAAGCAGCAAGTTTTCCTCAACGTTGTGTTTTTTACTATGCGGCTCATTGAACCGCACGGGTTTCCTAGTTAATCATTAATACCCCAATGAGAATGACCAAGGAGACTTCGTACCCATTAATCCACTGTTTTTTTTTATCTGGATCGAATTGGTATGTAGTAAATACATATTTGGACCTTGTTAAAAATTATACCAATTTTTCTTAAGGCGTTGCATATTACTGATGATCAAACAGTTTTGTTATGTTAATGAATTATTCCAACGGAGATCAATTGTTAGCTAACCCCCCCCCCCCTCTTAAGATAGCAGCACCCTTCTAATTTAACCCTAGTCCACTAACAAATACGAAACCTAAAATGTCTGATTGTGTATGGCCACATGGTTCATTTCATGTAACCAGTAAAGGCGTAGTGCATTTTGAAAAAAAGCTGCAAGCCTCCGCCACTGGCCACATCTATATATCTAATTCCGTAAGCCCAAAATTTTACGATGAAATTTTAAGCGAATGGGAGGCCGTAAAGCTGGGAGAGGTCTCATTTTAAAGTTCTGGGCATGAAATTTTGGGGAAAATTATTCATTTTTCTTAATGCACCAAAAGGTTGTTACCTTACGGAATAAAATAATTCATACATTTAAATAGCATGGGAATCTAATTTTATGTATTTTTATTTAGTGTAAACACAACACACACAGCTATGATTAAATAAATTCTAAAAATTATAACCATACCTGAATGTGCATTATTTTGTTATTGTAAAATGCTTAGTAAAGTAGTAAGCAACACAAAGTGAAAATTAGAAAAAATATTTTGAACAAACAGTTTGATAGGCCTACTTTTAAACTTAATACTTTACAATGGATTGTTCTTTTGCACAGTAATAATGTATAATGTCGGAAGACCATCAAGCAGAGGTAGGCCACCACGCACAGGTATTGTTGGCACGATATTGGAAGAAGAATAAAATGATCATCAGATGAACATGAAGTTATTTCTGTGTATATATTACTACTGTACTTTTAAATGAGATAGCATTACACAGCGTAGGACCAATGAACGATGGGTGCATTCATTGTGGTGCATTGCGCAATTTGATTTGGTGAAATTGTGGCACAAGACCGAACCTTCACAAAAGTTGGCATTTATTTACTGTATTCGTATTTGAAAACCCCAGTGTTTACCCATGGTCATCTTTATGTTGCGTTCAGCCGGGTAAAGCGGCCAGATGGTGTTAAAATAGTACTAGAACCAAATAAAACCCAAGGAATCGACCAAAATGGATACTATACAACAAATGTTGGTTTCAGAGAGATTTTGTTATAGAATTAGCGTTTTACAATTTGGATTATGACATTAGGGCCTAATTATCTCTATGTGTTTTTCTAAGTGAATTTTTTTATATTAAAAGAAATCTATATAGATTTAATTAAAATAGTCATGAAGATTATTGTTGGAAAATGTACCTTAGTTGTATTAGAAACTTTATATTATAAACACACCACATATCCTGTGGAATTTCTATTTTGAACAGAGCAGACATCATAAATGCATTATGCAGGTATGAATTAACTATTATACATCATGTACTAATATTATAAATGTGAAAGTTTGTGTGTTTGTTTGTTTGTTTTTTTTGTTTGTTTGAAGTTCAATCATGCATTAACTACTGGTCGGATTGTGTTGAAATTTGGTATGATGATAGCTCACATTCCCAATTAACATATAGACATATTCTTACCTCAAAAATCCTTTCGGGCTCCGCCCCAGCGGCTCTAGAGTTCCCCATGTTAACCTTATGAGTATCTATATATTAATTTGAAACTGTTTTTCTTTGTCACAGCTATTTTGAGAGAACGGCTGGGCGTAGAAACTCGGTAGGGGTGTCTAAAGAAAGGTCTTGGTCTGTAGATGAGCCATCAAAAGAGAAACATGGTGAATTCTCTTGGGGCTCTGCCCCCGTGGCCTTTAAATTCCCATCCCATGTTATTCTTATGGAGGAAAACGGGGTGTTTGTCACAGATAATTTGAATGAACGGCTTGGCGTAGAAACTTGGTAGGGGTCTCTAAAGAAAGGTCTTGGTCTGTAGATGAGCCATCAAAAGAGGAAAGAGGTAAATACCTTTGGGGCTCTGCCCCAGAAGCCTTTAAAGTTGCCTCTTCAGATTTGTTTACATTACGACCATATGCATAGTTCTACACTACTTTCTAATGCAACAGCTGTTAATATTTAAATTGTGATTTACTGAATTTGTCAAAATGAAGTACAGTATTTGCAATGGATTTTTCTGATTTTAAAATTGATTTTCTTCTGCATCGTGTCATGTTTTGCAATATAATGTTCTATTACCAAATCAGTGGAAAATCCTAATATCACAGTAACTTTGGAAATTATTTCTTATGGAGTTAACTTAAATCTATTGTAAGTTATTGGTTGGTTTCTGCCGTTTTTACCACTTCTTGGAGATTGTGCGTAGGTGATATTCTTTGGCATATTGCATCTGTAGACGAAACTTGGGTTGGTGTAATTATTACAATGGAAGAGTGAGAAATCCTGGACAATTTGATATAGGATAAAAAATAAAACTAAATTAACACTGTGCTACATTTCTTGAGCAATCATTGAAATAACCGATTTGCAAACAATGGAAACATAGAAAAAGTCATAGAACACAACCAAGTAGAAGAAATAGAAATAATGTTTTTTTTTTACACTAAAAACACAAAAAAAACAAGATCAGCTTTTTGAAAAAGATAAGATATTTACAAAAGATTTTGAGTATATCTAATTGTTGTTGTATTTCCATAATCTTTGAGTCGCCTTTAATGCTTTGCAATTGCTCGAATTCGAGCAACAGGTACACTAGTTCATATTGAAAAGGAATTAAATAAGTTTTCCAGCTGTTTCAACTACACAATTTGTTTCTATGATATTCAATAGCATTAAATGGTTATACGGTTTACAACAGGGTGCAGCACCATTAATTCTTCATACATTTATGACAACAGCTAATTTGAACCAAGCAGCAACAAAAACCTGAGTGTGAGAACTTTACTTCTTTCTATTGTTTAGGTGAAGTGGTAGAACATTATGGCTATGTTCAATATACTATAGTATCCCGTAGATTATACTAACCCAAATTTTCTCAAAACGTGTCCTCTCTCATTGCAAATGCAAAGCACGAGTATTTAACTACATGCAATAAGCATTGTATACCAACCCCGTACGAAGGACGGGTACTCAGCTAGTATTATAATATACAAAAATGTTGAACAATAATTCAAGATAGCCATGAGGCAAATAATTTGTACAAAATAATTACTAGAATGTATATAGGGGCTGTTGCCCCAATAAGCCACTAGTTACAATACTGTTTATAATAAGTTTCTTGTTTCATTCTCAAAACTACATATCAGCATCTAATGTGCTAAGAGCCTAGGATTTAAACACAGTATGTTAGTATGTTACGAAACAAATAAACTTAAAAACACCCTTTAATGTTACAACAGAAGAGAAATAGGCTTTCAGTACGTATTTTCAGCCCTTTAATGTAATAAACAGATACTGATATTTTACAGTAGTTGTATCATGTTGCAGCAGATGATGTCTCCGGGTGGTAGTTACGCAGCATCACAGTATGACCAGAGTTACCACCAGACGCCAGTGTTCCCCAGCATGAGTGTGAATGTGAGCATGAACATGACCATGCACGGCTACCCTCCCACCATGACTGACAATCTGCAACACCAGATGACATGTCCTCAGGTGCGTCAGACATGAGCAAATTAAACTAAAGAGTTGAGAAAGGTGTATGTTAAGTCAATCTTGGAATCTGTAGTCAGTTGGTTAAAACTGGACTATTTAAAAACACTATAGCTATCACTAAGGTATCACTAACGTAATCTGTGGCACTATGGAGTGTCTGATGGAGTTTTCAAGCTAAAAAGTAAGTTTTTTTAGCAGGGCTTGGACCATAGTTTGAATATTCTATTCTGAGATTAGTTTTTCATTTTCCAATAAATATTTTTTACAATCATCATCCAATATTTTATATTATTTTACTATTTATGTCAATATGTGTCATAATATTTTCTTGTTTCATACAACTACTTTCGAATTGCCATTGGTTTTAATCTTTGGCCTTAATGACTTTCTGTCTATGTAATTTCAGATTGAAAATAGCTGCAACAGTAACAAGTATAACGTTGATTGGAATATCATAAAATCAAACAAACAAAACCTTAGAAATGAGCCTTCGCCCTTTACCTTGGATCAACATATTACACTATCTTAATATAATGGGGTTTGTTGAGTCAGTTCAGACTATAAAACACAACATAGACAACTCTAGTTTTATCAAATCATTTTATGAATGATATTCAGGCTGTTCAAGTAAAATTCAATTTCAGATCAGAAAATATACAAAATGTTTTAAATGCAGTTACAACATTTAAAAGCTCAAATTCTTTGGACTGTTACAGCTTCTCATATAATACTCTCAAGGAAATAACCCCTGATATTGTACACCCTTTAAAAATACCATTGCCAGGCCTCTCTGTTTGACCTGAGCAAGCATTTTATGGTGTGGACAGGACAGCCAGGATCTTGTAATGAAACTTGAACACTATAGCCTCAGGGCTATCCATTTTTTAGCGAATTCCCCTATAGGGAAGTAGCTATTACCATAGGTGGCATGGTAAGACCTAGGCCCGGGACCGATTTACTTTTTCATTTTTATGTCCCCAGAGGCCAAAAACATTATTTGTTCCAATTTGTATAAATGTATATATAGATTTATATATGTCCATGAACACGATAAGTTAAGAGTAATATTATTTGTCTGATTTTGATGAAATTTGGTTTAAAGGTGTAAGGCAAGATAAACTTGAATGAGTTTGTGAATCAGCATGATCGGAACATGGGAACGGGGTTTTACGTGGGAACAATTGGATTTTCTTATTATTGACCCTCAAAACTTAAAATTTCTCAATTTCTCTCGAGACCTTTTTAAAGAACTTAAAAAAAATAATAAATAATTTACCATACCAAAGTGTTTTTGTACAATAATTGGTAACGGAGAAAATTCAAAAAATTGTAAATTTAAAATTCCCATGTTATTTTTATAGAGAATATTGTAAAATGTTGTACAGTATTAGTTAGCTTGTAAATCGATATATTTTGATCGAACTTGGGAATTTTATTTATTTAATACTTATTAATATTTTACTAAAAGACACCGTTTATTAGTTTCCTTGTAGTAGCAAACCTAGGTAATCATTAAACCTAATGTTATTTGGATAGATAGAAAACCAATTCAGACAAATGGAAATTCGCTTAGTCAGCAGGTTTGCTGCAGCAGGGGTATTTGATCTTACCTCAGTAATCAAGACTTGGGAGTCAACAGACAGAAAAATAAAAAAAAATTTAAAAAATAATAGTGCTGCACCCTGTTGGTAAACCTATTAACTCTTTAATGCTAATGAACATCACAGAACTTGTTTAGTTGAAACAGCTGTTGAGATTCTTTAATTCCATTTAAATATGAGTACTCAAAAGGTTAACATGGGAAACTCCAGAGCCACTGGGGCGGAGCACGAAAGCCCGATCAGAATAATGATAAAAACTACTTAGTTTTCCTATTTAATGCCCAAAAAGAATCGGTGTACTTTCTACTTTTTTTTCTTTTCTTTTCTTCCTTTTCTTTCGGTGTAATTTCAGCCTCCTAGGTAAATGGGAAGTGGGAGACTTAGTGATGAGTGAGTGAGTCAGTGAGTCAGTGAGGGCTTTGCCTTTTATATATTTAGAAGATTCCCTCTCAAGATTTTTCTAAGGGATTGTATTTTGGTTTGTAAGCTTTTTATGGCCTTTAATTAGTTATTCTTGACTGTTGCTAATACATGTATCAATGGCAAGTACAGATTTATACGAAGAAGCCAAGTGTGACTTGTCTAAGACAATCGTATTGTAACATATCTTATATGTATTTATCATCTTGTGATGAATATAGTAGAAGTGTAGATATATGGAACAGTGTTGATTTAAAATGATTTATGAATTTTTTGTTGATTGATGAGTGTTGATGTACGGTTTATTAAATCTTTATAATTCAATTATTTTGAATTGCATATTTATCTATTTTAGCGAATTTCCCCTAAAGGGAATAAGCTATTACCGTAGTACTCATAGTAAGACCTGGCCCCGGAACCGATTTACTTTTTCGTCTTGAGGTCCCTAGAGACCAAAGTCCGTTCAAATTCATATATATATATATATATATATTTATATATGTGTCCGTTAGCGCGATACCTCGAGCAAAAATCATCCGATTTTGATGAAATTTGGTACAAACGTGTAAACCTACGTTTATTCGAATGATTTCGCGAACCAGCATGATCGGACTATGGGAACAGGGGTTTATAGGGGGTTTTATGGGGTAAAAATTGGTTTTCCCATTTTTGACCCTGAAAATTTAAAATTTAGTAATTTCTTTCCAAACCATTTTGTAGAGCTTGAAAAAAACAAATAATTTAGTATATTGAAGCGTTATTATGCGCCTAATTACTAAGGAGAAAATTAAAAAAAAACTGTAAATTTAAAATTCCCATGTTATTCTTATGGAGAATAATAAAACTGTTGTAGTTTGCTTCTTTATGGACATATTTTGATAAAATTTGGAAAATGCATTCATTTAATACTAAACTATTAACATTTTACAAAAAAAACTCCTTTTTACTCTCCCTGTTGCAGCAAACCTAAGTACTTGTTAAACTAATGCTATTACATCCTATAATCCTACTAATATTATAAATGAGAAAGTTTGGATGTATGGATGTATGGATGTATGGATGTATGTTTGTGACAAGTGAACGCGAAAAACACTGGTCGGATTGTGCTGAAATTTGGCATGATGATAGCTCACATTCCCGATTAACATATAGGCATATTCTTATTTCAAAAATCCTTTCGGGCTCCACCCCAGTGGCTCTGGAGTTTCCTATGTTAACCTTATGAGAAATGGAATTATTGAATCTTAACAGCTGTTTCAATTAAACAAGTTGGTTCTGTTCTATGATGTTCAATAGCATTAAAGTTACAAGGATTACCAACAGGGTGCAGCACTATTATTTCTTTTACATTTATTACAACAGCTAATTTGCAACCAAAAGGTGAGTGAGCGTAGCGAACGAACTTCAACCTGAAAGCGAGTTAGCGTAGCGAACGAGCTAACCTGAAGGCAAGTGAGCGCAGCGAACGAGCTCCAACCAAAAGGTGAGTGAGCGTAGCGAACAAACTTCAACCAGGACGTGATTGAGCCATGCGAACGAGATAATCTTGAAAATTAAGAAGTTAAACGGGGCAAAGCCCGCGGGTTACAGCTAGTAATATTATAAATGAGAAAGTTTGGATGTATGGATGGATGTATGGATGTATGTTTGTGACAAGTGAACGCGAAAAATATTGGTCGGATTGGGCTGAAATTTGGCATGATGATAGCTCACATGCCCGATTAACATATAGGCATTTTCTTATTTCAAAAATCCTTTCGGGCTCCGCCCCAGTGGCTCTGGAGTTTCCCATGTAAACCTTATGAGAAATGGAATTTTTGAATCTTAACAGCTGTTTTAGTTAAACAAGTTGGTTCTGTTCTATGATGTTCAATAGCATTAAAGTTACAAGGACTACCAACAGGGTGCAGCACTATTATTTCTTTTACATTTATGACAACAGCTAATTTGCAATCAAAAGGTGAGTGAGCGTAGCGAACGAACTTCAACCTGGAGGCGAGTTAGCGTAGCGAACGAGCTAACCTGAAGGCAAGTGAGCGCAGCGAACGAGCTCCAACCTAAAGGTGAGTGAGCGTAGCGAACAAACTTTCTACCAGGACGTGATTGAGCCATGCGAACGAGATAATCTTGAAAATTAAGAAGTTAAACGGGGCAAAGCCCGCGGGTTACAGCTAGTAGGGAATAAATTCAATTTTTAAGGAGACATTTAAGTGTAAATCCAATCAGGCAAATGGGAATTTGCTTAGTCTGCAGGTTTGCTGCGGCGGGGGTATTTATTTAGAGTATATAAGGGTTCCACAAGAACAGTTCATGAACAATTATTTTCCTTTTAGATGCAGTGGTCAGCTACCGCTCCCTCTAATCTGTCCCCAGTTTACCAGAGCCAAGGACTATTGAGTCCTCAAGCTGCTTACCCCGGTGGTGCCACCTACTCCTTCACTGCAGACTTCCGACCACCGCCAACCGATCAGTCATTTCTCTGTGCCTCAACGCCATCTTCTTTCAAACCTGTGCTCAATAAATCTGTACATTTTCCACCTGCTGGTGCCTGTCTTAGATCTGCTAAGAGACCTCCGTCTAGTTTAGGAAAGGTAATGAGCATTACATGACAGGCTACCCTTAAAAAAAGTATATATTTAGTGGTGACCAAATTCAAAATCATGAACAACATTATTCCAACTATCCTCGATTTAACAATTAAATCGCCTCCCCCTTTGGAGCATTTAGAGCATTTCAAACCCGAACTGTGAACAGCTAATTTATCATAAGTATGCTATTAAAATAAGTATTAAGTATTAAGCTGTTCCAATGTTTAATACTGGGTGGAATAAATTTAACCCAAGAAACAGGTCATAACTGAAAATTCATTAACAAATACAATGTTGTGCAATACAATACAAACATACAAAACTTCCTAGATATGGACAGACGGATTTATTACTCACCCAATCCCATATTTTAGTAAGTATTTTTTTGCTTATCTTGGAGGCCCTCTTGGGCCAGGGGGCGGGCCTTATCTCACTCAAAGAATACTGTCAGAACCCTTATTTCTGATCTCCTTAAGTGTTTTACATTTTTCTTGTAGAAGTAGTGGATGTGTTCTATTCTAAAATGAAAAAAAAATTAAATATAATTTAAAAGAATTTGCAAATGATTGGATGACATTTAGTGAGTCTTTAGTAATGTTGAACTAATTAGTTATTGAATGATGATTTGTGACCAGGTTCCTCCATCAATGGGCTCTCTGGAAAATGATTCGTCACGGCCCAACCTCTGTCGCATCTGTGGCAAGACATATGCCCGACCTAGCACACTCAAGACTCATCTCCGAACACACTCAGGAGAAAAGCCCTACAGGTACACCACCATGACTACAACTATATATAGTATCTTGCCATAGATGAAGTGATTTCATCTCCTCATCAATGTTCTATGCTTTTACTCGACTGAGCACATTGTATATTTATATGAAAAAGTAGATATTGGTGACATTAAGCTGTCAAAGGCATTAGAACTACAAAGGACTAGCAACCAAAAATCGTCCTTGTTTGCTGTCTGTCACCCACCTAGATCTAACCGGAATACAGCTTCCTGCTCCACAGCACATTAATCATAAGTATTTTAATATTAGTAGTTAAATTATCAGGTGAACCTAATAGTAATTATGAAATAGTTTAATCTTTAGTTAGGGGTTGCCGGGTATATACCAGGGACTTTAGGATATAATTTTCCAATTTAAAATGTCGGTTTCTCCTGAAGAGGAACCGGCATTCAGATTCAGCTTGTTGAAACAGTCACAAATTCACATAGTTCTAAATTGTTCAATTATTCTCTGCTGTCAATCAGAGTAATTTATTCCCAAATTACTTTACTTCCATCAGGTTTCTTATTCCACAGTTAGTTCATTAGTAGGTTATTCATGTCAACGCAATTCCTTGCATTTTCAGTCAGGTAGTGGTTTAGTTATAAGATTTTCATGTAATAAATTAGTAAATCACAGCTCATTAAAAGCTGGCTTAGGGTGTTTACGGCAATGAGCACGATCAACCTCAGGGTAAAATCTTTCCTTTAAAATAGACAGTTACAGCCCTTCCTAATTCCTCAACCTTATAGTTAATTTATTATATACTAGCACTAGCAGAGTACCCGTCTACGTCCGGGGTTGATGTATGTTTAAATAGTGCTTTTTGAAATCTTAAATGAAAAACAGTGTAAAATAAGATTCAATTCCAATAAATGTACCTATCAAAAACTGTTAACTTACTAATTACATAAAACAACTTTTTCAAACAATAAAACAAATAAAAAACTCAAAGCTTTTAAATGATAAAATCAAACATAGACAAACAATAATTTATAACATCTGGTTAATATTACGGTTTGAATGAAAAGAAACATATGTGATCTTGCTTCTAAAAAGCATTGCTCACTTAACATTGATTATAAAAATATCTCATTATATACGATGTGAACAAACAAAAACTGACACTCTTGACTCTTACTACTAAAACAAACAGAAATCAAGGGCGGTCCCGGGGGGGGGGGGGTCAGGGGGGTCATGACCCCCCCAAAATATTTTTTTTTTATATAAACTATTATACCAGGGGAACTTTAATAATTTGTATTGCAAATCGTTCTGCCAAATTGAAATTCATTGTAGTCTTTACAGTTGTGGCGAATGAAAGGTCTAATTACAAACTCTAACCTAAAACTCATCGTTCGAGTCTGACTGTTTTTTTGTACTTTATGAAAAGTACCTAGGGAAGATCGGCAGACGACGAACGCTTTTTCAGCCATATACAGCAACGGCAGTGTCCGATGCTGACATTCGACGTTCGACCGCATTCTTCTTCTTATTTAATTTTTTGGCATTTAATGTTATCATTCATTTTAAACTAGATGATTGAAAACTTGAATTGGGTTTGGGTATTGGATAAAGAAAATAAGTTGTATCAATAGTCAAAGCTTGAAAGGTAGTTGAATATTAATTTATCTGAGTTGAGCGTTAGGAATTTGTAATTACAGCAATGTTCAATGATTACCGTAGCAAATTTCAAAACTTTCAATATTAAATAGTATTCATATTTAGAGCACCTGATATCATATTTAAGAATAACACAACCCAATTGGCATGTTGCTAGTCATAAAACAACAACAAAATGGTAGTGTCTCAGACTTAGATGTGGAAGGGACAGATTTAATTTCCAGCACAACCACCAAAATCGTTGCACAAAAACTTTATTCTCACGTTGACCCCTGTAAAATGAAACTGGCACTGGCGTAGAAAAAATTAGAACACTGAGAACCAATTCTCCAGGCGGTAGCAGTGACGGGACACCGACGGCAACGTTAGTTGGGTAGTTTACTTTGTGTACTACTTTGTGTATTGGGTATAATGCAGTCGTTTTGGGTCCAAGCTCTTAAACACTTCTTAGATAAAATAAGTTCTCTGGTTCGAAATCTTGGTCTGATTTTGGACATTTTCCGTTTAGCATGCACATTGGCACCAGTTGAAAGCATGGTGGAAGGAAAATACATCCACCATGAGTTGAAAGGGTGTTTTCGTAAATCAATAATGCTTGAATGTATTGTAATGTTGCGGTATTCCTTTGATATTAAAACCCCAAGTCTCAATAATACAAAAACATGACATTATACAAGTTTATTTTTAAACATTTCTCTGACCTTTAAATAAACTGGGAAGCTTGAACACAGTAAACTAGGCCCACAAAATAGCTTCAAAACCACTCGTTTTAGCACGTTATTTCCAAATTTTCCCCCGGGGGGGAACCCCCAGTACCCCCCCCCCCTAAATATATGTCTAGGACCGCCCTTGACAGAAATATACCTAGCCCTACTATTTATAACTCCTACTATTCATGCATCAAAGGCGCATATACAACTTAGTTTTTTTATTGTTGTTTTTAAATTGAAATATTTGTATATTAGCTTAGAATTAGTTTAAGTTTACATTTGGAGTAACTAAAAGACAGAATCAAAATGAGCTAAATACAAAATACCTTATATTAAAAATCTTTCATTCAGGATTAAAAAAATGTCCCTCTATACATTATTAACACTTGACACTTCCACCAAATTTGAAAATCAAGAATTGAACACTAATTAGGAATAATATGTCAGGACAAATATTAATGATCTAATTATGGGTAAACAATAGTTAATACAAACCTAGAAGAACCTGGTGTGCTGCAAGTTAAATGTTAACAAAAAAAGGCGGTTTTCTTCAAAGATAATCCCTATCAGGACCAGTTTTGTTTCATTGTCGGGATAAATCTGAACAATGCAATCAGTTTTGTGGTGCTGTTTTTCTGGATCACATATAGTAAAACGTTTACAATACCTTTTTCAGTCTTATGATCCTGAAAGGATTAACTCGCCTAGTAATCAGAAGGCTGCTGGTTACCTGGTTTGATCCTGAGAGAAGTTAGTAGCTTCATAATGGTTAAATACCCCCGTCGCAGCAAACCTGCATACTAAGCGAATTTCCATTTACCCGGCTTGATTTCTACTAAAATATTCCCTATAAATTTTCAGATTTATTTCCTATTTAAATAACATTAATTTTAGTGAGTAGTTAGGTTTGCTGCTACGGGGAAGATGGTGAGGTGTGTTTTTTCAATTGAAATATTGATAGCTTAGTATGAAATAAACCAAATTGCCAAATTTGATTAAAATATATCCATAAACAAGCAAACTAGATCAGTTTATTTATTCTCCATAAGAAATTTAAATTTACAATTTTTTTAATTTTCTCCGTAGTCAATGAACATTCAAAAACACTTCAATATACTAAATTATTTGTTTTTTTAAGCTCTTCAAAATGGTCTAGAGATAAATTTAGAAATTTAAAGTTTTTATGGTCAAAAATGAGAAAAACCCATTTTTACCCCATAAAACCCCCCATAAACCCCTGATCCCATTGTCCGATTATGCTGGTTCGCGAACTCATTCAAATAAATGTAGGTTTACACGTTTGTACCAAATTTCATCAAAATCGGATGAATTTTGCTCGAGTTATCGCGCTAACGGACACATATATAAATATATATATATATGAATTTGAACGGATGGTGTTTTTGGCCTCTGGGGACCTCAAAACGAATAAGTAAATCGGTCCCGGGTCTAGGTCTTACCATGAGACCTACGGTAATAGCTTATTCCCTATATGGGAAATTCGCTAAAACTGGGCCCTGCTTCTTTAATCAATGATCCTGATAAATGAATCAGCTGGTCTTAGACAATAACCAAGGTACTCACTTCTAACCATCAGACTCCATTCTATACTCTTACCTTGCCTGGTATTCAGCTTAGAATACGCACCCTATTGTGTGACACCGTCACAAATTGATGAATGAATAACAGGATCAAAAGGTGCTGAGTAAGGTGTTGTAACCTTTGTATTAATTATCTCAGGAATAAGAGGAATTGGAAATGAATTACTGTTGTATCAAAGACATTTTGGATATTATCAGTGTTTTGTCAAGGTGTGACGACTGTAACAAGTCATTCAGCCAAGCCGCCAACCTGACAGCTCATGTCCGCACTCACTCTGGAGAGAAACCCTTCCGCTGCCCCATCTGTGCGAGAAGGTAAACATTCAGACACGCTTGTCTTCTAAATAAATTAGTCTGCTTGGTTTTGTATTTAACAAGAACACCAGGGGTAAATAATTTAATAATTTTATTTAGTTACTAGCAGAGTACCTACCCGTCCTTCGAATGGGATTGGCATATAAGTATTGCTTATTGCATTTATACTCAAGCTTTGCGTTTACAATGGGGGAGGACACAGTTTAATAAAATTTGCTTCTTTAAATTTACGGTATTCTATAGTATTACACATCTACCATAGCCATAATGTTCTACCATTTCAGCTAAAATTAGAGGAAGATAAATTATCAATGATTCGCAAAATATCACAAATTATTCATGAAATTAAAAACATAATAAACATAAGTGAAACAATCCAACTTTGACAGTTCTCATTGGGCTTCACGGTTTTATGTTGCTGCTTGGTTCAAATTAGCTGTTTTCATAAATAAAAAAATAATACTGCTGCACCCTGTTGATAAATCTTATAACTTTTAATGCTTTTGTATATCATAGAACCAACTTTTTTAGTTGAAACAGCTGAGAGTCCAATCTTTTGAAGTCATCAAAAATTATGACTGTGTTATTTGTTTTAAAATAACACCTGTAATACTTAGCAATTGCTCGATTTCGAGCAACACAGGGATACTAGTTATTAAATGTTTTTATTAGCTCGCTTTCTTGTCCGGTACAAATTTTGCAATAAATTTTATACTAACTTCCCGATGAGCTAGAGACTTGAAACTTGAGACATAGCACACAAATGGATAACAATGCAATATTATATCATTTAATTTTCATATTTCCCTTGGGCTACGCCCCATGGGCTTGTTTTTATTAGCTCACTTTCCTACAAATTTTGATATCAATTTTAAACGAAGTTCCCGATGAGCTAGAGACTTGAAATTTGAAACATAGCTCACAAGTGGATGACAATGCAATATTATAGCATTTAATTTTCATATTTCCTTTGGGCTACGCCCCACTGGCTTCCAAATTTTTCATGTTTACATTTTGAAAGAATGTAAATATATCAATTAATTAAAGTCAGCTGTAAATACTTAAATCTTACCAAGAGATTCTTTATACAAACAAACATTTCAAAATAAATATAAACAATCTGATTGCAGATATAAAGATGTTTGTTAATAATGTCGTTTGTTATTTATTTAATATTCTATAAAGTAAACAATAAAAGATTGATATATTTATAGTTAGTAGGTAGGCCACATTCAATCTAATACATAATTATATGAAAAGAAACTCAAATAAACCTTAGATTTCCCACATGCCTCTGTCCTAATCTGATATAGATGCATGAAATAGATTTAACATCCACACACATTAAAAACTAAAAAGTAGAAAATAATTTATAAATAAAAAACTTTTTTAAAACAAAACGTTTTTAAATGCACTAAAAAGTAGAAAATAATTTATAAATATGTGGAGAGTATAAATACTTGTAAGATTTAAAACAAAAAACGTGGGGTGCATGCAATTGATAATAATACATTAGTTCAATAGGTGAAGGTAATTGTAAATTATCTATTGCATGCACCCCACGTTTTTAGTTTTAAATTTATACTCTCCACATATTACTCTCCACATATTTAAAAATTATTTTCTACTTTTTAGTGCATTTAAAAACGTTTTGTTTTAAAAAAGTTTTTTATTTATAAATTATTTTTAAATGTGAATACTCATAAGGTTAATATGGGGAACTACAGAGCCACTGGGGCGGTGCCCAAAAGGATTTTTGAGATAAGAATATGCCTATATGTTAATCGGGAATGTGAGCTATCATCATGCCAAATTTCAGCCCAATCTGTCCATGGTAGTTAATTAGTGATTGAACTTCAAACAAACAAACACACAATAACTTTTACATCTATAATATTAGTAAGATAACATTCACATGAGACTACTGTTAATGTCACTATCTGACTCTAATCTTTTCTTACACAATTATAATCCATATCCATCTTACCATTGGCACTATTGACAAGTATTTTAGAAATCAGAAATTGTAAATAAAAAAGTAATATAAAATACTCCCGCCGCAGCACACCTGCAGACTGCTAAGCAAATTTCCATTTGCCTGATTTAAAATTTTCACTTAAATTTATTTATGTAACATTAGGTTTAATGAGTACCTTGGTTTGCTGCTACAGAGAGGGTAATAAAGTGCTCTTTTGTAAAATATTAACAGCTTGGTATAAAATACAAAAATTTGCAAAGTTTGATTAAAATATATTCATAAACGAGAAAACTACAACAATTTATTTATTCTCCATATGAATAACATGGCAGGTAATTTTAAATTTACATTTTTTTTTATTTTCTCCATAAAAATTCCTCAATAATTTTATTTTTATGCTCTACAAAATGGTTTGGAAATAATTTGCAAAATATTATGTTTTGAGGGTCAAAAATGGGAAAACCCAATTTTTACCCCTTAAAACCCCGTTCCCATGGTACGGTCATGATGGTCCACGAACTCATTCAAGTTTATACTTTTATTAGTTTTATTGTTGTACTCAAGAACATATTGACTATGGAAAGCAAGGGAAAATGAGGGATGGTCATGGATGAACATGAGCAGAGCTCCTGGTAGTTTCTTATTCCTATAACATATCCTGGGGATCTGGCTTGTTCAATATAATGCTGATCAATATATAATACTAAACACTCAAAATATTATAAGAAACACTATAACATTACCTACATAGTAAAACTACTAAACTACAGCTAAGAAGGTTTTAAATGAGTTTAACAAACTTTTTATGTAAATTATTTTGTAGTTGATTATTAAAATGATTGCTACATAATAATCAGATCAAATGATAGTAAATAACAGCATTCATTAAATGTTGTAGGTTCTCACAATCATCGTCAGTGACAACACACATGCGGACACACTCGGGTGAGCGGCCGTACCGCTGCAGACTCTGCAAGAAGGCATTCTCCGACTCCTCCACACTCACCAAGCACCTCAGGATACACTCCGGGGAGAAACCTTACCAGTGCAAGCTTTGTCTGCTGCGGTTCAGTCAGAGTGGCAACCTCAACAGACACATGCGCGTGCACGGCAGCGCAGCCGGAGGACTGTTACTGCCTGCGTGACAGTGCAAACCTGCCTGGCTGTCACACCTCAACTGTTGGTGCCAGAACTGACAATAGCAGTAGAAACTAGAAACCACCACATCACTGAATGATCCCCAAAAGTCGATTGTTGTGTAATACATTGCTATTTTAAATATTTATTACTTTGTGAGGTGTTCTAAGCCACCAAAAGCTAAATAACACTATGTATATGAGTCAAACAGGTTAATAATGTTAACTATAAGATTATGGATGAGAAATGTTTGTAAAATGATATTATGTAATATATTATTCCCTTTAATTCAGTGGAACATTTGAATTAAAAATGTGGTTCTGCTCTTAAAACAATCATGGAACGATTATTAATTTTACATTTTATATGAAAGTTACAGTAGGTACCTCTTTTTTTTCTCAACCAATCTCATTGACCATCATGTATACTATTCCTCACCTGGAAACTTTGGTGTCAAAACCTAACATGTACCTAGTAGAAAAAAGTCTCATTACAGTTTTATTGGGAACTTATTTACAATATCTATAACTGAGCCTGATGGAAACTTTGGCGCCAAAACCGACCATGTGGTGAATGTCATATTCAACAGTTAGTCTGTTGGGGATGGCTGAGTTTTCTTACAATTTTCTAACAAAGAGCTATCAAGGTGCTATGAATTGTTTTTATCATTTTAAGTAAGTTTGTTTTAAAACCACGCTAATATAAATCAGCTCATACTTGCATGAAATATACGAGGGGTGTTCAATAAAGACTGACAGTACTATTTCAATACCTTTAGTATAAAAGTTTAGACTTAAACACTTGTATCTCATTCTAAGTAGTTGTCATTCAAAGCCACACACTTGTTCCGGCATCTTTGCCACTCCTTGAAGACATATTCAAAGCCATCCTTAGACAGAACCTTCAAAATAGCCTCCAAAGTCTTAACAGCGGCAGTAGCAATTGGAAAAAAACACTGGCCTTTGAGCTCCTTTTTGACCTGAAGGTACAGACTCAAGTCATTTGGAGCCAAATCAGGGCTGTAGGGTGGGTGTAACACAGTTTTGATTCCTTTTTTGGCAAGAAACTGAAGCACAGTATTGGCAACATGGGAGCGAGCATTCTCTTGTTACAGTTTCTAGCGTCTGACGAGGTCTGTCCACTTTTTTGGGATGTGGTCTTGGATTATTTGTTTCAATACTAAAATGTAGTACTAACTCGTAATTCGTCTGACCCTGTGGTACAGTATGGGTATACACCATACTACGATAATCAAAGAACGTAATCATCATTGATTGCTTTTTGGCGTCAATCCAACTTCCAAGTCACATGATTCCCGTCCATTTTTAGCAAATTTCCCTATAGGGAAGTAGCTATTACCGTAGGTGGCACGGTAATACCTAGGCCCGGGACCGATTTACTTTTTCATTTTGATGTTCCCAGAGGCCAAAAACACCATTTGGTTAAAATTTGTTTACATGAATATATATATATATACGCGGTGACAAAAAGGCTGGAAACGGCTTAATATCTTTTTATTTAGAACCTTTAAAAAAACTCAAACCTTTCACATCAACTTATATGTTTAAAAATTACTTTTTTAGGCATTACCATCTTTTGATCTCTACCAGGGGGATGACCCATGAGGTCCATAATCTTTAATGTAAGCATAGGTTGATATGCATATCATTTTACAAGGCTTGTCAAGTAGAGTTCATTGCCGGAAACCACTTCTCAAAAAGGTTAATCTGTTACAAAATGGCGGTTGTCCAAAGTTCTTGTGAAAAATACCTGTGGAAATTAAAAAATCAATTCAGACAAATGGAAATTCGCTTAGACAGCAGGTTTGCTGCGACGAGGATATATTTAAGTCTTTGTGCCACCTGAAACCGGTTCTTTCACTCATTTTATCCCCACCAAAAGCTTTTTTTCAAGTAGCTGTAAGTATCCCTAGCATTTTCCTCAGTTTTACGGTTTTACACAAAACTTTATTCCATATCTTTGCTCACAAAAATCAGCCATAATAAACTTTAGAGGCAAAAATGTACAACTGTTTATTAATCGGTTGCCACGACAACAATAAGTATGCTACAATGTTAACAGCTGATTTGATTGTTGCTAATACTTCAATGTTTAATACCAACTTGAAAAAAAAATAATGATCGTACTTTGTTTGTTTGCATGTTCGCTGCTGTCCGTATTTATTGCACACCCCTCGTAGTTTTGTTTCATGCTACATAGAAAAAAATTTAATATGTGTACAATTAAATGTTAAATATATAAAAAAAAAACTGTAACAGTTATACAAGAATTAAAAAAAAAAACATTAAAAATATCACTACTGATTGCATAAGTGAAGTTCCTTATGAGTTTGGTAAGGAGGTCCATGAAATGTGAGTGAATAATCATTAAAAGTCCAACTCTTTGAAATTAGACTGATCAAACTTTTATGTAGTAATGTAAACACAAAATACTCAGCCGAATATGTTTTATGGAATTGCAATTTTATTTTTTACAATAGTGTGACAAAAAATACTCAATTATGTAGTGTGTATCCAGGAGGGGGGTTAGGGGTTTGAACCTCCAGCCCTTGACCTGGGGTACAAACATTGTACATCTTAAAACGTGATTTTTTTCCAGTTAAAATTTTTTCCTACAACCAAAAAATTACTTTTATATGTCATCTAAATTGTGTAAAACGCGAGTTTATAGGTCTAATTTTCAACAATTTTCTGGGAGAGACGGTCCCCTGACCCCCCTCCCCCCCCCCCGGTGTTCCCCCTCTTAGGCCCCTTTATGCACCTGCTGCAATTCTATAAGTAAATTGCATCAAATGGGGTACTTTTATACAATGCTCTATAATTGCGGCCCGCAAGTCCAGTGCAGCGGACCTAGCAGCTTTTTTGCAGCTGTAGGTACATTGGTTCTTATGGGAGCTTTTATGCACTGCGGCACGGACCGTATTCTGTCAGTGCTACCAGTGGTATAAAACTTGCGGCTGCGATAAAAACCGCAGCCGCAGTGCATTAAAGGGGCCTTAGGGTCATCCTAGTTACGCCTATATGTAGTGATATAATTTTTTATAATCAAAGGAGTCATTAGTACCTACCTACCAAATAAATCAGGTAACAAAATATTTTTTTTATTATTTTCATTTTGAAGTATTGAGCTAAAATTTCATAATCACAAGTCAAATAGGTAATAGTGTAGTTGGTGATGAATATTACTTAGGTGTATACTGTAACAAGAGATATCTTAGTTTTCAACTTCAATGTGCCTTGCTAATATACATGTTTCCTAATTTAAATATATTTCACAAAAGTGAGGAAGATAGATTGTTTACAAATGATAACTTATAACTGCCAGGAAAAAACTCTATGACCTTTGAAAATAAAACAACAAGTTATGTAGCTGTAAACAATGTTTCTTGTAACTAATATTAGATTTGAATCAATCACGCATTTGTTGTTAAATGAATGTTTATGTCAAAACTAAAGCCCCCATCAACTCCTATCTTCAGGCTGAAACTCTATTTTGGAAAGTATTCTCTTAAGATATTAAGAATTTTTTAGCTTCCATGGAATTTGTATAGCTCGCCGACTATCTTGGACTTTCTGCCCATAACGGCAATGTTAATAGTTGAACCATATTACTATACGAAATTGTTTATTAAAATAATAAGTTTTAAAATATCTCAATTTAAAGCTATTGAAACCGCAAATAACATTTGCTATCTACATTTTAATTGTTTTTTTTTTCTCAAACTACATAAATATATTGACTTAAACTATGATTTTTTTCAACCTCTAAAACAAAAGATTTAAAAGTCCAAAAAGCAATTCAGACAAAAAATAAATTTAATGTAAGACTAAATTACTTACGTAATTCCCGTCACAGCTCAATAAAATATGTCTATTCAGGACATGTTTCGGTGTTAAAACACCATAGTCAGCTTCAGGTATATAGTGTAGAGTTGATCAGTTGTTAACATCGTCAGAAGATAAACACAGTACGGACACGAATAAATACATAAAACAATTAAACATTTAAAAAACAGGCCTGTTCTAACAAAGATGACCGACCGCACAGGTAGCAAGGGACAGAGTAGTCTTACATTATGTCCAACAGCTCAGGGGCTACACACATGGATTTAAAAATAAATTTAAAATCACATAACATTTTTTGCTCGGTAATCAAGCATATAGTACATGATTACTGTAATAGGCTTCAACGTGATCGTATGTTTTTGCTGATCACTAAGACAAAATAATAATGTAATTTGACAAAATAATAACAATTAAAATTAAAAAGTAGATAGCAAATCCAATCTGCGGTTTCAATAGCTTTAAAATTAGATATTTTGTAACTTTTTATCAGATTAAACAATGTTGTAATATGCTTCAATCATTAACATTGCCATTATGGGCAGAAAATACAAAACAGCTGGCGGTCTTACCGACTAAAGAAAAAATGCATTGATTTATTTTATCTATTTATTGAGAAACACTGTGTTATAAGCTCATGGCATTAATTAAGAGAAATTAACCTTATTTCTATAGTGATTAGGTAGTATATTTTAAGAAATTATTTTTTGTATCATTGTAAATAATGTTATTTCAAAATAATTATTTAGTGATAATTATTTAAGAAATTATGAACCAAAGATTAAATGTAACTTATGTCAATGTAGATGTTCTAGTCATTTTATGTAAGGAATCGTTTGTGTTTCTGTGATAGGTAATTTTTTACAGATTAAAATAATAAAACCAATTTTAAATCAATTGGTTTATAGTTTACTTTGAACACCTGCTTCTTATAATACTTGAATACTTGAATACTTGAAGGCTTCGTCTCTGACCGGGATTCCGGATGGACTGCGTCAAATTTATTTTAAAAAGTAAACTGAGATGGCGGCGAGTTAAAAAAGTGGCACGTCATCTAATTCTTTAAATGTGTAAATAGGCCTATTTTTAAGTTTTTCCTTCACTGAGGTTTTAAACCCAGCCACATCCATACTTCTGACTTCTTCAGGCATACTATTGTAGAGTTTAATTGCGGTCACTGGGAAGCTATTCAGGGATTTGGACAGTCTGCATTGAGGGGTGTCGAGGTTTCTAGCGTTCCTGGTGTTATGCTGATGTATATCTTGTCTTCTTCCATACTTAGAGATGTTCTGGAGTACGTGTATCAGACAATTGAGGACATATTGTCCATAAACAGTCAGGATGCCGAGGCGTTGAAAGATAGGCCTATGAGTAAAATCTTTGCCTGTTATTTCAGTAGAGGTTATCACTCTCAACGCCTCCTTTTGGAGTATCAACAATCTACTGCATGCGGGAGCGTGACCCCAAAGGACCATACAAGACCACCATACAACCATACAAGATATGGCTGTGGAAAAGCGAGAAATAAACAGTAACAAGGTACTGCTCAGTGACCACATGACGTAGCTTTCTGAGGAGGAAGATCACTCGAGACAATTTGGTGCAGATCTGGTAGTGTTGCATTACACTTGCAAGTGACCACGGCGGTATGCTGTGCTGTCCCGATGGCCTTAAGGTTTCTCACTTCCCACACTGCCCCAGCGTGAGGCTCGTCCACCAGCTGACAGTCACTGAGCCTCAGTCTCATGGTAGTGTAGAAGTAGAAGGTAGTGTTGTATTACACTTGCAAGTGAACACGGCGGTATGCTGTGCTGTCCCGATGGCCTTAAGGTTTCTCACTTCCCACACTGCCCCAGCGTGAGGCTCGTCCACCAGCTGACTGTCACTGAGCCTCAGTCTCATGGTAGTGTAGAAGTAGAAGGTAGTGTTGCATTACACTTGCAAGTGACCACGGCGGTATGCTGTGCTGTCCCGATGGCCTTAAGGTTTCTCACTTCCCACACTACCCCAGCGTGAGGCTCGTCCACCAGCTGACTGTCACTGAGCCTCAGTCTCATGGTAGTGTAGAAGTAGAAGGTAGTGTTGTATTACACTTGCAAGTGACCACGGCGGTATGCTGTGCTGTCCCGATGGCCTTAAGGTTTCTCACTTCCCACACTGCCCCAGCGTGAGGCTCGTCCACCAGCTGACTGTCACTGAGCCTCAGTCTCATGGTAGTGTAGAAGTAGAAGGTAGTGTTGTATTACACTTGCAAGTGAACACGGCGGTATGCTGTGCTGTCCCGATGGCCTTAAGGTTTCTCACTTCCCACACTGCCCCAGCGTGAGGCTCGTCCACCAGCTGACTGTCACTGAGCCTCAGTCTCATGGTAGTGTAGAAGTAGAAGGTAGTGTTGTATTACACTTGCAAGTGAACACAGCGGTATGCTGTGCTGTCCCGATGGCCTTAAGGTTTCTCACTTCCCACACTGCCCCAGCGTGAGGCTCGTCCACCAGCTGACTGTCACTGAGCCCCAGTCTCATGGTAGTGTAGAAGTAGAAGGTAGTGTTGCATTACACTTGCAAGTGAACACGGCGGTATGCTGTGCTGTCCCGATGGCCTTAAGGTTTCTCACTTCCCACACTGCCCCAGCGTGAGGCTCGTCCACCAGCTGACTGTCACTGAGCCTCAGTCTCATGGTAGTGTAGAAGTAGAAGGTAGTGTTGCATTACACTTGCAAGTGAACACGGCGGTATGCTGTGCTGTCCCGATGGCCTTAAGGTTTCTCACTTCCCACACTGCCCCAGCGTGAGGCTCGTCCACCAGCTGACTGTCACTGAGCCCCAGTCTCATGGTAGTGTAGAAGTAGAAGGTAGTGTTGCATTACACTTGCAAGTGACCACGGCGGTATGATGTGCTGTCCCGATGGCCTTAAGGTTTCTCACTTCCCACACTGCCCCAGCGTGAGGCTCGTCCACCAGCTGACTGTCACTGAGCCTCAGTCTCATGGTAGTGTAGAAGTAGAAGGTAGTGTTGCATTACACTTGCAAGTGAACACGGCGGGATGCGGTGCTGTCCCGATGGCCTTAAGGTTTCTCACTTCCCACACTGCCCCAGCGTGAGGCTCGTCCACCAGCTGACTGTCACTGAGCCTCAGTCTCATGGTAGTGTAGAAGTAGAAGGTAGTGTTGTATTACACTTGCAAGTGAACACGGCGGTATGCTGTGCTGTCCCAATGGCCTTAAGGTTTCTCACTTCCCACACTGCCCCAGCGTGAGGCTCGTCCACCAGCTGACTGTCACTGAGCCTCAGTCTCATGGTAGTGTAGAAGTAGAAGGTAGTGTTGCATTACACTTGCAAGTGACCACGGCGGTATGCTGTGCTGTCCCGATGGCCTTAAGGTTTCTCACTTCCCACACTGCCCCAGCGTGAGGCTCGTCCACCAGCTGACTGTCACTGAGCCTCAGTCTCATGGTAGTGTAGAAGTAGAAGGTAGTGTTGTATTACACTTGCAAGTGAACACGGTGGTATGATGTGCTGTCCCCATGGCATTGAGGTTGGTCACTTCCCACACTGCCCCAGCGTGAGGCTCGTCCACCAGCTGACTGTCACTGAGCCTCAGTCTCATGGTAGTGTAGAAGTAGAAGGTAGTGTTGCATTACACTTGCAAGTGACCACGGCGGTATGCTGTGCTGTCCCGATGGCCTTAAGGTTTCTCACTTCCCACACTGCCCCAACGTGAGGCTCGTCCACCAGCTGACTGTCACTGAGCCTCAGTCTCATGGTAGTGTAGAAGTAGAAGGTAGTGTTGCATTACACTTGCAAGTGACCACGGCGGTATGCTGTGCTGTCTTGATGGCCTTAAGGTTTCTCACTTCCCACACTGCCCCAACGTGAGGCTCGTCCACCAGCTGACTGTCACTGAGCCTCAGTCTCATGGTATTATAGAAGTAGAAGGTAGTGTTGCATTACACTTGCAAGTGACCACGGCGGTATGCTGTGCTGTCCCGATGGCCTTAAGGTTTCTCACTTCCCACACTGCCCCAGCGTGAGGCTCATCCACCAGCTGACTGTCACTGAACCTCAGTCTCATGGTAGTGTAGAAGTAGAAGGTAGTGTTGCATTACACTTGCAAGTGACCACGGCGGTATGCTGTGCTGTCCCGATGGCCTTAAGGTTTCTCACTTCCCACACTGCCCCAGCGTGAGGCTCGTCCACCAGCTGACTGTCACTGAGCCTCAGTCTCATGGTAGTGTAGAAGTAGAAGGTAGTGTTGCATTACACTTGCAAGTGACCACGGCGGTATGCTGTGCTGTCCCGATGGCCTTAAGGTTTCTCACTTCCCACACTGCCCCAGCGTGAGGCTCGTCCACCAGCTGACTGTCACTGAGCCTCAGTCTCATGGTAGTGTAGAAGTAGAAGGTAGTGTTGTATTACACTTGCAAGTGAACACGGTGGTATGATGTGCTGTCCCCATGGCATTGAGGTTGGTCACTTCCCACACTGCCCCAGCGTGAGGCTCGTCCACCAGTCGACTGTCACTGAGCCTCAGTCTCATGGTAGTGTAGAAGTAGAAGGTAGTGTTGTATTACACTTGCAAGTGAACACGGTGGTATGATGTGCTGTCCCCATGGCATTGAGGTTGGTCACTTCCCACACTGCCCCAGCGTGAGGCTCGTCCACCAGCTGACTGTCACTGAGCCTCAGTCTCATGGTAGTGTAGAAGTAAAAGGTAGTGTTGTATTACACTTGCAAGTGACCACGGCGGTATGCTGTGCTGTCCCGATGGCCTTAAGGTTTCTCACTTCCCACACTGCCCCAGCGTGAGGCTCGTCCACCAGCTGACTGTCACTGAGCCTCAGTCTCATGGTAGTGTAGAAGTAGAAGGTAGTGTTGTATTACATTTGCAAGTGACCACGGCGGTATGCTGTGCTGTCCCGATGGCCTTAAGGTTTCTCACTTCCCACACTGCCCCAGCGTGAGGCTCGTCCACCAGCTGACTGTCACTGAGCCTCAGTCTCATGGTAGTGTAGAAGTAGAAGGTAGTGTTGTATTACACTTGCAAGTGAACACGGCGGTATGCTGTGCTGTCCCGATGGCCTTAAGGTTTCTCACTTCCCACACTGCCCCAGCGTGAGGCTCGTCCACCAGCTGACTGTCACTGAGCCTCAGTCTCATGGTAGTGTAGAAGTAGAAGGTAGTGTTGCATTACACTTGCAAGTTACCACGGCGGTATGCTGTGCTGTCCCGATGGCCTTAAGGTTTCTCACTTCCCACACTGCCCCAGCGTGAGGCTCGTCCACCAGCTGACTGTCACTGAGCCTCAGTCTCATGGTAGTGTAGAAGTAGAAGGTAGTGTTGCATTACACTTGCAAGTGACCACGGCGGTATGCTGTGCTGTCCCGATGGCCTTAAGGTTTCTCACTTCCCACACTGCCCCAGCGTGAGGCTCGTCCACCAGCTGACTGTCACTGAGCCCCAGTCTCATGGTAGTGTAGAAGTAGAAGGTAGTGTTGCATTACACTTGCAAGTGACCACGGCGGTATGCTGTGCTGTCCCGATGGCCTTAAGGTTTCTCACTTCCCACACTGCCCCAGCGTGAGGCTCGTCCACCAGCTGACTGTCACTGAGCCCCAGTCTCATGGTAGTGACGTAGAGGGTGTCTAACATCGGCCCGCCCCATGTCACAGACGTCACTCGTGTTACTGGTATCTTGATCATCCTTAATAATGCCCCTGTCTTCGGGTCCACGCGGATAATCTGTGAAATCCAAGAATAAGACCACATGGAATTAACTGTTCTAAGGTCAAATCTATATATATATATAATACGCTAAGCCGATTTTAAAACGTTTTTATTAGCTCACTTTCTTGTCCGGTACAAATTTTAAAATCAATGTTATACTAACTTCCCGACGAGCTAGAGACTTGAAACTTGAAACATAGCTCACAAATGGAAGACAATGTAATATTATATCATTTAATTTTCACATTTCCCTTGGGCTACGCCCCATGGGCTTGTTTTTATTAAATCGCTTTCTTGCAAATTTTGGTACTTCCCGATGAGCTAGAGACTTGAAATTTGAAACATAGCTCATAAATGGATGGCAATGCAATATTATATCATTTAATTTTCATATTTCCCTTGGACTACGCCCCATGGGCTTGTTTTTATTAGCTCTCTTTCCTACAAATTTTGATATCAATTTTAAACGAAGTTCCCGATGAGCTAGAGACTTGAAACTTGAAACATAGCTCTCAAATGGATGACAATGCAATATTATATCATTTCATTTTCATATTTCCCTTAGGCTACGCCCCTTTGGCTTCCAAATTTCCCATGTTTACATTTTAAAAGAATGTAAACATATAAATTAATTCAAGTCAGCTGTAAATACTTAAATTTGACAGTTAGAAGAGCAGAGGTTAAGAGGTACAGGTTCTGCTCCCGAGATATTCTACAAATATAAAACAATCATTTCAAAGTTAAGATAAAACATCTGATTACAGATAATAAGGTTTTGGGGTTTGGTTATGTATTAAGAGGCTATATAAAATAGATTTGACATATTTACACATTAAAGACTAAAAACTAGAAAATAATTTATAAATAAAAATACTTTTAAAAAATGCCACGTTTTTAAACGCACTAAAAAGTATAAAATAATTTATAAAATGTTGAGAGAATAAATACTTGTAAGATTTAAAACGAAAAACGTGGGGCGCATGCAATAGATCATAATAGTTCAATAGGTGAAGTTAATTGTAAATCAGCATGCGCCCCACGTTTTTCGTTTTAAATCTTACAAGTATTTATTCTCTCAACATTTTATAAATTATTTTATACTTTTTAGTGCGTTTAAAAACGTGGCATTTTTAAAAAGTATTTTTATTTATAAATTATTTGTAAACAGAACTCCTCCCTCATTTATGGACCGATTTTGATGATTAAAGTGTCAAAACAATTGCCCTGATCTGTAGTTTTGCAAAGTGTTTTTAGTTTTTTGATATCTTTATTAGTTTGGGCAGGACCTTCCATCAAAGTTGGATTCTCTCCCATAAGATTAACATGGGGGAATCTAAATATTTAATTGGAAACTTTGTCTCCATACTAATTTGAGAGAACGCCTGGGCGTAGAAACTTAGTAGAGGTGTCCAAAGAAAGGTCTTGGTCTGCAGATGAGTTATCAAAAGAAAAACGAAGTAAATTCGATTAGGTCTCTGTCCCAGAAGCCTTTAAAGATCCCTCCACAGATTTGTTTACATTTTGGTCATGTGGATAATACTTTATTAATAAAGTATTATTGGTCATGCGGTTTTACTTAATTAATAAAACCGCTGTTAATTTTAAAATTGTATTTTAAACAACACACATTTATTGGGAGTTACTAAATAGTCCAAAAGAAGTATTTGCAATGTTATTTTCTGATTTTAAACTGGATTTTCTTCTGGATCATGTCATGTGTTGCAATATAAAGTTCCATTACCCAATCAGTGGAAAATCCTTTTATCACAATAACTCTTACAAATTATTTCTTATTGAACTATCTTATATCTATTTTACGGGTTGGTGTCTGCCTTTTTCACACCTTTTCCCTATATTTTATCATATTATTCTAGACAGATCATCATAGGTTAATGAGATTATTGTCATACATGCTTTCAATCATTGGAAAAATCATCGATTGTGTAATACAATACAAAATAATACAAGTGCAGAAGGGCACGGTGCCCATTTGAGCCGTGTCCATATTTTGTTAAATTAGTAGTGGTTTACAGCAACTGGATAAAATATTTTACAATATTTATGTAGAAATATGTGCATGATTTAGAAAGTCATTAAGCTGGATAACTGCAATATACTTCAGACTTTTCAGAGAGGTTACTTTGATGTATTCATTCATCTTAGTGTAAACACAATATAGATATGTATACAAATAAGAACTTGAACTCTTAGGGAGCCTTTGAATTGTATTAGACTAACGAAAAGGGTTGTGCATGTTTACTAGCACTACTCAGCAACAAAAACAATGTAATTCATCTCTAAAAAATATATTCTTAAGTGCACTAAGCAGCAGCCTAAAAAATACTAAGTAGCTTCCTCATATAGTTACAAAATGCTCAAACTCGCATTGTCACATTTATGATTCGGCTTATATTTCTCCAACTTCATCTGCAGAAGAAGTTCAGTGTGCTATTATCGCGTATAATAACATCCAAACACAAAAACCTTGCCTAAAATGGTGGTACCTATCTTGACAAATTATTTGCAGTGACCTATATTACGGACCATGGCTCACTGCGTTGGTAACATTATTGAAAGTATCACAATATTTTTGCTGTAAGAGTAAATACTATTTTAGCAGCTACTGTCACGACAGAAAGGTCATATTCTTTTTAAACTAGATCACATTATCGTTTATAAGATACGTTGATTAACAATGCATGTAAACGTCAATATTTACGTAACAGCCAATTTACAGTATGTTTTTCTCTTTGGAAATGGCACATTGCTATTTCATTTGCATTATTTGTTGCCAATGAAGCCAGACGACCATATAAACAAAGAGGCCCCTAACCGTCGATTTCGACGGGTTTCACCTAGTATACATTGTTTTAGTTCGGTTTCAACAATATAATTCGGCTTAAACCTTAGCATTATACTTACACCTAGTAAGATTTTGAGAACGTAGTGAATTATAGTTTTTATTTTTATACTTTTTTCAAATACAGAATACTTTCCGATACTGGATGGAGACGTTCTTATAACATATTCTTAAAATACTTGAAATGGAAACTGTATACACCAGTGAAACGAAATACTGTGTTAGTAGTATTAATTTTGATTTATTTGGATTAATATATTTACCAGGGGATCCGTCAGCAAATTGCGCCTTTTAAAGGTCGATTCACACACATCAGTCTGGCACGTCGCAGTCCAGTCGCTTCAGGCACGTCAAAGTTAACAAAAATACTCTTTAATGGATTTTCTATTGCGCTATCTACACTCATCCGTTGCAGTTCCGTCGCTCTGCTGGCGTCCGTCAGTCAGTTTCAGATTTCTTTCCAACGATACTTTTTGATTGTTCGGACGCCTGACGGAACTGTCTGAGGTTAGAAAATAGTGTTATTGTTATTTAAATGGTTCCGTTTGTATTTTGAGTACAGTTTGTAACAATCAAAAAGATGGACAATGATAATTTGATAGAATATAGGTTTATTGAGCGAAGCTCTTATACATCGACTTTTATGCATTTCGTAATACGCAAACTCCTCTAAGACGGCTGAATCAATCGTTTTCAAATTTTGCATGGTGATAAAGACCATATCGGTGAGTGCCAACATCTATACGGCGTTAAAAAAGTCTCTCAGGAATCCGCCCCACTGAGTTTCAATGTAATCCTTATGGAATCAGTATTAGACACATAAACAAAGACATATGATCAGCTGTTGACTTTTGAATGCAGTAGATAAATAATAGCTGATAGCATTATTCCACAGATATTAGAACATTAACGGTGGTATGGATCATAAATATAATCAAATGACGACACTAGCTTGAGGTCAGTGACGTAGGAAGTGGCGAAGGAAGTAGTAAAGGTGAGCAGTCTAGAGTGTGGAAACTGTTTAAGACGATTATATTTAGGTAAGTATGTGCATTCCTAAAATTCTATGGGAAGGGAGGAAAACGGGTCCGTGACGTAGGAAGTGGTGAAGGAAGTAGTCAAGACGAGCTGCCTGGAGTGTGGGAACTGTTTATGACGATTAGATTAAGGTATCTGCATTCCTAAAATTCTATGGGAAGGGACGAAAACAGGTCCGCGACGTAGGAAGTGGTGAAGGTAGTAGTCAAGGTGAGCTGTCCGGAGTGTGGAGAAACTGTTTATGACGATTAGATTTAGGTATCTGCATTCCTAAAATTCTATTGGAAGGGAGGAAAACGGGTCCGCGACGTAGGAAGTGGTGAAGGAAGTAGTCAAGGCAAGCTGTCCGGAGAGTGGGAACTGTTTATGACAATTAGATTAAGGTATCTGCAATCCTAAAATGCTATTGGAAGGGAAGGAAACAGGTCCACGACGTGGGAAGTGGTGAAGGAAGTAGTAAAGGCGAGCTGTTCGGGGTATGGGATCTGTTTATGACCATTAGATTAAGGTATTTGCAATCCTAAAATGCTATGGGAAGGGAGGAAAACAGGTCCGCGACGTGGGAAGTGGTGAAGGAAATAGTCAAGGCGAGCTGTCCGGAGTGTGGAAACTGTTTGTGACTATTAGATTAAGGTATCTACAATCCTAAAATGCTATGGGACGGGAGGAAAACAGGTCCGCGACGTGGGAAGTGGTGAAGGAAGTAGTCAAGGCGAGCTGTGCGGATTGTGGAAACTGTTTATGACTATTAGATTAAGGTATTTGCATTCTAATAATGCTAAGGGAAGGGAAGTAAAGAGGTCCGTGACGTAGGAAGTGATGAAGAAAGCAGTAAAGGCGAGTTTTTTGGAGTGTGGTAACTGTTTATGACGATTAGATTAAGGTATCCCCAATCCTAAAATGCTATGGGAAGGGAGGTAAACAGGTCCGTGACGTAGGAAGAGATTAAGGAAGTGGTAAAGGCGAGTTTTCGGAGTGTGGGAACTGTTTATGACGATTAGATTATGTATCTTGGTATCTACAATCTTAAAATTCTATGGGAAGAGAGGGAAACGTGTCTGCGACGTAAGAAGAGGTGAAGGAAGTAGTAAGGTGAGCAGTGTGGAGTTTGGGAACTGGAAACCGTTTGTAGTAGTTAGATTAATGTATCTGCAATGCTGAAATGCTATGATAAGGGATGGAAGCATGCCCACGACATAGAAAATGGTGAAAGAAGTAGTAAAGGCTAGCAGTGCGGAGTGTGGGCAATGTTTGTGGCAATTAGATTAACGTATCTAAATTCCTAAAATGCTATGGAAAGTGATGAAAACAGGTCCACGATGTAGGAAGTGGCTTAGGAATCAGGTATGAACATATGTTGAGAACCGTCTGTGGCAGTTAGATTAATGTATCTTCAATCATAAAATGCTATGAGAAGGGAAGGAAACATCCCCCACGACGTAGGAAGTAGTAAAGGCTGGCAGTGCAGAGTGAGGGAACCGTTTGGGCAGTTAGATAAATGTATCTAATACTTAAATGCTGTGAGAAGGGAAGGAAACATGTGTATGACGTAGGAAATGGTGAAGGAATTAGTAAGGCTTTCAGTGCAGAGTGTGGGAACTGTCTTTGGCAATTACATTAATGTATCTGTAATCCTAAAATGCTATGGTAAGAGACGGAAACAGGTCCACGACGTAGGGGGTGGTGAAGGAAGTAGTAAAGGTGGGCAGTGTTGAGTGTGGGAATGGATTAATGTGATGATGCAACGCATGCATCAATGACGACTGTTTTTCACTGCAGTATGACAAAAACAATATAATATGAACCATTGATGACTCCACTCAATTTTGTGGATGCTTCTGCGAACGCCACCTAGTAACTTTAAAATTTTGACTATAAATTACTGTGAATTTTAGAGACGGAAGACTGACTGAAACCAACTGACGGACAATTGACTAAGAAATTGCGGATGGAACTGTGCCTGGACTGTAACTGGACTGTAACGGAACTGTGACTGGACTGATGTGTGTGAATCGACCTTAAAAGCAAATATAAATATGAATGCCATTTTACAAATTATATAATCAAAATGATAATATAAGTTGGTATAATGAATATAGGGTTTGTAACATTTCATTTTGTACTAGCTGTAACCCGCGGGCTTTGCCCCGTTTAACTTCTTAATTTTCAAGATGATCTCGTTCGCATGGCTCAATCACGTCCTGACGTCCTGGTTGAAGTTCGTTCGCTACGCTCACTCACTTTTTGGTTGAAGTTCGTTTGCTACGCTCACTCACTTTTAGGTTAGAGCTCGTTCGCTGAGCTCACTTGCCTTCAGGTTAGCTCGTTCGCTACGCTAACTCGCCTCCAGGTTGAAGCTCGATCGCTACGCTCACTCACCTTTTGGTTGCAAATTAGCTGTTGTCATAAATGTAAAAGAAATAATAGTGCTCCACCGTGTTGGCAATCCTTGTAACTTCAATGCTATTGAACATCATAGAACAGAACCGACTTGTTTAATTGAAACAGCTGTTAAGATTCATTAATTCCATTTAAATATGAGTACTCATAAGGTTAACATGGGAAACTCCAGAGCCACTGGGGCGGAGCCCAGAGGTCGGAGGGTAAAATCCTTTCTTAGTGAGCGTCTACAGCCCAAAAGGAAGATGCCTGCCAAGTTTCAGGTTCCTATGTCTTATGGTTTCTGAGATTTCATGATGAATGAGTGAGTCAGTGGTATATGAGCTTTATATAGATTATCAGTACAATCTAAGTGTATCCATTTACCTGGGATCCTCCCCAACAAGCAATCCAAAGGTTGCCGTCAGCGTCTATAGTCATTCCATCAGGATTGCCTGTCACTGCACCGAGCGAGAACACGGTTCTTCGATGAGCTGGCAAGTAGAACACATAATTACAAAATAAAGGATATCTGTGGTGAAACCTTACATGTGCCTTTGTATTTTTAATTTCTCCCCTTATATATAGTATGGTATACGGAGAACGCATTGTTTTCCTACAAATCTTTGAGCTTGGTGTGGAAGTGGAACATGTCAATAAATAATGTCAATAACATTATTTTTATAACTTAAACACTAAAAAAATGAAAAGCCTGAGTTTGTACAAAGCAGTTAAAGATTTTTTTTATTTCTATAATCATTGACATAGTTTTAGAAAAAATAATCTATGACAAAGTTTTATATTAAATAAACCTACCACATAATTGTGTAAAATAATATATTTAACTTATTTGGATCAGTTGTCTGAAATTATGAAATATGCAATTTGGCAATTCTTCTTTTTAACATTGAAATGTCAAAGCTAATGTAAACCTTGTGAGTGTTCTCATTGCAGCCATGGAGTCCAATCAATATTACTTTTAAAATCCTCACCTCAGAACTTTAAAAGCCAAAGGGGCAAAGCCCACGGTCACGAATTGTAAACAGTCCTATTAATATTTTTGTTATGGTAGCTCTATTTTTGTTAAATTACAGACAGACACCATCATATCTTTATATGGCCGTATATATACATACTTTATATACAAATTTGAACGTGTGTTTGCCCTATAGGGACATAAAAATGAAAAAGTAGGCCTAAGTATATCGGTCCCGGGTCCAAGTCTTACCTAACCCGGTAGCTACTTCCTAAAAGTAAATAATTATAATTTAATGTCCAGAAAAAATAACCAAAAATATAAATAATAACAAAAATAATAAAAATGAAATTAATTAAAATAAAGTAGGCTAATGAAATAAAATTATAAAAATCAAAACTACATTAAACTTGTGAACTTGTGCGGCTCAATGCCCCGCAAAATAACATATGAATTTAGAAAACAAATTCATCGTATTATATATTGACTCGACGTCGAAAATTAAATACAGTAATAATGAAGCCTTGGAAGGGAAGCAGTCCAGCCATTTTCTAGCTGTATGTGTATTATATTTAGTAAATTAATAAGTGTTCAAGTTCAAGTATGTTATAGGCAGCGAGCAAGGTTATAGGGTAGTTATGTTTTAAAGATTTTTATAACACATTTAACAACACATTTTATCATATCAAACCAATAGGCCTATGTAGCATATTTTGAGGGTCATACAAATGCTGCTTGAAGAAAACACACTTATAAAAATAAACACTAATAAACAATATTTTTTATCACAAAAGCCCTTCCATGAATACTACGATTTTAGCCTTAAAGTTACCTTCAGGACGATTACCCTGGTCAGAGTTTTCCGTAACGAATATGCTTATCCTATTAAAAGATGTAGCCTTACTTAAAACAACATATAATATAGTTGCTCATGACTGAAATTGGTCTGGGTAAGAACAGCGCTGCAAATGCCAAAGGTAACAGAAATTACCATCTTTCCATTTTAAAGGGTAAGTATGTATTAATATTCCTCATCAATAAAACCACTGCCCCCTTTTATTAGTCTAATCTGTGCCTTGGCAATCCACTGACCTCTATATTTAAAAACTCAGTTGGATTTTCTAGATGGGTGTCTCCGCCTTCGTCTGTTTTCAAGGACCCACTCTTCTTTCCCTTGTTAAACTGACAATTAATTACCTGACTTATCAAGTTCATGTAGTAATTCATTAATACTGTTAGTTTATAAAGAAAATTTGATAAAAGTTACGTGGCTTGGTGCTTTCATAACTGCAAACTCAAAATACACCCACAAGTAAAAAATAATCTAGATATTGGTTAAAAAAAACTATGTTTGTGTAATGACATTATTCACATGAAGTAGATGATTTGTTTGATTTTTCGATCAGCTGTTTTAGTATCAAATGAATTAATAATGTCAAAGATTTGTGATTTAAATACATAAATTATTATAGTTAAGTTTTCTAAATCATGGTAACTTATTCTCCACTAAATTTTACTAACTACTCCCAGCATTAAAATAAAGTAGTATGATCCATTATGGGTAAACTTTAAGGTACACAATCCTTGATTGAAATGTAGTAGGTATACATTAAGAGTCATAATACACAACAATTATTATGTAGTAGACTTTGACTATTTTCAAGTAACAAACATATGTTTCTGTAAATAAAATTATCTCCCATGTTATCCTTATGGAGAAATTTGCAGCTTTAAAGGGCTCCAGGCCCTCAATCTCTCATTATTTCCCTAAAAAGAAAGTGTCCTGTACAACTTCACGTTACCCTCTTTCCAATGACACCAAAAACATGTCAATCGGTTCAGTAGTTTCGGAGGAGTAATTGTCACAAAAAACCTGCTTGCTTATTAAATAAGTACTAGAGGTCGTCCAGTGGTCAAAACTCGACCAAAAATATTTATTCAGACTTCTTTATTTTCATCCCACACTGTGAATACAACATGTGATTGGAATTTCTTCCATTTGTTTTGATTTTCTGTTTACATTTCGTTGTTATTTCGACACCAGCATGGCAATCCATAAGATCCATGTTAATTTTTTTTAAATTTTAAATTCATTTTTGTGCTTATTTTGAACCTATTTTAATTTATAAAGGGATTCTGCACATCTACAGGTAAATATCTTTCCAACAATATGCGTAGATTTTCCCTGCGATGCACAATAGCTGAGAAAAAAGGTTTTAAAGAAACATGCTTGCCTATATAGATAGATTAAATAAATAAACCTATGAAAAACAGTGTTTTTCAGAAATTTTAGAATTTGCTAACGCAAACATTTTTAAGTCTTTACGAAAATGTAATTTTTATACTAGGTGGCGTTCGCAGAGGCATCCACAAAATTGAGCGGAGTCATCAAAGGTTCATATTATATTGTTTTTGTAATACTGCAGTAAAAACAATCGTATGTAGCAGTAAAAGTAGCATTTTAACTCTTTAGGGAGTAAAAATCGTTTTTAGCCTCTACGGAGTAAAAATCAGCTGTTGACAACTCATTTGTTAATTTCTATTGTAAACGATTGCATGTATCGAAATATGTATCGATTCGTGTTTCGTAATAGTTTTAACCTACAGTCTACAGTCTCTTCCCAAAGCATTTTAGAATTGTAGATAAATTAATCCATTCCCACACTCAACACTGCTCACGTTTACTACTTCCTTCACCACCCCCTACGTCGTAGACCTGTTTCCCCTCTTCCCATAGCCTTTAAGGATTGCAGATACATTAATGTAATTGTCAAAGACAGTTCCCACACTCTGCACTGCAAGCTTTACTAATTCATTCGCCTTTTTTTTTTTTTTTTTTTTTTTTTTTTTTTAAAGAGGTTGGCAGCCTCTTTTAACCTTGCATTTGCCCGTCCACATAGACTAAGCGCACGTGCGTGGATCGTTTACAGCAAAGCAAGGAGTGAGCCGGTGCAGTACAAAGGTGAACTGTACTGATAAAATGTTATCGGCAGTGACCAGGATCCGAACCCACGACACTACTGCCTTGGGCCCGAAGTCCGCGACGCTACCGACTGAGCCACCGACTCACTAATATATTGAAAACAACTAATTCACAACTTAGGCACTATTGTACGATAGGCATACGGCCTGATTGTTAATCGCTCCGTAACATTGGGTTCGGATCACCCACCTCACGTCGCAGCTACTACGCCTTCACTGCAGGCTGGGCGTCCCTCGTGGCCCCAATCGAGACTACAGCCGGTAGGAGATACCCTTAGCATTTCCAACGTCATAGACCTGTTTCCTTCCCTTCTCATAACATTTAAGTATTAGATACATTTATCTAACTGCCCAAACGGTTCCCCCACTCTGCACTGTCAGCCTTTACTACTTCCTTCACCACTTCCTACATCGTGCACCTGTTTTCATCACTTTCCATAGCATTTTAGTAGTTTAGATACGTTAATCTAATTGTCGCAAACATTGACCACACTCCGCACTGCTAGCCTTTACTACTTCTTTACACTATTTTATATGTCGTGGACATGTTTCCATCCCTTCTCATAGCATTTTAGCATTGCAGGTACATTAATCTAACTGCTACAAACAAACGGTTTCCAGTTCCCAAACTCCACACTGCTCACCTTACTACTTCCTTCACCTCTTCTTACGTCGCGGACCTGTTTCCCTCTCTTTCCATAGAATATTAAGATTGTAGATACCTTAATCTAATCGTCATAAACAGTTCCCACAACCCCGGACAGCTCGCCTTGACTACTTGCTTCACCACTTCCTACGTCACGGACCTGTTTCCCTCCCTTTCCGTAGCATTTTAGGATTGCAGATAACTTAATCTAATCGTCATAAACAGTTCCCAACTATGGACAGCTCGCCTTTACTACTTCCTTCACCACTTCCTACATCACGGACCTGTTTCCCTCCCTTCCCTTAGCATTATTGGATTGCAAATTACTTAATCTAAACGTCATAAACAGATCCCACACTCCGGACAACTCGCCTCTACTACTTCCTTCACCACTTCCTACGTCACGGACCTGTTTCCCTCCCTTTCCATAGCATTTTAGGATTGCAGATACCTTAATCTAATCGTCTTAAACCGTTCCCACACTCCGACCAACTCGCCTTTACTACTTCCTTCATCACTTCCTACGTCAGGGACCTGTTTCCCTCCCTTTCCTTAGCATTATTGGATTGCAAATACCTTAATCTAATCGTCATAATCAGTTCCCACACTCCAGACAACTCCCCTCTACTACTTCCTTCACCACTTCCTACGTCACCGACCTGTTTCCCTCCCTTTCCATAGCATTTTAGGATTGCAGATACCTTAATCTAATCGTCATAAACAGTTCCCACAGTCCGGAGTGCTTGCCTATACTACTTCCTTCACCACTTCCTACGTCACGGACCTCTGTTTCCTTCCATTGCCATAGCATCATAGGATTGCAAATACCTTAATTTAATGGTCATATACAGATCCCATACCCCGGACAACTCGCCTATACTACTTCCTTCACCACTTCCTACGTCACGGGCCTATTTCCCTCCATTGCCATAGCATCATAGGATTGCAAATACCTTAATTTAATGGTCATATACAGATCCCATACCCCGGACAACTCGCCTATACTACTTCCTTCACCACTTCCTACGTCACGGACCTGTTTCCCTCCATTGCCATAGCATCATAGGATTGCAAATCCCTTAATCTAATCGTCATAAACAGTTCCCACACTCCGAAAAACTCGCCTTTACTACTTCCTTCACCACTTCCTACGTCACGGACCTGTTTTCCTCCCTTCCCATAGCATTTTAGATTTGTAGATACCTTATTCAATTGTCATAAACAGTTTCCACACTCCGGAGAGCTCGCCTTGACTACTTCCTTCACCACTTCCTACGTCGCGGACCTGTTTTCCTCCCTTCCCATAGCATTTTAGGATTGCAAATACCTTTATCTAATGGTCATAAACAGATCCCATACATCGAACAGCTCGACTTTACTACTTCCTTCACCACTTCCTACGTCACGGACCTGTTTCCTTCCCTTTTAATAGAATTTTAGGATTGCAGATACCTAAATCTAATCGTACAATAATCTGAACTTAAAATTCAACAATTTTCTGGGAGAGACGGTCCCCTGACCCCCCTCCCCCCCCCCGGTGTTCCCCCTCTTAGGCCCCTTTATGCACCTGCTGCAATTCTATAAGTAAATTGCATCAAATGGGGTACTTTTATACAATGCTCTATAATTGCGGCCCGCAAGTCCAGTGCAGCGGACCTAGCAGCTTTTTTGCAGCTGTAGGTACATTGGTTCTTATGGGAGCTTTTATGCACTGCGGCACGGACCGTATTCTGTCAGTGCTACCAGTGGTATAAAACTTGCGGCTGCGATAAAAACCGCAGCCGCAGTGCATTAAAGGGGCCTTAGGGTCATCCTAGTTACGCCTATATGTAGTGATATAATTTTTTATAATCAAAGGAGTCATTAGTACCTACCTACCAAATAAATCAAGTAACAAAATATTTTTTTTTATTATTTTCATTTTGAAGTATTGAGCTAAAATTTCATAATCACAAGTCAAATAGGTAATAGTGTAGTTGGTGATGAATATTACTTAGGTGTATACTGTAACAAGAGATATCTTAGTTTTCAACTTCAATGTGCCTTGCTAATATACATGTTTCATAATTTAAATATATTTCACAAAAGTGAGGAAGATAGATTGTTTACAAATGATAACTTATAACTGCCAGGAAAAAACTCTATGACCTTTGAAAATAAAACAACAAGTTATGTAGCTGTAAACAATGTTTCTTGTAACTAATATTAGATTTGAATCAATCACGCATTTGTTGTTAAATGAATGTTTATGTCAAAACTAAAGCCCCCATCAACTCCTATCTTCAGGCTGAAACTCTATTTTGGAAAGTATTCTCTTAAGATATTAAGAATTTTTTAACTTCCATGGAATTTGTATAGCTCGCCGACTATCTTGGACTTTCTGCCCATAACGGCAATGTTAATAGTTGAACCATATTACTATACGAAATTGTTTATTAAAATAATAAGTTTTAAAATATCTCAATTTAAAGCTATTGAAACCGCGGATAACATTTGCTATCTACATTTTAATTGTTTTTTTTTTCTCAAACTACATAAATATATTGACTTAAACTATGATTTTTTTCAACCTCTAAAACAAAAGATTTAAAAGTCCAAAAAGCAATTCAGACAAAAAATAAATTTAATGTAAGACTAAATTACTTACGTAATTCCCGTCACAGCTCAATAAAATATGTCTATTCAGGACATGTTTCGGTGTTAAAACACCATAGTCAGCTTCAGGTATATAGTGTAGAGTTGATCAGTTGTTAACATCGTCAGAAGATAAACACAGTACGGACACGAATAAATACATAAAACAATTAAACATTTAAAAAACAGGCCTGTTCTAACAAAGATGACCGACCGCACAGGTAGCAAGGGACAGAGTAGTCTTACATTATGTCCAACAGCTCAGGGGCTACACACATGGATTTAAAAATAAATTTAAAATCACATAACATTTTTTGCTCGGTAATCAAGCATATAGAACATGATTACTGTAATAGGCTTCAACGTGATCGTATGTTTTTGCTGATCACTAAGACAAAATAATAATGTAATTTGACAAAATAATAACAATTAAAATTAAAAAGTAGGAGAGTGAAAATTTAAAAACGTACGTTTTCATGTCCCTGGCCTTTTACTTCGTAGCTACTGGATTTGTAGTTTATTATTATGTGTTTTAATATTTTTTGGGATGGGGGCAACATGTTACACACATTTATTTGGTTTTAAATAGGTTCTAGGTATTTTTTTCGTATTTTTAAAGTCTCGAAATTCACGACCATGACGTGTCCCTAGGGTACATTTTCCAACTTTCACGCTGTTTTTAGACTAATTATTCATGCCGAAATGTATAAAGCCATATTTTTATGTCATCAATGGTTATTAAACTTACAAAAAAGGAGCATATTATAATTTTATTGTCATTGCAAACTGACTACCATGACATAATAAGTCTGTCCCTCGATTTGGCGTCACGACCATTTGGGAAAAATTTTCAACTTTGGAGCACGACAGTGGCAAGCCTGGCGTTGATGGAGTCAGTTGGTTTTAGAGACTAGTTCGGGGTGTACGTCAGGATTGTAGTGCCGGTCGTTTCGAGTTGAAAGAAGGAATTACAAGATTAATACAGGTAAGGTTGTGTTTTTTGTAATTTTGGTGTGTCCATGACCGTACATAGTCATTCGATGAAGTAGACATGGTGTTAATTTTTGTTTATAAGATATTTCAGTTGCTAGATTAACCTAGAAGTTCACTTTGTATCCTCGAACATGAGGTGCAGAGCTACCGCCAGAACAGAGCCAAATAACACGTAATTTCACGACCAAAGTTTCACGACCATCGCGGGTTTTTTCACGACCTATCCAGCCTTATGGATTATAGTGTGTTTGGTCGTGACAATAACTTTAATATAATTGTAATTTGAACAGTTTAGTTCAATTGAAACACATATTTTTATTATAACTAACAGTATAATTAAAGGATTGTTTAGAAAGATTTAGATTTTTTTAGAAAACTCACGACCGTACCGCTTGTCCCTGACCATCACGTTTATGATTTCTATCATAAAAATTTCAAAAATTAAAATATCGTCATATTTCAATGTTTTATACACAAAAGAAGCACGCCTCTATGCAAACATAAAGATTTTTCGGGTCTCAGGTAAGTTTTTTCGGAGTTATACAAACTTAAAAAGATTTTATTGGCTTTTTTTCAATTTTTTTGAGTTTTTTATTTTTTTCTAGAAAGACCAAATATATCAAAAGCTCAGTGACCTTTTTAATGTATAATGGTCATAAAAGTAAATTAGTTTATAGCAAAACATAGTTATAAAAATAATATTAGCCTACCTATTTTTAATATTCATTTAAACGTCTGTTATGGTCGTGACAGGATTTTGTGTTTTTCCACTAAAGATGCTCTTTAAAAAAAAAACTACCAAAGATATTGCGTTACCATGGACATTTTATGAAACTTCAATTGTCAATGAAATCAAAAAAATAATAAAAGTTTTGAAAAAAGGGGAAACAAATTTGCAAAGTGTTTTTCCTGAAAACGTACGTTTTTAAATTTTCACTCAGATAGCAAATCCAATCTGCGGTTTCAATAGCTTTAAAATTAGATATTTTGTAACTTTTTATCAGATTAAACAATGTTGTAATATGCTTCAATCATTAACATTGCCATTATGGGCAGAAAATACAAAACAGCTGGCGGTCTTACCGACTAAAGAAAAAATGCATTGATTTATTTTATCTATTTATTGAGAAACACTGTGTTATAAGCTCATGGCATTAATTAAGAGAAATTAACCTTATTTCTATAGTGATTAGGTAGTATATTTTAAGAAATTATTTTTTGTATCATTGTAAATAATGTTATTTCAAAATAATTATTTAGTGATAATTATTTAAGAAATTATGAACCAAAGATTAAATGTAACTTATGTCAATGTAGATGTTCTAGTCATTTTATGTAAGGAATCGTTTGTGTTTCTGTGATAGGTAATTTTTTACAGATTAAAATAATAAAACCAATTTTAAATCAATTGGTTTATAGTTTACTTTGAACACCTGCTTCTTATAATACTTGAATACTTGAATACTTGAATACTTGAAGGCTTCGTCTCTGACCGGGATTCCGGATGGACTGCGTCAAATTTATTTTAAAAAGTAAACTGAGATGGCGGCGAGTTAAAAAAGTGGCACGTCATCTAATTCTTTAAATGTGTAAATAGGCCTATTTTTAAGTTTTTCCTTCACTGAGGTTTTAAACCCAGCCACATCCATACTTCTGACTTCTTCAGGCAGACTATTGTGGAGTTTAATTGCGGTCACTGGGAAGCTATTCAGGGATTTGGACAGTCTGCATTGAGGGGTGTCGAGGTTTCTAGCGTTCCTGGTGTTATGCTGATGTATATCTTGTCTTCTTCCATACTTAGAGATGTTCTGGCGTACGTGTATCAGACAATTGAGGACATATTGTCCATAAACAGTCAGGATGCCGAGACGTTGAAAGATAGGCCTATGAGTAAAATCTTTGCCTGTTATTTCAGTAGAGGTTATCACTCTCAACGCCTCCTTTTGGAGTATCAACAATCTACTGCATGCGGGAGCGTGACCCCAAAGGACCATACAAGACCACCATACAACCAAACAAGATATGGCTGTGGAAAAGCGAGAAATAAACAGTAACAAGGTACTGCTCAGTGACCACATGACGTAGCTTTCTGAGGAGGAAGATCACTCGAGACAATTTGGTGCAGATCTGGTAGTGTTGCATTACACTTGCAAGTGACCACGGCGGTATGCTGTGCTGTCCCGATGGCCTTAAGGTTTCTCACTTCCCACACTGCCCCAGCGTGAGGCTCGTCCACCAGCTGACTGTCACTGAGCCTCAGTCTCATGGTAGTGTAGAAGTAGAAGGTAGTGTTGCATTACACTTGCAAGTGACCACGGCGGTATGCTGTGCTGTCCCGATGGCCTTAAGGTTTCTCACTTCCCACACTGCCCCAGCGTGAGGCTCGTCCACCAGCTGACTGTCACTGAGCCTCAGTCTCATGGTAGTGTAGAAGTAGAAGGTAGTGTTGCATTACACTTGCAAGTGACCACGGCGGTATGCTGTGCTGTCCCGATGGCCTTAAGGTTTCTCACTTCCCACACTGCCCCAGCGTGAGGCTCGTCCACCAGCTGACTGTCACTGAGCCTCAGTCTCATGGTAGTGTAGAAGTAGAAGGTAGTGTTGTATTACACTTGCAAGTGACCACGGCGGTATGCTGTGCTGTCCCGATGGCCTTAAGGTTTCTCACTTCCCACACTGCCCCAGCGTGAGGCTCGTCCACCAGCTGACTGTCACTGAGCCTCAGTCTCATGGTAGTGTAGAAGTAGAAGGTAGTGTTGTATTACACTTGCAAGTGAACACGGCGGTATGCTGTGCTGTCCCGATGGCCTTAAGGTTTCTCACTTCCCACACTGCCCCAGCGTGAGGCTCGTCCACCAGCTGACTGTCACTGAGCCTCAGTCTCATGGTAGTGTAGAAGTAGAAGGTAGTGTTGCATTACACTTGCAAGTGACCACGGCGGTATGCTGTGCTGTCCCGATGGCCTTAAGGTTTCTCACTTCCCACACTGCCCCAGCGTGAGGCTCGTCCACCAGCTGACTGTCACTGAGCCTCAGTCTCATGGTAGTGTAGAAGTAGAAGGTAGTGTTGCATTACACTTGCAAGTGACCACGGCGGTATGCTGTGCTGTCCCGATGGCCTTAAGGTTTCTCACTTCCCACACTGCCCCAGCGTGAGGCTCGTCCACCAGCTGACTGTCACTGAGCCTCAGTCTCATGGTAGTGTAGAAGTAGAAGGTAGTGTTGTATTACACTTGCAAGTGAACACGGCGGTATGCTGTGCTGTCCCGATGGCCTTAAGGTTTCTCACTTCCCACACTGCCCCAGCGTGAGGCTCGTCCACCAGCTGACTGTCACTGAGCCTCAGTCTCATGGTAGTGTAGAAGTAGAAGGTAGTGTTGTATTACACTTGCAAGTGACCACGGCGGTATGCTGTGCTGTCCCGATGGCCTTAAGGTTTCTCACTTCCCACACTGCCCCAGCGTGAGGCTCGTCCACCAGCTGACTGTCACTGAGCCCCAGTCTCATGGTAGTGACGTAGAGGGTGTCTAACATCGGCCCGCCCCATGTCACAGACGTCACTCGTGTTACTGGTATCTTGATCATCCTTAATAATGCCCCTGTCTTCGGGTCCACGCGGATAATCTGTGAAATCCAAGAATAAGACCACATGGAATTAACTGTTCTAAGGTCAAATCTATATATATATATAATACGCTAAGCCGATTTTAAAACGTTTTTATTAGCTCACTTTCTTGTCCGGTACAAATTTTAAAATCAATGTTATACTAACTTCCCGACGAGCTAGAGACTTGAAACTTGAAACATAGCTCACAAATGGAAGACAATGTAATATTATATCATTTAATTTTCACATTTCCCTTGGGCTACGCCCCATGGGCTTGTTTTTATTAAATCGCTTTCTTGCAAATTTTGGTACTTCCCGATGAGCTAGAGACTTGAAATTTGAAACATAGCTCATAAATGGATGGCAATGCAATATTATATCATTTAATTTTCATATTTCCCTTGGACTACGCCCCATGGGCTTGTTTTTATTAGCTCGCTTTCCTACAAATTTTGATATCAATTTTAAACGAAGTTCCCGATGAGCTAGAGACTTGAAACTTGAAACATAGCTCTCAAATGGATGACAATGCAATATTATATCATTTCATTTTCATATTTCCCTTAGGCTACGCCCCTTTGGCTTCCAAATTTCCCATGTTTACATTTTAAAAGAATGTAAACATATAAATTAATTCAAGTCAGCTGTAAATACTTAAATTTGACAGTTAGAAGAGCAGAGGTTAAGAGGTACAGGTTCTGCTCCCGAGATATTCTACAAATATAAAACAATCATTTCAAAGTTAAGATAAAACATCTGATTACAGATAATAAGGTTTTGGGGTTTGGTTATGTATTAAGAGGCTATATAAAATAGATTTGACATATTTACACATTAAAGACTAAAAACTAGAAAATAATTTATAAATAAAAATACTTTTAAAAAATGCCACGTTTTTAAACGCACTAAAAAGTATAAAATAATTTATAAAATGTTGAGAGAATAAATACTTGTAAGATTTAAAACGAAAAACGTGGGGCGCATGCAATAGATCATAATAGTTCAATAGGTGAAGTTAATTGTAAATCAGCATGCGCCCCACGTTTTTCGTTTTAAATCTTACAAGTATTTATTCTCTCAACATTTTATAAATTATTTTATACTTTTTAGTGCGTTTAAAAACGTGGCATTTTTAAAAAGTATTTTTATTTATAAATTATTTGTAAACAGAACTCCTCCCTCATTTATGGACCGATTTTGATGATTAAAGTGTCAAAACAATTGCCCTGATCTGTAGTTTTGCAAAGTGTTTTTAGTTTTTTGATATCTTTATTAGTTTGGGCAGGACCTTCCATCAAAGTTGGATTCTCTCCCATAAGATTAACATGGGGGAATCTAAATATTTAATTGGAAACTTTGTCTCCATACTAATTTGAGAGAACGCCTGGGCGTAGAAACTTAGTAGAGGTGTCCAAAGAAAGGTCTTGGTCTGCAGATGAGTTATCAAAAGAAAAACGAAGTAAATTCGATTAGGTCTCTGTCCCAGAAGCCTTTAAAGATCCCTCCACAGATTTGTTTACATTTTGGTCATGTGGATAATACTTTATTAATAAAGTATTATTGGTCATGCGGTTTTACTTAATTAATAAAACCGCTGTTAATTTTAAAATTGTATTTTAAACAACACACATTTATTGGGAGTTACTAAATAGTCCAAAAGAAGTATTTGCAATGTTATTTTCTGATTTTAAACTGGATTTTCTTCTGGATCATGTCATGTGTTGCAATATAAAGTTCCATTACCCAATCAGTGGAAAATCCTTTTATCACAATAACTCTTACAAATTATTTCTTATTGAACTATCTTATATCTATTTTACGGGTTGGTGTCTGCCTTTTTCACACCTTTTCCCTATATTTTATCATATTATTCTAGACAGATCATCATAGGTTAATGAGATTATTGTCATACATGCTTTCAATCATTGGAAAAATCATCGATTGTGTAATACAATACAAAATAATACAAGTGCAGAAGGGCACGGTGCCCATTTGAGCCGTGTCCATATTTTGTTAAATTAGTAGTGGTTTACAGCAACTGGATAAAATATTTTACAATATTTATGTAGAAACATGTGCATGATTTAGAAAGTCATTAAGCTGGATAACTGCAATATACTTCAGACTTTTCAGAGAGGTTACTTTGATGTATTCATTCATCTTAGTGTAAACACAATATAGATATGTATACAAATAAGAACTTGAACTCTTAGGGAGCCTTTGAATTGTATTAGACTAACGAAAAGGGTTGTGCATGTTTACTAGCACTACTCAGCAACAAAAACAATGTAATTCATCTCTAAAAAATATATTCTTAAGTGCACTAAGCAGCAGCCTAAAAAATACTAAGTAGCTTCCTCATATAGTTACAAAATGCTCAAACTCGCATCGTCACATTTATGATTCGGCTTATATTTCTCCAACTTCATCTGCAGAAGAAGTTCAGTGTGCTATTATCGCGTATAATAACATCCAAACACAAAAACCTTGCCTAAAATGGTGGTACCTATCTTGACAAATTATTTGCAGTGACCTATATTACGGACCGTGGCTCACTGCGTTGGTAACATTATTGAAAGTATCACAATATTTTTGCTGTAAGAGTAAATACTATTTTAGCAGCTACTGTCACGACAGAAAGGTCATATTCTTTTTAAACTAGATCACATTATCGTTTATAAGATACGTTGATTAACAATGCATGTAAACGTCAATATTTACGTAACAGCCAATTTACAGTATGTTTTTCTCTTTGGAAATGGCACATTGCTATTTCATTTGCATTATTTGTTGCCAATGAAGCCAGACGACCATATAAACAAAGAGGCTCCTAACCGTCGATTTCGACGGGTTTTACCTAGTATACATTGTTTTAGTTCGGTTTCAACAATATAATTCGGCTTAAACCTTAGCATTATACTTACACCTAGTAAGATTTTGAGAACGTAGTGAATTATAGTTTTTATTTTTATACTTTTTTCAAATACAGAATACTTTCCGATACTGGATGGAGACGTTCTTATAACATATTCTTAAAATACTTGAAATGGAAACTGTATACACCAGTGAAACGAAATACTGTGTTAGTAGTATTAATTTTGATTTATTTGGATTAATATATTTACCAGGGGATCCGTCAGCAAATTGCGCCTTTTAAAGGTCGATTCACACACATCAGTCTGGCACGTCGCAGTCCAGTCGCTTCAGGCACGTCAAAGTTAACAAAAATACTCTTTAATGGATTTTCTATTGCGCTATCTACACTCATCCGTTGCAGTTCCGTCAGTCGCTCTGCTGGCGTCCGTCAGTCAGTTTCAGATTTCTTTCCAACGATACTTTTTGATTGTTCGGACGCCTGACGGAACTGTCTGAGGTTAGAAAATAGTGTTATTGTTATTTAAATGGTTCCGTTTGTATTTTGAGTACAGTTTGTAACAATCAAAAAGATGGACAATGATAATTTGATAGAATATAGGTTTATTGAGCGAAGCTCTTATACATCGACTTTTATGCATTTCGTAATACGCAAACTCCTCTAAGACGGCTGAATCAATCGTTTTCAAATTTTGCATGGTGATAAAGACCATATCGGTGAGTGCCAACATCTATACGGCGTTAAAAAAGTCTCTCAGGAATCCGCCCCACTGAGTTTCAATGTAATCCTTATGGAATCAGTATTAGACACATAAACAAAGACATATGATCAGCTGTTGACTTTTGAATGCAGTAGATAAATAATAGCTGATAGCATTATTCCACAGATATTAGAACATTAACGGTGGTATAGATCATAAATATAATCAAATGACGACACTAGCTTGAGGTCAGTGACGTAGGAAGTGGCGAAGGAAGTAGTAAAGGTGAGCAGTCTAGAGTGTGGAAACTGTTTAAGACGATTATATTTAGGTAGGTATGTGCATTCCTAAAATTCTATGGGAAGGGAGGAAAACGGGTCCGTGAGGTAGGAAGTGGTGAAGGAAGTAGTCAAGACGAGCTGCCTGGAGTGTGGGAACTGTTTATGACGATTAGATTAAGGTATCTGCATTCCTAAAATTCTATGGGAAGGGACGAAAACAGGTCCGCGACGTAGGAAGTGGTGAAGGTAGTAGTCAAGGTGAGCTGTCCGGAGTGTGGAGAAACTGTTTATGACGATTAGATTTAGGTATCTGCATTCCTAAAATTCTATTGGAAGGGAGGAAAACGGGTCCGCGACGTAGGAAGTGGTGAAGGAAGTAGTCAAGGCAAGCTGTCCGGAGAGTGGGAACTGTTTATGACAATTAGATTAAGGTATCTGCAATCCTAAAATGCTATTGGAAGGGAAGGAAACAGGTCCGCGACGTGGGAAGTGGTGAAGGAAGTAGTAAAGGCGAGCTGTTCGGGGTATGGGATCTGTTTATGACCATTAGATTAAGGTATTTGCAATCCTAAAATGCTATGGGAAGGGAGGAAAACAGGTCCGCGACGTGGGAAGTGGTGAAGGAAATAGTCAAGGCGAGCTGTCCGGAGTGTGGAAACTGTTTGTGACTATTAGATTAAGGTATCTACAATCCTAAAATGCTATGGGACGGGAGGAAAACAGGTCCGCGACGTGGGAAGTGGTGAAGGAAGTAGTCAAGGCGAGCTGTGCGGATTGTGGAAACTGTTTATGACCATTAGATTAAGGTATTTGCATTCTAATAATGCTAAGGGAAGGGAAGTAAAGAGGTCCGTGACGTAGGAAGTGATGAAGAAAGCAGTAAAGGCGAGTTTTTTGGAGTGTGGTAACTGTTTATGACGATTAGATTAAGGTATCCCCAATCCTAAAATGCTATGGGAAGGGAGGTAAACAGGTCCGTGACGTAGGAAGAGATTAAGGAAGTGGTAAAGGCGAGTTTTTCGGAGTGTGGGAACTGTTTATGACGATTAGATTATGTATCTTGGTATCTACAATCTTAAAATTCTATGGGAAGAGAGGGAAACATGTCTGCGACGTAAGAAGAGGTGAAGGAAGTAGTAAGGTGAGCAGTGTGGAGTTTGGGAACTGGAAACCGTTTGTAGTAGTTAGATTAATGTATCTGCAATGCTGAAATGCTATGATAAGGGATGGAAGCATGCCCACGACATAGAAAATGGTGAAAGAAGTAGTAAAGGCTAGCAGTGCGGAGTGTGGGCAATGTTTGTGGCAATTAGATTAACGTATCTAAATTCCTAAAATGCTATGGAAAGTGATGAAAACAGGTCCACGATGTAGGAAGTGGCTTAGGAATCAGGTATGAACATATGTTGAGAACCGTCTGTGGCAGTTAGATTAATGTATCTTCAATCATAAAATGCTATGAGAAGGGAAGGAAACATCCCCCACGACGTAGGAAGTAGTAAAGGCTGGCAGTGCAGAGTGAGGGAACCGTTTGGGCAGTTAGATAAATGTATCTAATACTTAAATGCTGTGAGAAGGGAAGGAAACATGTGTATGACGTAGGAAATGGTGAAGGAATTAGTAAGGCTTTCAGTGCAGAGTGTGGGAACTGTCTTTGGCAATTACATTAATGTATCTGTAATCCTAAAATGCTATGGTAAGAGACGGAAACAGGTCCACGACGTAGGGGGTGGTGAAGGAAGTAGTAAAGGTGGGCAGTGTTGAGTGTGGGAATGGATTAATGTGATGATGCAACGCATGCATCAATGACGACTGTTTTTCACTGCAGTATGACAAAAACAATATAATATGAACCATTGATGACTCCACTCAATTTTGTGGATGCTTCTGCGAACGCCACCTAGTAACTTTAAAATTTTGACTATAAATTACTGTGAATTTTAGAGACGGAAGACTGACTGAAACCAACTGACGGACAATTGACTAAGAAATTGCGGATGGAACTGTGCCTGGACTGTAACTGGACTGTAACGGAACTGTGACTGGACTGATGTGTGTGAATCGACCTTAAAAGCAAATATAAATATGAATGCCATTTTACAAATTATATAATCAAAATGATAATATAAGTTGGTATAATGAATATAGGGTTTGTAACATTTCATTTTGTACTAGCTGTAACCCGCGGGCTTTGCCCCGTTTAACTTCTTAATTTTCAAGATGATCTCGTTCGCATGGCTCAATCACGTCCTGACGTCCTGGTTGAAGTTCGTTCGCTACGCTCACTCACTTTTTGGTTGAAGTTCGTTTGCTACGCTCACTCACTTTTAGGTTAGAGCTCGTTCGCTGAGCTCACTTGCCTTCAGGTTAGCTCGTTCGCTACGCTAACTCGCCTCCAGGTTGAAGCTCGATCGCTACGCTCACTCACCTTTTGGTTGCAAATTAGCTGTTGTCATAAATGTAAAAGAAATAATAGTGCTCCACCGTGTTGGCAATCCTTGTAACTTCAATGCTATTGAACATCATAGAACAGAACCGACTTGTTTAATTGAAACAGCTGTTAAGATTCATTAATTCCATTTAAATATGAGTACTCATAAGGTTAACATGGGAAACTCCAGAGCCACTGGGGCGGAGCCCAGAGGTCGGAGGGTAAAATCCTTTCTTAGTGAGCGTCTACAGCCCAAAAGGAAGATGCCTGCCAAGTTTCAGGTTCCTATGTCTTATGGTTTCTGAGATTTCATGATGAATGAGTGAGTCAGTGGTATATGAGCTTTATATATATAGATTATCAGTACAATCTAAGTGTATCCATTTACCTGGGATCCTCCCCAACAAGCAATCCAAAGGTTGCCGTCAGCGTCTATAGTCATTCCATCAGGATTGCCTGTCACTGCACCGAGCGAGAACACGGTTCTTCGATGAGCTGGCAAGTAGAACACATAATTACAAAATAAAGGATATCTGTGGTGAAACCTTACATGTGCCTTTGTATTTTTAATTTCTCCCCTTATATATAGTATGGTATACGGAGAACGCATTGTTTTCCTACAAATCTTTGAGCTTGGTGTGGAAGTGGAACATGTCAATAAATAATGTCAATAACATTATTTTTATAACTTAAACACTAAAAAAATGAAAAGCCTGAGTTTGTACAAAGCAGTTAAAGATTTTTTTTATTTCTATAATCATTGACATAGTTTTAGAAAAAATAATCTATGACAAAGTTTTATATTAAATAAACCTACCACATAATTGTGTAAAATAATATATTTAACTTATTTGGATCAGTTGTCTGAAATTATGAAATATGCAATTTGGCAATTCTTCTTTTTAACATTGAAATGTCAAAGCTAATGTAAACCTTGTGAGTGTTCTCATTGCAGCCATGGAGTCCAATCAATATTACTTTTAAAATCCTCACCTCAGAACTTTAAAAGCCAAAGGGGCAAAGCCCACGGTCACGAATTGTAAACAGTCCTATTAATATTTTTGTTATGGTAGCTCTATTTTTGTTAAATTACAGACAGACACCATCATATCTTTATATGGCCGTATATATACATACTTTATATACAAATTTGAACGTGTGTTTGCCCTATAGGGACATAAAAATGAAAAAGTAGGCCTAAGTATATCGGTCCCGGGTCCAAGTCTTACCTAACCCGGTAGCTACTTCCTAAAAGTAAATAATTATAATTTAATGTCCAGAAAAAATAACCAAAAATATAAATAATAACAAAAATAATAAAAATGAAATTAATTAAAATAAAGTAGGCTAATGAAATAAAATTATAAAAATCAAAACTACATTAAACTTGTGAACTTGTGCGGCTCAATGCCCCGCAAAATAACATATGAATTTAGAAAACAAATTCATCGTATTATATATTGACTCGACGTCGAAAATTAAATACAGTAATAATGAAGCCTTGGAAGGGAAGCAGTCCAGCCATTTTCTAGCTGTATGTGTATTATATTTAGTAAATTAATAAGTGTTCAAGTTCAAGTATGTTATAGGCAGCGAGCAAGGTTATAGGGTAGTTATGTTTTAAAGATTTTTATAACACATTTAACAACACATTTTATCATATCAAACCAATAGGCCTATGTAGCATATTTTGAGGGTCATACAAATGCTGCTTGAAGAAAACACACTTATAAAAATAAACACTAATAAACAATATTTTTTATCACAAAAGCCCTTCCATGAATACTACGATTTTAGCCTTAAAGTTACCTTCAGGACGATTACCCTGGTCAGAGTTTTCCGTAACGAATATGCTTATCCTATTAAAAGATGTAGCCTTACTTAAAACAACATATAATATAGTTGCTCATGACTGAAATTGGTCTGGGTAAGAACAGCGCTGCAAATGCCAAAGGTAACAGAAATTACCATCTTTCCATTTTAAAGGGTAAGTATGTATTAATATTCCTCATCAATAAAACCACTGCCCCCTTTTATTAGTCTAATCTGTGCCTTGGCAATCCACTGACCTCTATATTTAAAAACTCAGTTGGATTTTCTAGATGGGTGTCTCCGCCTTCGTCTGTTTTCAAGGACCCACTCTTCTTTCCCTTGTTAAACTGACAATTAATTACCTGACTTATCAAGTTCATGTAGTAATTCATTAATACTGTTAGTTTATAAAGAAAATTTGATAAAAGTTACGTGGCTTGGTGCTTTCATAACTGCAAACTCAAAATACACCCACAAGTAAAAAATAATCTAGATATTGGTTAAAAAAAACTATGTTTGTGTAATGACATTATTCACATGAAGTAGATGATTTGTTTGATTTTTCGATCAGCTGTTTTAGTATCAAATGAATTAATAATGTCAAAGATTTGTGATTTAAATACATAAATTATTATAGTTAAGTTTTCTAAATCATGGTAACTTATTCTCCACTAAATTTTACTAACTACTCCCAGCATTAAAATAAAGTAGTATGATCCATTATGGGTAAACTTTAAGGTACACAATCCTTGATTGAAATGTAGTAGGTATACATTAAGAGTCATAATACACAACAATTATTATGTAGTAGACTTTGACTATTTTCAAGTAACAAACATATGTTTCTGTAAATAAAATTATCTCCCATGTTATCCTTATGGAGAAATTTGCAGCTTTAAAGGGCTCCAGGCCCTCAATCTCTCATTATTTCCCTAAAAAGAAAGTGTCCTGTACAACTTCACGTTACCCTCTTTCCAATGACACCAAAAACATGTCAATCGGTTCAGTAGTTTCGGAGGAGTAATTGTCACAAAAAACCTGCTTGCTTATTAAATAAGTACTAGAGGTCGTCCAGTGGTCAAAACTCGACCAAAAATATTTATTCAGACTTCTTTATTTTCATCCCACACTGTGAATACAACATGTGATTGGAATTTCTTCCATTTGTTTTGATTTTCTGTTTACATTTCGTTGTTATTTCGACACCAGCATGGCAATCCATAAGATCCATGTTAATTTTTTTTAAATTTTAAATTCATTTTTGTGCTTATTTTGAACCTATTTTAATTTATAAAGGGATTCTGCACATCTACAGGTAAATATCTTTCCAACAATATGCGTAGATTTTCCCTGCGATGCACAATAGCTGAGAAAAAAGGTTTTAAAGAAACATGCTTGCCTATATAGATAGATTAAATAAATAAACCTATGAAAAACAGTGTTTTTCAGAAATTTTAGAATTTGCTAACGCAAACATTTTTAAGTCTTTACGAAAATGTAATTTTTATACTAGGTGGCGTTCGCAGAGGCATCCACAAAATTGAGCGGAGTCATCAAAGGTTCATATTATATTGTTTTTGTAATACTGCAGTAAAAACAATCGTATGTAGCAGTAAAAGTAGCATTTTAACTCTTTAGGGAGTAAAAATCGTTTTTAGCCTCTACGGAGTAAAAATCAGCTGTTGACAACTCATTTGTTAATTTCTATTGTAAACGATTGCATGTATCGAAATATGTATCGATTCGTGTTTCGTAATAGTTTTAACCTACAGTCTACAGTCTCTTCCCAAAGCATTTTAGAATTGTAGATAAATTAATCCATTCCCACACTCAACACTGCTCACGTTTACTACTTCCTTCACCACCCCCTACGTCGTAGACCTGTTTCCCCTCTTCCCATAGCCTTTAAGGATTGCAGATACATTAATGTAATTGTCAAAGACAGTTCCCACACTCTGCACTGCAAGCTTTACTAATTCATTCGCCTTTTTTTTTTTGTTTTTTTTTTTTAAAGAGGTTGGCAGCCTCTTTTAACCTTGCATTTGCCCGTCCACATAGACTAAGCGCACGTGCGTGGATCGTTTACAGCAAAGCAAGGAGTGAGCCGGTGCAGTACAAAGGTGAACTGTACTGATAAAATGTTATCGGCAGTGACCAGGATCCGAACCCACGACACTACTGCCTTGGGCCCGAAGTCCGCGACGCTACCGACTGAGCCACCGACTCACTAATATATTGAAAACAACTAATTCACAACTTAGGCACTATTGTACGATAGGCATACGGCCTGATTGTTAATCGCTCCGTAACATTGGGTTCGGATCACCCACCTCACGTCGCAGCTACTACGCCTTCACTGCAGGCTGGGCGTCCCTCGTGGCCCCAATCGAGACTACAGCCGGTAGGAGATACCCTTAGCATTTCCAACGTCATAGACCTGTTTCCTTCCCTTCTCATAACATTTAAGTATTAGATACATTTATCTAACTTCCTTCACCTCTTCTTACGTCGCGGACCTGTTTCCCTCTCTTTCCATAGAATATTAAGATTGTAGATACCTTAATCTAATCGTCATAAACAGTTCCCACAACCCCGGACAGCTCGCCTTGACTACTTGCTTCACCACTTCCTACGTCACGGACCTGTTTCCCTCCCTTTCCGTAGCATTTTAGGATTGCAGATAACTTAATCTAATCGTCATAAACAGTTCCCAACTATGGACAGCTCGCCTTTACTACTTCCTTCACCACTTCCTACGTCACGGACCTGTTTCCCTCCCTTCCCTTAGCATTATTGGATTGCAAATTACTTAATCTAAACGTCATAAACAGATCCCACACTCCGGACAACTCGCCTCTACTACTTCCTTCACCACTTCCTACGTCACGGACCTGTTTCCCTCCCTTTCCATAGCATTTTAGGATTGCAGATACCTTAATCTAATCGTCTTAAACCGTTCCCACACTCCGACCAACTCGCCTTTACTACTTCCTTCATCACTTCCTACGTCAGGGACCTGTTTCCCTCCCTTTCCTTAGCATTATTGGATTGCAAATACCTTAATCTAATCGTCATAATCAGTTCCCACACTCCAGACAACTCGCCTCTACTACTTCCTTCACCACTTCCTACGTCACCAACCTGTTTCCCTCCCTTTCCATAGCATTTTAGGATTGCAGATACCTTAATCTAATCGTCATAAACAGTTCCCACAGTCCGGAGTGCTTGCCTATACTACTTCCTTCACCACTTCCTACGTCACGGACCTCTGTTTCCTTCCATTGCCATAGCATCATAGGATTGCAAATACCTTAATTTAATGGTCATATACAGATCCCATACACCGGACAACTCGCCTATACTACTTCCTTCACCACTTCCTACGTCACGGACCTGTTTCCCTCCATTGCCATAGCATCATAGGATTGCAAATACCTTAATTTAATGGTCATATACAGATCCTATACCCCGGACAACTCGCCTATACTACTTCCTTCACCACTTCCTACGTCACGGACCTGTTTTCCTCCCTTCCCATAGCATTTTAGATTTGTAGATACCTTATTCAATTGTCATAAACAGTTTCCACACTCCGGAGAGCTCGCCTTGACTACTTCCTTCACCACTTCCTACGTCGCGGACCTGTTTTCCTCCCTTCCCATTGCATTTTAGGATTGCAAATACCTTTATCTAATGGTCATAAACAGATCCCATACATCGAACAGCTCGACTTTACTACTTCCTTCACCACTTCCTACGTCACGGACCTGTTTCCTTCCCTTTTAATAGCATTTTAGGATTGCAGATACCTAAATCTAATCGTCATAAACAGTTTCCACACTCCAGACTGCTCACCTTTACTACTTCCTTCACCACTTCCTACGTCACGGACCTCAAGCTAGTGACGTCATTTGATTATATTTATGATCCATACCGTTTCTGTTCTAATATCTGTGGATTAATGCTATCAGCTATTTCTATATCTACTGCATTCAAAAGTCAACAGCTGATCATATGTTTTTGTTTATGTGTCAAATACTGCTTCCATAAGGATTACATTGAAACTTTGAGACCCAGTGGGGCGGATTCCTGAGAGATTTTTTTAACGCCATATAGATGTTGGCACTCACCGATATGGTCTTTATCACCATGCAAAATTTTAAAACGATTGATTCAGCCGTCTAGGAGGAGTTTGCGTATTACGAAATGCATAAGAGTCGACGTATAAGAGCTTCGCTCGCTTCGCTCGCTCCGCTCAATTAAATGAAATTGGTTGATTACCGGAAGTAACTACTTCATGTTTCATGTTTGCGGAACAGCATTAGATACGGTGAGGATTTTTTTGCTGATTACTCGAGTAGGCCTGGTCAACGAACCCTGATAACCAAAATACAGTGGAACTCAAATTGTCCGAATCAATTGGGGCCGAACCCAATTCGAATAAAAAAAAAATCGGTTAGTTGTTTTTTTTTTCGAAATTCACAGTCTTTAACCCAAATAGGTGAGTCATGCCGAGTTTTTACGATTGCGATTGCAGAACGCACCTGTGGCGATTTCGCGTACGGAAAATCTACGCTTTCGCCGGGATCGCGGATTACGATTGTGATTTTCCGTGACCGCGGGAGACGATAAATGGTGTCAACACGACCGTGGGATGTATTTATAATTTTGCCGCGATCGCGAAAAATGATGACGATGTGTCCGTGACCGCGGGAGACGATAAATGGTGTCAACACGACCGTGGGATGTATTTATAATTTTGCCGCGATCGCGAAAAATGATGACGATGTGTCCGTGACCGCGGGAGACGATAAATGGTGTCAACACGACCGTGGGATGTATTTATAATTTTGCCGCGATCGCGAAAAATGATGACGATGTGTCCGTGACCGCGGGAGACGATAAATGGTGTCAACACGACCGTGGGATGTATTTATAATTTTGCCGCGATCGCGAAAAATGATGACGATGTGTCCGTGACCGCGGGAGACGATAAATGGTGTCAACACGACCGTGGGATGTATTTATAATTTTGCCGCGATCTCGAAAAATGATGACGATGTGTCCGTGACCGTGGGAGACGATGATAGTGTTAACACGACCTGTCTTCTTTAATAACAATTCTTATTACTCTGGTTTTAAAATTTTTAATGATTTCTGTGAGCAATCCAGATTATCAGCAATCCGGATACAAATATCCTCAAAAGATAATATCCAAAGAGTTTGGATAATTGGAGTTATACTTACAGTAAATTTGAATCCAATAGACAAAGTGCTGCCATGCTATATACAAAGAACTCAATTTTCGGTAGTTTCAGCTTTAGTTAGCTATAATATAATAAAGCTCAGAGTCAGATCATAGCAAATGGTTGAATAATATCAGCAGGATATTACCTTTTCTATATCACTATATCATCACATGGACAAGTGTATATGGAGCTGCACGTCAGGAAAAGTCCTTTGGAGAGCTTAAACTATTTTTGTAAAACACTAATAAACAAGGCCGTCTCCCGAAAACTTATAAAATACTTGCATAAGCCTAAATATTGTTTAAAAAGAGCTTTTACTATCAGAGTGAGTGCTTCCGGAATATACTTAATTATGTAATAAGTCGAATCTTATAATTCAATTTAAAATTATTGTGAGAGTTATTTATTTTTATTTCACTCCGTTTTGAAATCAATCCTGCAATACTTAGAAATTACTCGATTTTGAACAACAAGTACACTAGTTTTAACTATTTTAAAATGTCTTCGTTAGTGCTAGTTAACATTCCTATTGAAATGGAGTTAAAAGCCCTGTATGTAGTTAACCCCTCTATTGATTAACCGAACAATTAATTTAAGTGAAACGGCCTCCCCCACTATACATGTTAAGATAGTTATCGTTTAAAACATTGACATATTCAGTGTTATATGTATATCATGTACTTAGTAGTGTATAATTTAGTGTTGTATATGTGGCAGCCCTGTCTTTGAGAATACACACTCTTCCGCCCTCAAGCTGTCTATTTATTGCAGAGCTTAAACACCTCTAGCATAATCTATTATAATCCAAATATTATATTCAGTGTGCTATACTTACAGAGTGTTCCGTTCTCCAGGTCATAGTCGAAGGCGTCCACTCTGCGTGTGGGTGTGTCTATGTAGTAGAGTATCTTGTTGTCCAGACTCCAGGTGAGGCCGTTGCTGATGGTCACAGGTCGTATCTCTACATCAGCTACACAAGGCTTGCTAGGGTCGTTGTCCAGGCGGTATAACGTGCCCCGGTCAGGCAGGACACTGCCCACTGGCTTCTCGAACCCTATCGTCCCTGTAGTCCGTCAATATGTTACTCTAAATTGGTGCAATGGAGTCAAACTTGATGATAGTCATGCATTTTTAATAACATACTGACTGTAAATTTCGAGGGTATACTGGTCTTTAACATGCAATCAACTTGACCAAGCTGTCATTGGGCAGAACCAGCTGATATTCGTAAGTAACAAAGCTAACAACCGCGAATACTAGAACAGAAAGTGGTATAGATCATGAACATAAACAAATTACGTAACTGGCCCGACCGAATCCTTTACTAATACCATTAACATATTATGGTTTTAGACAGTTCCATTTAAGCGATGTTAAATAATGATTACTTTTGGGCCAGTAACATGAATTGTTTATGTTTATGATCCATACCGCTTTCTGTTATAACATTCGTGCCAACATCTCATCTTTTCAACACTCGTCATTCACTTCATCCTTTTCAAAGTTGTAGGCATTTTCTTGGACTTGTCCCGGGCGTTTGATAGTGTTGAACACTGCAAATTAATTGAAGTCCTTAGCTATCTTGGCGCAAAATCTACCGAACTGGCATGGTTTCGCTCATACCTCTCACAGAGAACACAATTTGTAGAAATAGAATATTCAATACCCAGAATATAGACCATTCAAGATATTTGTACTGTACTGTAAGCGCACGACTTGTTTGCGCGTGGTCCCTCCACCGCCTCCGCGGCCAGGAGGAGCCCCCACCACAGCCCGGCGCTTGGCGATCTACTACTAGTCGCCCTAAAAATGTTGTCTATACTACTTCTACTCCTAGCGGACACACGGGGGAGTATCGGTGGCATCTTGAATGTGATTGCAAATGTAGTTTTAAATTACCCTACCATACAATTACAAAGTATTTGTTATGACCGCAGAGTAATAAAACAAAAGTTTTGTTTTATTACTCTGAGGTTATGACTTATGAATATTTTCCATTATCTCATAATTTTTTCGTCACGTTTAAAAAAAATAAATTAAATATTGTTAATTGTATCTGTCATATGCATCAAAAAAAGAAAACCATAATTAATTTAATTACACGTAATAAGTTACAATAATAAACAATTAATAGTAACAACGGAAGGAATCTTTAAGAAAAGGATATCAGTTACATTATGTTAAAATGGAGTTTCAAGGTCAGAGTCCGATATTGAATCCGTGTCCGAATCTTCACATTCACTGTCTTCTGAATCCACACCTCCAAGTTCAATAACAAAACGTTTCACAACTTCCTCCATTATGCTATCTTTAATCCAATATTCTTGTTCTATTTTAAGGGTGTGGCTGGTAAACCCCTCCCAATCTATTTTACTGATAGAAAAAATTGAATTTTTTTAGCTTCCTCCAATTTTGTCAGTGACAGATCACCCGTAATATTTTCCTCCTTGATTTTCCTTTTCATCTTGGCCCAAGCTAACTCAATCGGATTGAGGTCGCACATGTAAGGGGCAATCGAATCACGCTGTGACCACGCGATTTTAGCATTTCATCTATCCGATAAATTTTTTCAGGAGGCTTGTGCTGATTAATCAATTCCCACAACTCAAATTTTTTCATTTCCATCGAGCAAGGGATCTTATTTTTTGTCAGCCAGTCAATCATTTCTTTGCGTATTTGGATAGTGGCTTGTTTACTTGTAAGCAGTGGTAAGGGGCGTTGTCTAGCACAATAACACTTTTATTAGGGAGGGTTGGTATAAGTTTTTCATCGATCCACTTTTCAAAGTTTACCCCATTCATCTGGCCATGATAATCTCCAGTTACTTTACCGGCTCTAAATATTAGTGTTGCATCATGGCACAAAACCATCTTCTGAACCGGCACTAACCACAATTAATCTATTAGACGAGCTGGTGTTAGTGAGGACCCCGGGGACATCGTCACTGCTCCAGCATTTTCCAAATGTTAAGTTGTTATCAACCCATGTTTCGTCAAGATATATGATTTTACATTTTTCATGTCTACACTTTTGAATGTCTCGCAAGTAGCGAGCGCGCCAATTTACAATATCCAGCCGTTCTATCAACACTTTTCTAATTTTCCCACACCTTTTCCATTTAAACCCCATGTCTTTTAGCAGTTTTCGTAAATTGGAAACTCCCCAAGGAATATTAAATTTTTTCTGTAATTGCATATAACAGTTTTGGTGCTGTCGGCACTTTTTTTTGTATCGTATAAAAACATGAATAGTGTCTCTTATCATTCTTTTATCAAATTCATCGATGTGGAATTTCTTCTCCTCTGAGTAGGGTATTTTTTTACCTGGTGTTTCTAGGGTAGATCCTCCGGCCTCAACCCCTTCTTTCGAATACCTGTTAATCGCCGCCACTGACAATCGCTGCCAACTCAAATTTTGCTACAATCACTACTGTACCAGTCTCTACCTGTGGCCGTGAGTCACCACCCTCACCGCTACGTAACGGCATACCTTACTCCCCTCCCTTCACTAACCAAACCACCCTATTGGGAATGACCACTGAAGTAATACCTATATATATGTGTGCCACTATCAGTGGCTCATGATCTCCTAGCCCTGTTCGAGTGCCCCACGGAGTGCCCCAAGGCTCTATATTGGGCCCTACCCTGTTTATACTGTATATAAATGACTTACCTTGTAATATTAATGACTTATCTGTAAAAAGCTTTCTGTTTGCTGATGACTTGGCCTTGTGTGTACGGGGTAACTCTTTGAATGACGTTACAGATACATTGGATACAAAATCTGCTGTTATTAATGACTGGTGTAATGCAAACAAGTTATGTCTTAATGCTGATAAGACTCAAGACCTGACTATTAGTCTTAGCTGTAATGGTAATGATGTAAACACTCTGAAGTTTTTGGGTTTTCACTTGCAGTCAAACTTGAAGTGGTTTTCACATGTAGATTTTATAGCATCTAAAATTGTAAAATGCATATTTATGATAAGAGCACTTAGGTCCACTGTTTCAGTTGATGTCCTTATTTGTATATATTATGGCCACATTCATAGCTATTTGTCCTATGGTACCTCACTGTGGGCTAACAGTTTTTATGCTAACAGGTTGCTTTTTACTTTACAAAAGAAGGCGGTGAGGTTAATTTGTAGTGTGAATAGAACACATTGTAAGCACCTTTTCAGGGGTCTTAACATTCTCACATTTCCATCCTTGTATGTTTTGGCAAGTTTGTTGTTTGTAAAAGAAAACATTTCTCACTTTGAAAAGATATCTGATGTTCACAACTATTGTACTAGATCTAAAGATAATCTGTCTACACTAAGGCATAAGTATACAGCCACTCAAAATAGTTTTGAGTACCAAAGTGTTAAAATGTACAATTTCTTGCCTGCATCCATCAAAAACCTGTGTGTTTTAAAATTCAAACATGTTTTAAAAACTACTCTAACCCAGGCTTGCCTGTATAAACATGAAGAGTACTTTGGTTTAGAGTTTTAGATATTTTAGTTGCCAGAGCAATTTTGTTTGTTTTGTTTTTCTTTTGACGATTGTCATGAACTTTGTACATAGTTTTAACGACAATAAATCATTTCATTTCATTTCATTCATTTATAGTGCTATAATTCATTCTGTGTAAACGTTTCATAAACGGTTCTGTGTTTACGGTACTATAGTTTATACTACTGTTGTTCGAAACAGAGGTCGACGCTGATTGTTTAATTACACTAGCTGCGTGCCCGTTCTACGCACGGGGATCTTATCATAGTCAGTAACACCTTCTTATATTAAGCACAGCAGATGTTTTGCATACTTTCAGATATGCTGACAAAACTATTATATACTAGCAAAGTACCCGTCCTTCGTACGGGGTTGGCATAGAAGTATAAAATGCTTATTGCAGTTACGGGAGAGGACACGGTTTAAGGAAATTTGGTCTTTAAATTTATACGGTATCCTATAGTGTAGCACACATCTACCATAGCCCTAATGTTCTACAACTGCACCTAAACCATGGAAAAAGTAAGGTTCTCATTGTGTACCACAACTTTTTGTTGCTAGTTGGTTCAAATTAGCTGTTGTAATAAATGCAAAAAACATAATAGTGCTGCACCCTGTTGGTAAGCCTTACTTTTAATGCTATTTAATATCATAGAACCAACTTGCACAGTTGAAACGGCTGAAAGATTTCTTTTATTCCCTTAATATGAATACTTATAAGGCTAACATGAGAAAATCCAGAGCCAGAGCCACTGGGGCGGATTCTGAAAGTGTTTTTGAGGTCAGAATATGTCTATATATTAATCAGGAATGTCAGCTATCATCACACCAAATTTCAACCTTATCGGTTTAGTATTTACTTAAGTATGTATTTCTCACAAACATCCATCCATCCATCCATCAATCCATCCATACATCCATACATCCAAACTTTTTTACTTATAATATTAGTAAGTTAGGATAAGTAAACTGTTGTAATATTGCTTGTTTATGCATATATTTTTATCAAACTTGGCAAATTTCTTTCTTTCATACTAGGCCAATACTTAATATTTGCCTATAAATCACACTTTGTTACCCTCCCTGCAGGCAGCAAACCTAGGTAATCGTTAAACCTAATGTTATTGAATTAGATTTAATTGAAAATAAAGTCACACTAATGAAATTTTGCTTAGGCTGCAGGTTTGCTGCGGTGGGGGTACTATGGAATTTATATTTATGTAGAAAGAAGACATTTGTGGTCGTAGAGATTAACTCTAATTTATATAAGATACTAAATAATCCGGTTGGTCACAATTAGTAGCGCCGGTCGCTTGTTATTTGAACAGCTACTGCAAACCAGCGCTACTATTCGTATTTGCTAGCAGCTATACCCGTGCCTTGCAACGGGGTCAGTATGCAAAAGAGACAATGTTGGTTCTTTGAAAATGCCAAATGGTATCACTCCTACCATTTAATTCAGAAACAAAATATAACTGTATAACTTAACTCGATAGTAGTACGTTTTGGTTAACTAATACCGTTCATACTTATTTAGGCTACCTACGATACAAAACCAATGATAGATTTTAAGGTAATATAACGTGTTAAATGGTTTTCACTGTAAACAAAAAAACCATCACAACAGTTACAAACCGAAAAATAGGAAATAATAGGAAAATATAAATAAATATGGAAAATAGGGTAATTTTCTACAACAATATTTTAGTGAAATTATAATCAGGAAAATGGAAATTCACTCAGTCTATAGACTTGCTGCGGAAGGGGGATTCTGTTTACTCAGAAATAAATAAAAAAAATAAACCTCGTAAAACTCAGGATAATGGCCTGGCAATGGTTATAGAATCTTAATTATTCTTATATCCATGAATGATTTATTTTACAACGAATTATTCCCTGTAAAATATTATTACAGTATTTCACAAATATTAGTACAAACTCAGTATAATAGATCATAAACATAAACAAATGAAGTAACTGAAAGAATCATACACTAATGAAATTACATTAACATATGGTTTGACAGCTCCATTTAAGTGATGTTAAATAATGTTCACATTCGGGCTAGTGACATCATTATTAAATTTATAATCCTTACCCTCTCAGTTCTAATAATCGTGCAGTATTTAATATGTTTGAACCAGCTGTGTGGAATTGTGAAATCAAAATTCATTTGACAGTTAGTTCTGCTAGTTTACATTTTTAAACTTTGTAGGTTTGTTCTTTGTTACCATGGATACCATCAATCAATATTTACTTTTAAATCTCTCACCTCAAATTTTTGAATGCCCACGGGGCAGAGCCCTAGGACAATATCGAAGCGGGAATAGTTCTATATGTATCCTCGGAACTGTAGCTTCATTTGTGTGCAATTTGAGCCCAGTAGGTTCAGTAGTTTTTGAGATTAGCTCATACAAACACACAGACACCACCGCTTCTTTATAATAGTACTAGCAACAGAGCCCGTTGTAGTTAATAAATACAACGGTCCCTAGAAAGTACAGTAGTACATAATATATGCCCTTGTAAGTACCTGAACATTTTTTTAAGAATGAAATTGTTTAGAAAATAAACTGATTTTCTAAAAGAGTAAAGCAACGTCTTTTTAAAACAAATGGTAAATCTGTGTCCGTCTGTGCTAATTCAATCCTTGGAATGAATACAATTTCACGTGCTGCTGATCCAGTTAAAACCTCTGCAATTATTTAATTGGGCTTGAGTTCTTTAACAATTAATCGTGTCCCATTACATAACCCCCGTTTTGTGTTAAGATTTCGTAGCAATATTATTACAGCTCCAATTTTTAAATTTAATTTTTGTATTGGCATTCCCAATACACAAATTAAGGAGGTTGAGGAAGTTGCATCATCTCTGAGTGAAGTGTTGGTCAGACTATCTTGTTCTGTTTCTTTTTCATTTTCTGGTTCTCCATCCTGATTGCTTGATAAACACTCTTTTACCCCTTGGAGTAAATCTTTATCTATACTATAATTTGGTTTCTTCAATTTATTTTTATGAGCTGTTGATTCACGTCTGCCAGAACATGTTTTACTTTTTCCATATTTTTTATGCACGGCCACGTTTTGATTTTGGTAAGATTATATCCTCTTGATTCTCAGGCATACTATTGTCTATCAAAACATCGTAATGCCCAGCATCCACATTTCCTGAGAATCGTAGTTTATAGATCGTTGTGCCTTCACCAACCGTTACAAAATAATCCAATTTCTCAGCATATATTTTGAATTGGCAGTCAAAAACTCTTGCTGCAGCTTCGATTTCGACATTACCGGCGTATTCCCCATCTTTAGGTCATCAAATTTCTGTATTCCGTCGCGTTTTTTTCCTTCTAGTCTATATGTCTTATCCCCTACGATCAAAGGACAATAGTAGTCCCAGTTATTGACGACTTCATCAACTACCGTGGATCGTATATCACTGTATCTGGATTGAGATTTATGGCATAAAAATGAGACACTTCTAAAGAAACAGTTTCCATCACCAACCATGTAGTGAAGAGTAAAGTTATTCATTTTTAAACTAATGTAAAATATTGAGTTTATAATTAACATTTCAAAATAACAAATATTAAATACTATTTTAAACTGTGAATTATAAATTAAATTTGAATAATTTATAATTGGCAGTTTAAAATAATAATTTTTGGTTATGAAATCCATACATCACTTAACTTGCCAATCTATACTTATTAATGGTACAGATTAAAAACATCACTTTAGAAACACACTTTACGGACCTCAACCACCAATTCAAATAGTAAACAACTAAATGTAAACAAAGAAAAATCAAGGAAATAACAATAAAACAATCTAATACATGTGTTCCATATGATCAGATGATGCATACTGGCTAACCCATTATTACTACCATACAATTTTTTAGATTATTCATACCGGCAAAACGTATTACTACCATAAATAAATAAAACTCAAACTTTACTAATTATTTGGAAATCTACACAGATTTTATTGACCTATTAATTAATAAAATCGGTCCAGTAGAACTGTAGATTTAGTTGTAGAAAGTTAACATAAATCTCTCCAATTCAATATTTTCTCACCACAATAAATTAGGAGATTGCTAAGCTTTTTTGCAAATAACTCTTAAACGGTGAGGAAATCGACCAAAGTGGAAGGTGATGTTCTGAAAGAGAATAAAATTTGCTACAAAGCACTCTTAGGCGTTTTTTGAAAATATTCAAAAAAGGCAACCTAAAGTTAACTATAAATTAAAATTTTAAAATATTAACTAAAAAAAAAATCAGTTTTTAATGTATTTTTGCTTTTTATTCTTTATTTACCACAAATATTTAATAAAATCAAACTTTCATAATTATTTGCAAATCTACACAAATTAGGCTTTCCAACGATACATTAGTTAACAAAATCGGTCCAGTAGAAGTCTAGATTTAGCTGTACAAAGTTTAACAAAAATATCCCTAATTCAGTATTTTTAACAACTAAAAATTTGGAGGTCACTTATCTAATTTGACAATAACTTTTAAATGGTGAGTAAATCGTAGAAAATGCAGTGATATTCTGAAAGAAGATAAAATTTCCTACAAATACCTTCTGTGTATTTCTTGAAATAATTTAATAAAGGCAGCCAAAAGCTGACTACAAATATAAACTTGAAAATAACAACCTGAAAAAAACAGTTTTTAATGTATTTTTGTTATTTTTATTTTTCCACCACAAATATTAAATAAAATCAAACTTTCATAATTATTTGCAAATCTACATGAGTAAGGCTTTCCAATGACTCATTAATTAACAAAATCGGTCCGGTAGAAGTCTAGATTTAGTTGTACAAAGTTTAACAAAAATATCCCAAACTCAATATTTTCTCATTATTATAAATTCGGAGGTTGCTTAGCTTTTTTGCAAACAACTTTTAAATGGTGAGGAAATCGACCAAAGTGGAAGGTGATATTCTGAAAGAGAATAAAATTTCCTACAAATTGATACCATACACTTCTTGGAAACACTAAAAAAAGGCAGCTAAAAGTCGTACCCAAATAAAAAGTGTAAAAAACACCGTTTTCAATGTATTTCTTATGGAAAACATGTTTTTTTGAAAATTTTCACCATAAATCATAATAAAAACAAACTTTCATAATTATTTGCAAATCTACACGACCTAAGCTTTCCAACGACCCATTAATTAATAAAATCGGTCCAGTAGAACTCTAGATTTAGTTGTACAAAGATTTTTAAAACTGAATTATATATAGAATAGATAGATAGATATAGATAGATAGATAGATAAACCTTCGCAAATACAGTATCTGACAGTTTAAAGCCAAAACTAATGCTTCGCAATTAAATGTCACCTGGATCTTGTTGGTCCATATGTTAAATCCAATGGTTAAACTAAAAAATGCTTTATAGATCTATACTTTAATACTTTTGCTTTAATACTTTTCTTTGAAATGGCAACCATACAAAGTAGGTATTTTAAGCAAAGTATGAATGGAGATGAGTGTAGGATGAGTGGCGCGATCTTGTAGTCTTGTTAGTGACATATTCCTTAGACACAACTGTTATAAGGCATAGCCCTAAGGTTGGCCTATAATTGAAAGTTACTTTCCACAATGGTTAAACGTATTTAAGGTACTACCTCAACCACACAATTTAACACTTTATTCGGGTTGTCATTTTCATTATCAAGGTGCTCTTCTCCTTTCCGTGAAACACTGAGAAATAAGGACATTACCAACAGACATATAGGTACACAAAAAAAATGAACTTATTAAGGGAATTTGCTACGCTTTAAGCATAACAAAGTACATACAAAGTACAAAATTAGTATTTTAAATCTTTGTTTATGTCATAAAATTGTATCATAACAATTTATATTTGCTTGGACCGAAGATGACCCGAAATTATGTCGAAATGCTATATGAATCGGTTTGCTATATGAAATGAAGTACAGTAAATCTATAGACGATTTAGATTGGTAATTTATAATAAAAACTAGTTGCTATGCCCGTGCTTCGCTACGGGGTGACTGGGGTGAGAATACAGAAAAGAATCATTCTGTTTTACTTTGAGATACTATAATATACTATAAGAAACTGTTACAACACACTTACCAGGAAACATATAGGCAAAGGCTCAATCGTGCTTATTGATTATTCAAATGAAGATCTCTCAATGTATTACAATACTATCATTTTATATAGTGTATAGCATTTAAAAAATATATGCTAAAGTATGATTTATTGACCACATGGCACCAAGAAACAATTCTCATTGTAAACAAATTAAATTAAATAGCAGAACAGCATTTCTGACAACAGCTGTTTGTTTCCCATGTTAATCTTATGGAGAAATATGAAACTTTAAAGGGCCCAAGGGCCTTATTCTTTAATTGTTTAGCTAAAAAGAAAGTTTCCTGCACAACTTCACGTTACGCTCTTTCCAATGACACCAAAAACATGTCAATCGGTTCAGTAGTTTCGGAGGAGTAATTGTCACAAAAAACTTGCTTGCGTATTAAATAAGTACGAGCTGTTAGCCCGTCCTACGTACGGGAATTCAGTAGTCAGTTAAACCGTGTACAATTCAGATCAGCTAGTTTACACTTATAAAGACAAAGTTTCTTGCAGTTTTAATGTGGCAAATCATCTTGTAAACAAATGTTGTGTGACCAAATAAGTTTTTATTCCATCATAGGCCTATACGATATGCATTTTAAATCCAATAATTTTACAATAAAACAGCAATTCTGCAATTTCTACGATGTGAAAAGCGTTGAAGTGAGATTTGCAGCCGATTCGCACCGACGCACACTGATTATAAGTAGCCTACAGTAGAGAGTAATAGCATAGATAAAACATACTCCCGTAATAGTCAATTGAGAAGTGTATAGACCTAGTCAACGATACCACCTTTCATAGCATACCTGCCTCTTCCATAATTATTATCACCACAATACAACTACTATACACAATTTCCAGTAGGTCTGAATAGAAACGACCCAAAATAAAACGATAATATCCAATAAAATTCACAGAACACATAATTTAACTTTGGTGTCCTGACATTAAAACTAATCGTCACACCTATCCTTTATATCAATTTCACTGCAATAATTGCTAAATAAATAAGTGTAAACAAAGAAAAGTAAAAACAATAACAGTTTGTTTTGAAACAGCTGTTTGGTTCAAATAACATTCATTTGAAAAAAAGAACTGGTCACATAGTAGCAGGAATATAAAAAGTAAACACGTTAGTAAAGGTAATGACGTAGTTGTCAATGTTTATTATCCATACCGTTATCAGTTCTATCCTTGATAATTACCCACCCTCATTGAATAAATGTACATCGTAATTTCCCATATTAGTTAATTTAAACTACAATATATTCATAGTTGAAATAAAAGTGATATTTTCACGTTTGGGGGCGCTGATATAGGCACCCCCAAACGTAACCACAACTGAACACGATTTCATAAAAGGATGGTTTGTCTAATTGCAGTATCCTAGGTTAATGTTGACGTTGTGTTCAATCTATGGCATCCATCTTTTTATCTTTGTATAAAACCCGGCTGAGGTTGTGGTGGTAATTTAAGAACGTGATTCCTGATTATGCTTGATCTTCTTTTTATGACATCAATATTTCCGGGCCTAATCCAAACAAAATTAAAGCAGACAAACATAGTTTAAAACAAAAAGCTACCATGAAGAATTAAAACATGTAAACATTGTTATTTTTCTAATCTTTCCTTTAAAAGTGGAGCAGTAAAATAATTTGCATTTATATTTTTTTATTAAGATTCGTGTTCCTTAAGATTATAAAGCCTCGATTTGTATTGTGGTTTAATTAATTTTGGTCTAAATTATTTTAAACTGTGGTCTAATAATCTCTACTAATCTTACTTATTTCCTATAATCAATGACAAAATAAGAGTAAACAAAATAACCTCATAGTTCCATAGTTTATATTTAACCAGCTGTTAGTTAAAACAAATTATGTTGCTCTAAAACAAATCGAAGATTACAAAGATTGCTTTAAAAAAATAATTTGAACATCCTACTATTTTACTTTGTATAATTTAATTAATCTGTCATCCTCTTACAGAAGAATTGAACGTATCAATGATTTGCATTACACATAGTATAAATACGTCAACCCTAAGTATGTCTTTACATTTTTATCCAAATGCTGAATTTGTGGCACAAAAGCTGAATGTTTACAGCTGTTATGTTAAGCAAATTATTTTATGCCAAAAGCTAGTTTAGAATCTTAGCGTCGGCTGCTACACTTTAAAAAAATTAACACTTAATTTCAAAAAAACTGGGAACCTAAACTAAATTTATGGCTTCGACATTCCCTAGTTCTCAAAATTATCTTTCTTTCAACACAAAAATCATGAAAATCCGTCGAGTGGTTGATTCAGAATCGTGAAATAAAAAAACACTGTTTCGTTTTAATATTATAGATAGATTACTAAAATAGGCCACGAACTATTGATAGGCCTACATAAACAACGTTCAAAGCGTTTGAACAATTCATGATGGTTTGCTGAATAAATGTTTTACTAAAATGCGTTATCGTTTTCTTAGCATAAACTAACATTTTGGAATCCAGACAGTAAAAGCAAAACTTATACAGTTAAGACTACAATTAAATTGAATAAGTCTGTAATAAATAAGGTGCAACACCAACGATAACTAATTTGTAAATTACAGTGATGTGTTGGTACGTAAAATGATTCTTGCTGCTACCAACGGTTCAAAAGAAAAGAACCAGCAGGCCTACCGTACCAAAAACCAACGTTTACAGTTAAGAACTATAGTACATCCGACCAATTATATGCGTTAAACAAGGTTATTGATCTCTTGGTTTTGGATTTTCTCGTAAAAAGTTATCGGCAATCAAAGTTATTTCCCATTAATTGCTTTGTTTGTAAACAACTCTTAATGTAAACTTATCGGTGTCAGTTTGAAAAAAAACCTTATACAACAACTTTCTGTTATTTAATAGATTACGTATGCCCCATGGTGGAAGGAAAAAACATAGGTGTGCTATTCCCACATATTCCAATCAGTCATTTGCCACTGATGACTTTGGACTACCAATACTTTAGTAGGTATCAGACGTTTTCAAAAATTTAGCATCTATATATTAATTACGTAAGCCGATTCTTTGCGTAAAAATTGTGGGCGACTGGGAAGTCGTAGAATGAAGGTATAGGGCTCATATTAAAGGTCTTGACCCCGTGATGGTGGGAAAAATAGTGAAATTTCCCAAATTTCAACACAAAATTAGATATATCGTAAAATGTTCTCCATAAGAATAGCATTAGAAGCCATTTACTGCTGATTTTTGTTTACTTCAATACATTTGATCGTGATTTATCACTAAGCCAGTAGCAGTATCACATTTGGATTACTCATTTGCCAGTCAATTCTGCAATGTACTGCATTCCTAATAAAACCAGGGACAACGTTACCTATAATCAAGACTTTTTAGTTTCGGCTAAGAAAGTTAGAAACAATCGTTTTATATAGGTACTGTGCAATTTCAAAATTGGGTATTTTTAAGTAAATGAGTTACGCGTATGATTAGTAGTAGAATATCTCCTTTGATTCATAAAAGATGGCTCAAATCAAAGGAATTTAACTTAGAACGGCTGAAAAAAGTAAAGTTTTTTTCTTTTAATTTTTAGGCTAACGTTGAGTTTAAGGAATTTTTAACATGAAATAATTTACTAAATAATAAACGATTCAAGATAAAACAGAAAACTTCTGCTTTGTTTTGACTTCAAAACAGATGTTAAAGATTTATTCAAAATTTTTTTTGTAAATTTACTATAATTTATATTTGAGATTTATTGTAGTGTTTAAATCTTGTATGAAGTGGAATAACCTCAACAGGTACTCTTATAAAACAACCTGGGAATAAAGATAAAATGGATTCGTACAGGTATTTGTTCAATATGACAAATTTAAATGGGTGGAAAAACAATATTGTTTGGAGATTTTTTTACCGCCTGTTGCTCCTAGAAAAAAGGTTCAAATAATAGGTCTGTAGCCTAGCATGCACGGTAGTAAAGGGAGTATCCATATATAACAGTAAAACCTAGAGGTAGTTTCAGGTTTTTAAAACAACAAAAAATATGCATGACAAAGATGCTGATCAACAGTTATTTCGTGGTTGGTTTCTACAACTGGGTAATGGAACCCTAACCAGTCGCAGAATAGTCATCGATCAACGGCTCGGTTGTTTAAGCCCTTTTTTGATAGAATATGTAAAGTCATCGCACCTTTAGGATGAATACCACAACATAAACTTACACACTAGGCTAATAGTAGTTTTTTTTATGTTGATCAGAAACACATCTGGGGTTAAGTTTGGTCAATCGGATACCTTTACTTTACACTAATTTTGTTAATACTTTACAAAAGACACTTAGAAATAATAACTGGGCCGGGGTGCTAATTTAGCGGGTTTGACCTAGAACTAAGCTTATCTCAACACACCTTTAGTTGCCTTTTCATATTTGACGAGGAAAATTTCCAATATTTTAATCGGGGAAGCCTTTTTATCATCACCAAACAAAAGACCAAAGCTACCTTAGTAAACCAATGTTTATTCACAAACATGTTTGCTGTTGTTAGCAGAGTTAAACATCTGGAGGCATTCAAATTATTTATTGAAAACTAGCTGTTATACCCGTGCTTTGCAACGGGAAGAGGACACAAAATAGAAAAATTTTAATCTTTACATCTGTTGCATATAATAGTTACACATTCGCCAACGATTTTAGAAACAAAATTCAACTTTAATAGCCTTAATAGAAACGTTTAAGTTATGACTTTTAAATCTGGTAAGTAGTGGATACCACCATTTTGGTTTTGATTGAGCGGAGCGAGCGAAGCGAGCGAAGCTCTTTGGGATCAACTTCAATGCAAACAATATAACACCATCACTCAATAACGGCTGAACACATTTCAGCCAAACTTAACAAGACTACTTAGACTAATAATGAGATGGTTTGTAAACAAACAAATTTCAATTAGATAATGCTAATGCAATTTAAAACGAACTTAAAATTTCAAATTTTTAACATTAGGCTTATGGGACTAAAGTAGTTATGACAGTTTTTTTGTTTACAAGAAATATGTAAACAAGAGAATCATAAGGTATTTCTGAACTTTCTATACTTTTCTTTTAAACGTTTTTAAACCATTCCTATAATTTTAATAAACAAGAAAATGCCGTTAAAACATTTTTTAAGGCGCGGAATTCACTGAAAATCGAGAAATTATACGGAACTACTTTCTCAATGCGCGGAGCATAAACAAGGAGCGGAGGGATACGGACCGGTGACTACTTTCTTGGGAACCTATTTGTGTTGCCAGCTGATTAGAAACAGCCAATGTTAGAAATCAGGATTTAATAAGTGATATATCGAACCGCATCGAAATCGGTATTTAATCCGATAATACCTCATAGGTTATATTAAGTTGAATTACATCGACGGTACAGTAAGTTATTACACTTATTGATAAAACGCAGATTGAACACTGATCTAATTTAGGCAGGTGGGGGTCGGGGTTTATGAGTATTCGTGACTACATTAAGTGTTTTGAAGTAAGGTTAGATTAGGAAGGTAAAGTGTAGGTTATAGGTAGGTGATCGGGTTGTTTATTTGTGTTGCACCATATAATTTTTATCTTTTGGAATGGAATAGTTGGTTAAGGTTAAACGGGGAAACGATTTCAAAAATGCTTGCATATGGTCTTAACTTAACAAACCATCTACAGTATTCTAGCTTTGACTTTATATAAAGTCAATGATTCTAGCAAATTATTACATACTGGCCAAAAGAAAAGAGAACATTTGGTGTTGGATCTTTGACCATAGCAAAACTAACATATAATTTATGGAATGTGAAAAGTTGTATATCATTATATACTATTCTGTAATATTAATAATTGTTCGGCAAATCCTCATTTTAATGGCTCGGCTGAAAATGGAATCTGCATTTTGTGAAACAGTTATTTGGTAACAATTCAGTCATTTCAAATGTTGATAAAATTTCCTTTCTCTTTTTTATACTTTAATGCCCTTTTTGGATGTTAATATCAGATTCCAACTACTGTAATATTTTCCTGGTCAAAACTACCTTACACTTCTCGAAGAGGTAAATTTGAATTATTATAATTTTAATCTTTAAAACCAGCATTAGTAAATAAATCTATTGACCTTTTTGCATTTAGTTACTTATACAAATATCAAATCACGTTTGTTCCGCTCAACTGGCTTTCACCTCTCTGAAAGCAACCCTAGTTAATTTTAAATCTTGTGTAGGCTGATATGAGAAAAACTGACCAAATCTTCGAATAAAACATTGACATACATGATTTACCTTCATCTTACATATATTAGCGAATTTCCCATATAGGGAATAAGCTATTACCGTAGTACTCATGGTAAGACCTGGACGCGGGACCGATTTTTTTTTTCGTTTTGAGGTCCCTAGAGGCCAAAAACACCATCCGTTCAAATTCATATATATATATATTTATATATATATATATATATTTATTTATATATATATATATATATATATATGTCCGTCAGCACGATAACTCAAGCAAAAATGATCCGATTTTGATGAAATTTGGTACAAACGTGTAAACGTACGTTTATTCGAACGAGTTCGCGATCCAGCATGATCGGACCATGGGAACTGGGGTTTACGGGGGGTTTTATGGGGTAAAAATAGGGTTTTCCCATTTTTGACCCAAAAAACAAAAGATTTTGCAATTTCTTTCCAAACCATTTTGTAGAGCTTAAAAAACAAATAATTAGGTATATTGAAGCGTTATTATGCGCCTAATAGTTACGGAGAAAATTCCAAAAAATTGTAAATTTAAAATTCCCATGTTATTCTTATGGAGAAAAAGTAAACTGTTGTAGTTTGCTTGTTTGTGAACATATTTTGATCAAATTTGGAAAATGTTTTTATTTCTTACTAACCATTCACATTTTACAAAAAAAAAAAAAACAAAAAAACAGTTTTATCCTCCCTGATGCAGCAAACCTAAGTACTTGTTAAACTAATTTTATTTAAATCAAGAATAAATGTTATATTTTTAAGTAGACATTTCAGTGTAAATCCAATCAGTCAAATGGAAATTCGCTTAGTATGCAGGTTTGCTGCGGCGGGGGTATTTTAATTTATTATTGACATTTTCAATTTCAATTTTGAAGTTGCAAAAATACTAATTATTACATTTAAATGAATTTTTTTTTAATTTCACTCTTCTTTATATTAAATCACAAATTCTTCAATCTTCATTTTCTTCACTCACAATAAATCTTTAGCAAAACTAAGTCAGCTGTTATAAACTTTAGAAATATTGCTGGGCCTTATGAATACAGTCTTTTGAAATATTAAAGAAACTATATCTATAGATACTATAAAAAATTGTGAACAAATAATTTAGCATTAAAGACAGCAGACAATACTAATATGATTATTAAAGCATCAAGGACTAAAAAATGTAATACAAATAAAAAAATTCAAATACAGAATAATTATGTTTCATTGCATCTCTGATTCTACTCTACAAAAATATCAACAAACAACTTAATATACACAACTCGTTCTTTTAATCAGTTCCATCGTCCATTGCCTTTACATTTTCACACTTACCATTAAGTAAACATAGTAAACATATATTTAATTGATTTTAGAAACAAAAGAACACTGTGTACTGCTTAGTTTTATGATATTTTCCTTGGTTTAATTTAATCAGTGGTGTGGCAAACCACAAATAATAAATGTATCAAATAAAGTAAATGTGAACTGAAAGCTATGTTAAGATAAAATAAGATTATTTTGTATTACCATTTAATAATAAAATATAGTTACACATATACAACAGATTTTAGAAAAAAAAAATTAACGACGTACAATTTAGTTATTGATGATTTTCTTTAGTTTAATTTAAGCATAGGTTTAGCAAAACACAATAACTTAATTTACCTAAATATAGGCCTACATATAAAAACAATGTGATGTGCAAGTTATGTTAAGTTAATCTAACACATGTTAAGCAGTTAGAATTTATTTCAAGTAGCCTCCAAATTCATACAAAACATCTATACTTTGTAATTTTCATACTGTTTCCATGAAAACATATCAATAACATTATTTTCTTAACTTAGACGCTTTAAAAAATCCAAAGCAGAGCCGGAGTTGACACAGCAACGGTTATATAATCTTTTTTTTCTATAATCATTGACATAGTTTTTGAATAAATAATCCACGATAAAAGGTTAGATTAAAATAAACCTACCTCATAGTTATGGAAAATATTATATTTAATTTCTTTGTATGTATCAGCTGTCTGAAATTGTGAAATGTGCAGTTTAGCAGTTCTTCTGGTTTACATTAAAATGTCAAAGCCCAAAGCGAATGTAAACAAACATTGTTAGTGTTCTCATCACAGCCATGGAGACCAATCAATATTTACTTTTAAAATGTTCACGTCAGAACTTTTAAAGCCAAAGGGGCAAAGCCTACGGTCAGTATCGAAATGTGAATAGTCCTATAAGGGTCCTTGGTATGGTAGCTATATTATTGTAAAATTTAAGCCCAGTTGATTCAGTAGTTTTTGCACCTATTAGTAATACACATACAGACAGACACCATTAGATTTTTATATCATAGTATAGAATAGATAACATCAACAAAAACAACAAATAAAAACAACAATCTATGTATTACACAAAAGGTATGTTGTGCTGGGATATCTATCCTGATACAAAGATCATTTGATTCTGAGTTTGTTTAATATTACAATGATTTGTTTTACACTTGAGCTTTTTAGGGACTCTTGTCCCTACAAGCCACTAGTTCAGTTTAATGGCATGTTATTAAAATCTTTGAGGCACTACAATTTCTGATTAGATTCACCTTTTACGAAGCAGTTTGCGTTGTTTTGATCTACTTTATAAGAACTTTAGGGTGAGGTTTAACTCGAGATATGTTTACGTTTAGGAATTTCAAGACTTCCACCGTGGACCGTTCCTCAATTATGTGAAGAAATAGTGAACTCCACCAAATCATTCCTAATTATGGTTGTCACACATCTTTAAGGTTTCTGGTTTCATGACATTTTTCTAAACAGCTTAAAAGAAATTAAATGTATATTAGATGTTTTCCCAACCCTGTATATTGCAGTACACTCTCGATTATTTGAGCCCCAGTCATCCGATACTCTGAGATATATCCAATGCAGCTTTAGGCTTTGATTTATGTTTTATTCCAGCGTCATTACCGACAATTTGTTTATTTAGAACTCAATAATTTGCAATTCTAAAGGATTGTTTCAAGGTTCGCGGAACCCGAGATAACCTCTGTCCCGAAAATCTCAGTCAATCGGGAGTTTTTTGGGAGTACTAATTTTAATTGGTTTATAGAAACAACCCTAAGTGGGCCTAAATTTGTATTTTCAGCCAAATATTATTTTTATTTTTAAATATAGATAGTTATCATAACACAGTAGGTAATCTCATGAAAATAAATACAAGAACAACTCTTCGTAATATGCGTTTTGTTAGATGTCCGAGGTATAACTTGAAAAGTTGTATGGTAATATTACGTGCGAACTTTCAATTATACTAGTAAGGCCCACCTTCATGACGTACGAACTTTCAATTGCACTAGGGAGGTCCACCGTCATCACGTACGAACTTTCAATTGCACTAGGGAGGTCCACCGTCAGGTCCTCGGTAGCATCGGGCGTCGAACACTCCCGAGGCCTCGCTAGTCGGATACACGTCGCTAGTCGTATACAGAGTTCGTTAGTCCTCACAAGCGAGCAAAATTGAATATCAATTGAAAGTTATAGGTAGACATTCGGTTTTTTTTATATGTTTTACTACTGTATGTAAGGACTAAGGAACTGTTATTAGAATCATCATTTATAATATTTAACTTATGTAAAAAAATATAAAGATCTGACTGAGTCCTCGGTTTGAGCAATAATAGTGCGTTGGTCCGCACTACTGCCTTTCAGAGTGTGCGCGGGAGGGCGACCTTTCACTAAGGGGGACCTCATACAAACGGGGGTGTGTGTGTATGTGTGTGTGTGTGTGTGTGTTTATGTAAGGTGGTATGTTTTAAAAGTTTATTGTTTCTTTTTACATTAAATATTGTTTAAGATTATGGTATTTTGTATTGTATAGTATATGTTTAGATTTGTATAAACAGGTATTAAGTGTAAGAGAGGGCCATGTGGCCCTCACTTTGCCTGACTAAATAAATCATTTTTCATTTCATTTCATTTAATTTCATTTTTAAGCTAAAATTCTTTTTGGCTATGTCTATACAACAAAGACAGTAATGAAAATTATTCTACATTTGCAAACAAAGGCATTAAAAAAATAATCTTTCATTTTCTGCGTATATCCTCAAATTAAAGTAAAGTTAGGGAATTAGGAATACGAATCATGAAAATAGTGTATTAATAACAATCTTATGTTGTCCATATAGTATTTACATTTTGTCCCAAAACAATTCTGAATTAAATATTATTTTAAGTACCGAGTGAAACATTTTATTGAGTCAAAACGAGTTTTGTAAGGTTAATCACACTACACTTTCATAAGTTTACATATTGATAATATATATATATATACGGATAATAATTAACCGAACAATTATTTATGTGAAACGGCCTCCCCCATTATATCTGTATTTTTCAACTAATTATCTACACGGTATTTTAATTAGACTAAAATGTCCGACTTACAGTATCGACCTAGATCACCACAAGCAATTAATTGCTAAATTGCAACAGGCTAGAAAATAGCTATGATGCACAGTTTGCTTTAGTTAAGTGTGGGACTTAATTACACTTATCATTAATACAGAGGCATTCCATCCTCAACCTACATAAAATGTATCAATACTACATTTTTCTAAATTTTAAACATCACAAAAAACCAATATTTCGAAGGGTTAAAATAAAAAGGGTCTAATAGTAAAGGCATTTTGTACTAGGGTAAAGGCTACACAACTTTACCTGCCCACATCCTGCCATTGGCATCGGCTTTGCCGTCATTTAGGCGGTTCATGGGTTCATGCTGATCAACAGTATTGATTGTAGTATGGTAGTGAACACCCGTGTCCCATTCCCATGTCAGCATAACTAGATCACGTCCCAGACCAGCGACAAACTTGTACCTCTGTCCTCTCATAGGCACCACCAGAGCTACAGGTTTGTCTACAACACGCACAGAAAGTCAACAGTAATGATTGCAGAATGTTATTGAACACCAGTGTCCCACTCCCAAGTCAGCGTAACTAGATCACGTCCCAGACCAGCTACAAACTTTTACCTCTGTCCTCTCATAGGCACCACCAGAGCTACAGGTTTGTCTACAACACGCACAGAAAGTCAACAGTAATGATTGCAGAATGTTATTGAACACCAGTGTCCCACTCCCAAGTCAACATAACTAGATCACGTCCCAGACCAGCTACAAACTTTTACCTCTGTCCTCTCATAGGCACCACCAGAGCTACAGGTTTGTCTACAACATGCACAGAAAGTCAACAGTAATGATTGCAGAATGTTATTGAACACCAGTGTCCCACTCCCAAGTCAACATAACTAGATCACGTCCCAGACCAGCTACAAACTTTTACCTCTGTCCTCTCATAGGCACCACCAGAGCTACAGGTTTGTCTACAACATGCACAGAAAGTCAACAGTAATGATTGCAGAATGTTATTGAACACCAGTGGCCCACTCCCAAGTCAACATAACTAGTTCACGTCCCAGACCAGCTACAAACTTTTACCTCTGTCCTCTCATAGGCACCACCAGAGCTACAGGTTTGTCTACAACATGCACAGAAAGTCAACAGTAATGATTGCAGAATGTTATTGAACACCAGTGTCCCACTCCCAAGTCAACATAACTAGATCACGTCCCAGACCACCTACAAACTTTTACCTCTGTCCTCTCATAGGCACCACCAGAGCTACAGGTTTGTCTACAACACGCACAGAAAGTCAACAGTAATGATTACAGAATGTTATTGAACACCAGTGCCCCACTCCCAAGTCAACATAACTAGATCACGTCCCAGACCAGCTACAAACTTTTACCTCTGTCCTCTCATAGGCACCACCAGAGCTACAGGTTTGTCTACAACATGCACAGAAAGTCAACAGTAATGATTGCAGAATGTTATTGAACACCAGTGTCCCACTCCCAAGTCAACATAACTAGATCACGTCCCAGACCAGCTACAAACTTTTACCTCTGTCCTCTCATAGGCACCACCAGAGCTACAGGTTTGTCTACAACACGCACAGAAAGTCAACAGTAATGATTGCAGAATGTTATTGAACACCAGTGTCCCACACCCAAGTCAGCATAACCAGGTCACGTCCCAGACCAGCTACAAACTTTTACCTCTGTCCTCTCATAGGCACCACCAGAGCTACAGGTTTGTCTACAACATGCACAGAAAGTCAACAGTAATGATTGCAGAATGTTATTGAACACCAGTGTCCCACACCCAAGTCAGCATAACCAGGTCACGTCCCAGACCAGCTACAAACTTTTACCTCTGTCCTCTCATAGGCACCACCAGAGCTACAGGTTTGTCTACAACACGCACAGAAAGTCAACAGTAATGATTGCAGAATGTTATTGAACACCAGTGTCCCACACCCAAGTCAGCATAACCAGGTCACGTCCCAGACCAGCTACAAACTTTTACCTCTGTCCTCTCATAGGCACCACCAGAGCTACAGGTTTGTCTACAACACGCACAGAAAGTCAACAGTAATGATTGCAGAATGTTATTGAACACCAGTGTCCCACACCCAAGTCAACATAACTAGATCACGTCCCAGACCAGCTACAAACTTTTACCTCTGTCCTGTGATCTAGTTATGCTGACTTGGGAGTTGGACACGGGTGTTCACTAATCACTACCATTCTACAATCATTACTGTTGACATACCTCTGTCCTCTTAAAGGCACCACTAGAGCTACAAGATTGTCTACAGCATAAACAAAAACCAAGTCGTTGAAGTTGATGATAAGTAGTGTAGTAAACTAGTAGTGTACGAGTCAATCTAAACCCCTTATTATAGTAAGATCTCTTTGGCTTGACATCTTACCAAATTTCAACGAGATGTCAGTTTTGATGGCCGGGTCATATCTGTGTAGTGCCTGGCCCGATATGTCGACATAGTAGAGGACTTTCTCTGTTGGGTCCCAGTGAGGACCCTCTCCGTGGTCCACAGGCTCCGTCACTCTGGTCAGCACAGGGCCGTCCTGCATCGTCAGTGTAAGACAGTCAGACGATCTAGAAACACATGGAAAGTCTTGTACAAATGATTCCATGACGCAATTTTGAAATACTTAGATCAAAAGCACTAAAATGTAGCGCATTCCTTTAATTTTGATCAATGACTAATCCGTTTTTTTGTAAACAGGTACGCATCTTAGGATTACGACGTGTTGTTAAAGTTATATTTTAAAGTTCCGAATATTTTTCGTTTGAATACTTCATAAAATAACTGTATACCAATCTCAAGATAAAAGTCAACTTTTTATGATTTTGGGTAGCTACATCCTACGTTAATGTAACTTTAATTCAATTTTCAATAACATGATAATTCTGGTCTTGGTTCCAGCATTTTATAAAGGAACTAGTGTAACCGTTTTACGGAAGGAACAGTGTACCCGTTTTACGGACAGGGATCTTGTAGTCAATTGAAACAATATTATGTATAGAACAGCAGTTTGTTGTCGCATTTTATCAAGTTTGCATTTTTCAAGATATGCTTGCAAAACAATTACACACACAACTGTCGTCGATCTAATATCCCAGCAACCCGAATTTCTTGCAAATAAAGGTTCCAGAATATCTGTTATTTTATATTTGACTAGCTGTGTACCCGTTCTACGGACGAGGATCTAGTAGTCAGTTTAAACCTTATTATTGAGCGGAGCGAGCGAAGCGAGCGAAGCTCTTATACGTCGACTTTTATGCATTTCGTAATACGCAAACTCCTCCTAGACGGCTGAATCAATCGTTTTCAAATTTTGGATGGTGATAAAGACCATATCGGTGAGTGCCAACATCTATATGGCGTTAAAAATAACTCTCAGGAATCCGCCCCACTGGGTCTCAAAGTTTCAATGTAATCCTTATGGAAGCAGTATTTGACACATAAACAAAGACATATGATCAGCTGTTGACTTTTGAATGCAATAGATAAAGAAATAGCTGATAGCATTATTCCACAGATATTAGAACAGAAACGGTATGAATCATAAATATAATCAAATGACGACACTAGCTTGAGGTCCGTGACGTAGGAAGTGCTAAAGGAAGTACTAAAGGTGAGCAGTCTGGAGTGTGGAAACTGTTTATGACGATTAGATTTAGGTATCTGCATTCCAAAAACTATAAGGGAAGGGAGGAAAACGGGTCCACGACGTAGGAAGTGATGAAGGAAGTAGTCAAGGCGAGCTGTCCGGAGTGTGGGATCTGCTTACGACCATTATTTTAAGGTATTTGCAATCCTATGATGCTATAGGAAGGGAGAAAACAGGTCCGTGACGTAGGAAGTGGTGAAGGAAGTAGTAAAGTCGAGAAGTCCGGAGTGTGGGAACTGTTTATGACGATTAAATTAAGGTATCTGCAATCATAAAATGCTATGGGAAGGGAGGATAACGGGTCCGCGGCGTAGGAATGATGAAGGAAGTAGTCAAGGCGAGCTGTCCGGAGTGTGGGAACTGTTTATGACGATTAGATTAAGGTATCTGCAATCATAAAATGCTATTGAAAGGGAGGGAAACAGGTCCGTGGCGTAGGAAGTGGCGAAGGAAATAGTCAAGGTAAGCTGACCGGAGTGTGGGAACTGTTTATGACGATTAGATCAAGGTATCTGCAATCATATAATGCTGTGGGAAGGGAGGAAAACAGGTCCACGACGTAGGAAGTGGTGAAGGAAGTAGTAAAGGTTAACAGTCTGGAGTGTGGGAACTGTTCATGACGATTAGATTAAGGTATCAACAAACATAAAATGCTATGGGAAGGGAGGAAAACAGGTCCACGACGTAGGAAGTGGTGAAGGAAGTAGTAAAGGCGAGCAGTCCGGAGTGTGGGAACTGTTTATGACGATTAGAATAGGGTATCTGCAATCATAAAATGCTATGGGAAAGGAGGAAAACGGGTCCGTGACGTAGGAAGTGATGAAGGAAGTAGTCAAGGCGAGCTGTCCGGAGTGAGGGAACTGTTTATGACAATTAGATTAAGGTATCTGCAATCATATAATGCTGTGGGAAGGGAGGAAAACAGGTCCACGACGTAGGAAGTGGTGAAGGAAGTAGTAAAGGCGAACAGTCTGGAGTGTGGGAACTGTTCATGACGATTAGATTAAGATATCAACAAACATAAAATGCTATGGGAAGGGAGGAAAACGGGTCCGCGACGTAGGAATGATGAAGGAAGTAGTCAAGGTAAGCTGTCCGGAATGTGGGAACTGTTTATGACGATTAGATCAAGGTATCTGCAATCCTTAAATGCTATGGGAAGGGAAGTAAACAGGTCCGTGACGTAGGAAGTGGTGAAGGAAGTAGTAAAGGCGAGCAGTCTGGAATGTGGGAACTGGTCATGACGATTTTATTAAGGTATCTGCAATCATAAAATGCCATGGAAAGGGAGGGAAACAGGTCCGTGGCGTAGGAAGTGGGGAAAGAAGTAGTAAAGTGAGCAGTGGGGAGTGTGGAAACTGGAAACCGTTTGTAGCAGTTTTAATGTATATCTACAATGCTGAAATGCTATGAGAAGGGATGGAAGCATGCCCATGTTATAGGTAATGGTGAAAGAAATAGTAAAGGCTAGCAGTACGGAGTGTGGGAATGTTTGGGGCAATTAGATTAACGTATCTAAAATAATAAATTATTTTGGAAAGTGGTGAATACAGGTCCACGACGTAGGAAGTGGCTTAGGAATTAGTAAAGTATGAGCATAGTGTGTGATCCATCTGTGGCAGTTAGATTAATGTATCTTCAATCCTAAAATGCTATGAGAAGGGAAGGAAACAGGCCCCACGACGTAGGAATTGGTGAAGGAAGTAGTAAGGCTAGCAGTGCAGAGTGTAGGAACTGTCTTTGGCTATAACATTTAATGTATCTGCAATCCTAAAATGCTATGGGAAGAGAGGGAAACAGGTCCACGACGTAGGGGGTGGTGAAGGAAGTAGTAAAGGTGAGCAGTGTTGAGTGTGGGAATGGATTAATGTATCTGCAATGCTAAAATGCTACGGGAAGAGACTATGTAGACTGTATGTTAAAATGATTACGAAGCACGAATCGATATATATTTTCGATACATGCAATCGTTGACAATCGAAATTTACTGAGTTGACAACAACTGATTTTTACTCCAAAGAGGCTACAGTATAAAAGATGTTTACTCCCTAAATATTAAAAATGGTACTTTAGACCCGCAACGCATGCATTAAAAACTACTGTTTTTACTGCAGTATGACAAAAACAATATAATATGAACCCTTGATGACTCCGCTCAATTTTGTGGATGCCTCTGCGAACGCCACCTAGTATTCAGATCAACAGATGGATTGCATAGTGTGCAGTTGACAAAATATGCTTCCAAACCTAAAGGAATACTCACAACATTCGAAAACACAATATCTGACAGTTTCAAGCCAAAAATAATGCTTTGAAATTAAATGTCCCCAGGATATAAATCTGTTTTGTTCTGTTCGTGCTGAACCAGTACCGGTACCGAGAGTCGTCGTCAAAATTTGGTTGTGGATAATCTACGTACCACTAGGATACGGACCACACGCCTATTATTAGCGGATCATCAGGGCAGCGTATGGTTGTACCAACAGGGGATAAGCCTATTGACGGTGGTTATAGTAGTATGTTTTCTGTGGTACGGTTCAGCGATGGCAGCGCAATAGTGGAGAGTCGGAACATTCACATTGGAAAAGCGATTATAGCAGCAGCTGTGGACCTCTGATACGATCACAACGACATCGCAGCAACATCCGTGATCACCCACTGCAGTTTAGATTTTTTACTTGCAGATGTTGTATTTTTTAATTGGAAACTTTGTCTCCACTAATTTGAGGGAACTGCTGGGCGTAGAAGCTTGGTAGAGGTGTCTAAAGAACGGTCTTGGTTTGTAGATGAGCCATCAAAAGCAAACCTGCCGCAGCAAACCTGCACATTAAGCGAATTCATTAAGGATGGAAAATTGCAATTTACTGCAGATTTTTAGGTTACTTCTATGTTTTCATTCAGCTTGCTTATTGAATACAGTTATCCTATCCTATACTCTAATACGAGCAATGTTTGTATGTATGTATGCTTGCTTGCTTGTACCTAGATCTCGAAAACGGCTCCGACGATTTTCTTCAAATGTTGTAAATAGTTTATTTCTGGCCTAAAAACGAGTTTACTGCAGTTAGAACTGCCAAAAAAATCTAAATACATAGAAAAATGAAACTGAAAATCACATTTTTTTAACATTAGTCTTATGGGTTGCTAGGTAACCATGTTGGCTGAATTAAATAACAAGGAAAAAGTAAACAAAAGACTTGTGTCTATCCACAGTACACTAGCAAAACAAAATACAGTACAAAAGGAAAAACATCAGTTGTTCCTATTGAGCAAAGATTATACTGAAGATTACTAGATTCTATAGTCAAGGGTAGCAGTGTGGAGTGTGGGATCTGTTTATGACGATTAGATTACGGTATCTGCAATCCTTAAATGCTATGGAAAGGGAGGAAAACAGGTCCACGACATAGGAAGTGGTGAAGGAAGTAGTAAAGGCGAGCAGTCTGGAGTGTGGGAACTGTTTATGACGATTAAATTAAGGTATCTGCAATCCTAAAATGTAATGGTAGGGAGGAAAACAGGTCCATGACGTAGGAAATGGGGAAGGAAGTTGTAAGGCTAGCAGTGCAAAGTGTGGGGACCGTCTGTGGCATTTATGTATCTGCAATTCTAAAATAGTATAAAGAAGGAGGGCAAACAGGTCTACGACATAGGGAGTGGTGAAGGAAGTAGTAAGGGTGAGCAGTCCGGAGTGTGGGAATTGTTAATAACGATTAGATCAAGTTATCTACAATCCTAAAATGCTATGGGAAGGGAGGGAATCAGGTCCGCGACGTAGGAAGTGGTAAAGGAAGTAGTAAAGGCGAGCAGTCTGGAGTGTGAAAACTGTTTATGACGATTAGATTAAGGAATCTAGAATCCTAAAATGCTATGGGAATGGAGGGAAACAGGTCCGCGACGTAGGAAGTGGTAAAGGAAGTAGTAAAGGCGAGCAGTCTGGAGTGTGAAAACTGTTTATGACGATTATATTAAGGAATCTAGAATCCTAAAATGCTATGGGAATGGAGGGATACAGGTCCGCGACGTAGGAAGTGATGAAGGAAGTAGTAAAGGCGAGCAGTCTGGAGTTTGAAAACTGTTTATGACGATTAGATTAAGGAATCTGCAATCCTAAAATGCTATGGGAAGGGAGGGAAACAGGTTCACGACGTAGGAAGTGGTGAAGGATGTAGTAAAGGTGAGCAGTCCGGAGTGTGGGAACTGTTAATAACGATTAGATCAAGTTATCTACAATTCTTAAATGCTATGGGAAGGGAGGGAATCAGGTCCGCGACGTAAGAAGTGGTGATGGAAGTAGTAAAGGTGAGCAGTCCGGAGTGTGGGAAATGTTTATAACGATTAGATTTTAAGGTATCTACAATCCTAAAATGCTATGGGAATGGAGGGAAACAGGTCTGCGACGTAAGAAGAGGTGAAGGAAGTAGTAAAGGCAAGCAGCCCGGAGTGTTGGAACTGTTAATGACGATTAGATTAAGGTATCTTCAATCCTAAAATGCCATTGGAAGGGAGAGAAACAGGTCCGCGACGTAGGAAGTGGTGAAGGAAGTAGTAAAGGTGAGCAGTCTGGAGTCTAGGAACTGTTTATGGGAATTACATTAAGGTATCTACAATCCTAAAATGCTACAAGAAGGGAGGAAAACATGTCCATGACGTAGGAAATGGTGTAGGAAGTAGTAATGCTAGCAGTGCAGAGTGTGGGAACTGTCTGTGGCATTTATGTATCTGCAATTCTAAAATGGTATAGGGAAGGAGGGCAAACAGGTCCACGACGTAGGGAGTGGTGAAGTAAGTAGTGAAGGTTAGCAGTTTGGAGATTGGGAGTGGATTAATGTATCTGCAATACTTTTCAGAGTAAACTAATAATATCCCCCGAGCAAAGGCCGGTCCCCAGGTACTCCTATACTCTATACGAGCAATGTTTTCTTGTATGTATGTATGCTTGCACCAAGATCTCGAAAACGGCTCCGATGATTTTCTTCAAAGGTTTTAAATAGTTTATTTTTGGCCTAAAAACGAGTTAACTGCAGTTAGAACTGCCAACAAAAATCTAATTACGTAGAAAAATGAAACTGAAAGTCACATTTTTTTTACATTAGTCTTATGGGTTGCTAAGTAACCATGTTGGTTGTATTGAATAACAAGGAAAAAGTAAACAAAAGACTTGTAAGTAGTCTATCAACAGTATACTAACAATTACAAAATACAGTACAAAAGAAAAAACATCAGTTGTTACTATTGAGCAAAGATTATACTGAAGATTACTCGATACATTGTAGCAGGGCTTTTTAACTATGATTGTAATAAAGACTAGAAGTGTGGAGTGTGGGAACTGTTTATAACGATTAGATTAAGGTATCTGCAATCCTAAAATGCTATGGGATGGGAGGGAAAGAGGTCCGTGTCGTAGGAAGTGGTGAAGGAAGTAGTAAAGGCAAGCAGTCCGGATTGTGGGAACTGTATATGACGATTAGACTAAGGTATCTGCAATCTTAAAATGCAATTGGAAGGGAGGAAAACAGGTCCACGACGTAGGAAGTGGTGAAGGAAGTAGTAAAGGCGAGCATTCCAAGTGTGTGAACTGTTAATGACGATTAGATTAATGTATCTGCAATCCTAAAATTTCATGGGAAGGGAGGAAAACAGGTCCGTGACGTAGGAAGTGGTGAAGGAAATAGTAAAGGCGAGCAGTCTGGAGTGTGGGAACTGTTTATGACGAAAAATTAAGGTATCTGCAATTCTAAAATGCTATAGGAAGGGAGGAAAACAGGTCCGCAACGTAGGAAGTAGTGAATGAAGTAGTAAAGGCAAGCAGCTCGGAGTGTGGGAACTATTTATTACGATTAGATAAAGGTATCTGTAATCCTAAAATGCCGTGGGAAGGGAGATAAACGGGTCCACAACGTATGAATGGGTAAAGGGAGTAGTAAAGGTGAGCAGTCCGGAGTGTGGGAACTGTTAATGACGATTACATTAAGGTATATGCAATCTTAAAATGCAATTGGAAGGGAGGGAAAGAGGTCCGCGACGTAGGAAGTGGTGAAGGAAGTAGTAAATTCAAGTACGGCAGTCCGGAGTGTGGGAACTGTTTATGACGATTAGATTAAGGAAGCTATAATCCTAAAATGCAATGGGAAGGGAGGGAAACAGTTTCGCGACGAAGGAAGTGGTGAAGGAAGTAGTAAAGGCAAGCAGTCCGGAGTGTGGAAACTGTTAATGACGATTAGATTAGGGTATCTGCAATCCTAAAATGCTATGGGAAGGGAGGGAAACAGGTCAGCGATGTAGGAAGTGGTGATGGAAGTAGTTAAGGTGAGCAGTCTGGAGTGTGAAAACTATTTATGACGATTAGATTAAGGAATCTGGAATCCTAAAATGCTATGGGAATGGAGGGAAACAGGGTCCGCGACGTAGGAAGTGGTGAAGGAAGTAGTAAAGGTGAGCAGTCTGGAGTCTGGGAACTGTTTATGGGAATAACATTAAGGTATCTACAATCTTAAAATGCTACGAGAAGGGAGGAAAACAGGTCCATGACGTAGGAAATTGTGTAGGAAGTAGTAATGCTAGCAGTGCATAGTGTGGGAACTGTCTGTGGAATTTATGTATCTGCAATTCTAAAATGGTATAGTGAAGGAGGGCAAACCGGTCCACGACGTAGGAAGTGATGAAGGAAGTAGTAAAGGCGAGCAGTCTGGAGTGTGAAAAATGTTTATGACGATTAGATTAAGGAATCTGCAATCGTAAAATGCTATGGGAAGGGAGGGAAACAGGTTCACGACGTAGGAAGTGGTGAAGGAAGTAGTAAAGGTGAGCAGTCCGGAGTGTGGGAACTGTTAATAACGATTAGATCAAGTTATCTACAATCCTAAAATGCTATGGGAAGGGAGGGAATCAGGTCCGCGACGTAAGAAGTGGTGATGGAAGTAGTAAAGGTGAGCAGTCCGGAGTGTGGGAAATGTTTATGACGATTAGATTTTAAGGTATCTACAATCCTAAAATGCTATGGGAATGGAGGGAAACAGGTCTGCGACGTAAGAAGAGGTGAAGGAAGTAGTAAAGGCAAGCAGCCCGGAGTGTTGGAACTGTTAATGACGATTAGATAAAGGTATCTGCAATCCTAAAATGCCATTGGAAGGGAGAGAAACAGGTCCGCGACGTAGGAAGTGGTGAAGGAAGTAGTAAAGGTGAGCAGTCTGGAGTCTAGGAACTGTTTATGGGAATTACATTAAGGTATCTACAATCCTAAAATGCTACGAGAAGGGAGGAAAACATGTCCATGACGTAGGAAATGGTGTAGGAAGTAGTAATGCTAGCAGTGCAGAGTGTGGGAACTGTCTGTGGCATTTATGTATCTGCAATTCTAAAATGGTATAGGGAAGGAGGGCAAACAGGTCCACGACGTAGGGAGTGGTGAAGTAAGTAGTGAAGGTTAGCAGTTTGGAGATTGGGAGTGGATTAATGTATCTGCAATACTTTTCAGAGTAAACTAATAATTTCCCCCGAGCAAAGCCCGGTCCCCAGGTACTCCTATACTCTAATACGAGCAATGTTTTCTTGTATGAATGTATGCTTGCACCAAGATCTCGAAAACGGCTCCGACGATTTTCTTCAAATGTTTTAAATAGTTTATTTTTGGCCTAAAAACGAGTTAACTGCAGTTAGAACTGCCAACAAAAATCTAAATTCCTAGAAAAATGAAACTGAAAGTCACATTTTTTTTACATTAGTCTTATGGGTTGCTAAGTAACCATGTTGGTTGTATTGAATAACAAGGAAAAAGTAAACAAAAGACTAGTAAGTAGTCTATCAACAGTATACTAGCAATTACAAAATACAGTACAAAAGAAAAAACATCAGTTGTTACTATTGAGCAAAGATTATACTGAAGATTACTCGATACATTGTAGCAGGGCTTTTTATCTATGATTGTAATAAAGACTAGAAGTGTGGAGTGTGGGAACTGTTAATAACGATTAGATTAAGGTATCTGCAATCCTAAAATGCTATGGGATGGGAGGGAAAGAGGTCCGTGTCGTAGGAAGTGGTGAAGGAAGTAGTAAAGGCAAGCAGTCCGGATTGTGGGAACTGTATATGACGATTAGACTAAGGTATCTGCAATCTTAAAATGCAATTGGAAGGGAGGAAAACAGGTCCACGACGTAGGAAGTGGTGAAGGAAGTAGTAAAGGCGAGCTGTCCGGAGTGTGGGAAGTATTAATGACGAATAGATTAATGTATCTACAATCCTAAAATGCTAAGGGAAGGGAGGGAAACAGGTCCACGACGTAGAAAGTGGAGAAGGAAGTAGTAAAAGTGAGCATTCCAAGTGTGTGAACTGTTAATGACGATTAGATTAATGTATCTGCAATCCTAAAATTTCATGGGAAGGGAGGAAAACAGGTCCGTGACGTAGGAAGTGGTGAAGGAAATAGTAAAGGCAAGCAGTCTGGAGTGTGGGAACTGTTTATGACGAAGAGATTAAGGTATCTGCAATTCTAAAATGCTATGGGAAGGGAGGAAAACAGGTCCGCAACGTAGGAAGTAGTGAATGAAGTAGTAAAGGTGAGCAGTCCGGAGTGTGGGAACTGTTAATGACGATTACATTAAGGTATATACAATCTTAAAATGCAATTGGAAGGGAGGGAAAGAGGTCCGCGACGTAGAGGAAGTGGTGAAGGAAGTAGTAAATTCAAGTACGGCAGTCCGGAGTGTGGGAACTGTTTATGACGATTAGATTAAGGAAGCTATAATCCTAAAATGCAATGGGAAGGGAGGGAAACAGGTCCGCGACGAAGGAAGTGGTGAAGGAAGTAGTAAAGGCAAGCAGTCCGGAGTGTGGAAACTGTTAATGACGATTAGATTAGGGTATCTGCAATCCTAAAATGCTATGGGAAGGGAGGGAAACAGGTCAGCGATGTAGGAAGTGGTGATGGAAGTAGTTAAGGTGAGCAGTCTGGAGTGTGGGAACTCTTAATGGGGATTAGATTAAGGTATCTACAATCCTAAAATGCTATGAGAAGGGAGGAAAACAGGTCCATGACGTAGGAAATGATGACGGAAGTAGTAAGGCTAGCAGTGTAGAGTGTGGGAACTGTCTGTGGCATTAAGGTATTTGCAATTCTAAAGTGGTATAGGGTAGGAGGGCAAACAGGTCCACAACGTAGGGAGTGGTGAAGGAAGTAGTAAAGGTGAGCAGTGTGGAGTTTAGGAGTGGATTAATTTATCTGCAATACTAAACTGCTTTCAGAGTAAACTAATGATTTTCCCCGAGCAAAACTCGGTCCCCAGGTACTGTATACCAATAAGAGCTTGAAGAGCTCATAGAGAGCCTTTGAAGGTTATTAGACTAACGAAAGGGGTTGTGCATGTTTACCAGTGCTACTCGGAAACAAAAACCATTTAACTTATCTCTAACAAAATATTCTCAAAGTGCGCCGAGCTTTGGCCTAAAAAAATACAATTTAACTTACCCAAATATAGTTAGGTAAAAATATTCTCTAACTCGATCCTGCAAAAAAGTTCAGGCCAGATCCATTTTAATGCGCTTGGATTGTGTCATTTATAATTCGGCTTATATTTCTCTTAACCAACAGATTATTTATTTGCCGAAGAAGATCGTTGTGCTCTCATCGCGTCTAATAACATATAAACACAGAAACCTTGCCTAAAATAGTACCTATCTTGAGGGATGATTTGCAGTGGCATTATACGGACCGTGACCACTTGTTCGTGAGATTTTATAAATAACACTACACTTCGGCTGTAAAAAAATAGCACAAAGAGTAATTACCATGCAGCTACTGTCATGACAGAAATGTCATGTTCCTTTCAAAATAGATCTCATAATCCTTTATAAGATACGTTGATTAACAACAATGCATGTAAACGTTACTATTTACGTAACAGCCAGTTTATAGTGTTTGCTTTTTAGAAATTCAGCATTCCTTTGTCATTTGCATTATTTGTTGCCAATGAAGCCGCACGACCATATGAACGAGGCCCCTAACAGTTCCAGAATAAAATCCATTTTCACTAAAAGTATATTCCACTACGACTAACATTGCAAAGAGAGATTATATTGACAACTTTAATTAATTGATAAGGCTGAGACAACTGACATACACATGTCAAGGGATTCTAGCTTTAACAGCAACCGCACGACCAACTTCTCAAAACTATGTTAGAGCGTTATTCATTGGCACAGAAATACGGTGTGATGACCGACGTGACGAAGGAAAAAATAAAACTTACACAAAGGGTGGCCTCCATTTGAAGTAAGAACGTACCTTCTCGACAAACAGTTATTTTTGCTCAAATAAAAGCATAGGCCTGGATTTAATATGCATTACACTGATGAAATCGCGGACGTGTTTACCACAAAAGATCTACCAATACGATTTTAATACTATTTAAAGGTTCTTCCAAAAGAAGAGAAACCAGTTAACGTAGTAATAATAACTCCGATGATGTACGGTATGGGAAATATTTTATTCATTGAATGATCAAACATTTTTTGTAACCAACCAACAAACGCAATAGTGCCAATAATCATTATTAATTGTACACTTACTAGGTTTTATTTAGTAATAAGTGTAAAAACAATAATGATATTAATTGCGTTAGTTACCAAAAAATGGTTAATCATTCAACGAATAAAATATTTCCCATACCGTACGTCATCAGAGTTATTATTAGTATGTTATCTGGTATCTCTTCCTTTGGAAGAACCTTTAAATAGTATTAAAATCGGATTGGTGGATCTTTTGAAGTCAAACACTTCCGTGATTTAATCAGTGTAATGCAGATTAATCTATGATTTTATTTGGAAAAAAATATCTGTTTGTTGGGAAGACACGTTCTAACTTCAAAGGGAGGTATATCCGTTACAGTGTAAGTTTGATTTTTCCTTCGTCACGTCAGGTCAGTTCGTATCGTACTTCTGTGCCAATGAACGAACAACCCTCTAGAACTCGTTGACATGGGAGGTATCAGTTAGTTGCCTTAGCCTTATCAATTACCTACATAAAGTTGTCAATATAATCAATATAATAATTGTTATATAGGGTGATTACCGAGAAACGCATGTTTTTCAAATAACTAGTATTCAGGCAATTCAAAGCAAAAAGTATATTTATGAGTGGAAAAACAGTGTACGCAATATGCAATTTCAGAATAAAATTACTTACAATTTAGTGTTTAAAAATTACATATCTAAGGTGGTCGCCTTCTGCTTTGATACAGTGTTGAAGGTGTTCCTTAAAACTTGCTACGGATTTTGCTAACATATCTCTAGGAATGGTGTTGATTTCCTGGCGAATAGCTTCTTTAAGTTCCTGTATTGTTTGTGGTTTGTTTATGTAAATTCTAGATAAAAAAAAACCATTGAAAGAAATCGGGAACTGCAAGATCCGAGCGAGAAGGCCAAGTGACATCACCAAAACGTGTGATAACTCTTGTAGGGGATGTTCGAAGAAGGAATTTCATACCAAGCAGAAGGCAACCATCTCAGAGATGTAATTTTTTCAAACTAAATTGTAAGTAATTTTATTCTAAAATTGCATATTGTGTACAGTGTTTTTCCACTCGTAAATATAACTTTTTATCTGAATTGCCTGAATACTCGTTATTTGAAAAACATGCGTTTCTCGGTAATCACCCTATATAAATAATAATTGAAGTGAAGTTAACTTTTATTCTTGAACTGGGGCCTCCTCTTTTATATGTACTAGCGGCTTCATTGGCAGCAAATAATGTACATAACATAGCAATGTGGCATTTCCAAAAAGCAAAAAATACTGTAAATTGTCTGTTACTTAAATATTGACGTTTACATGAATTTTTAATCAACGTATCTTATAAAGGATGATGTAATTTAGTTTTAAAGAAATATGGCCTTCCTGTCATGACAGTAGCTGCTTAAATAGTATTTACTCATTGTGCAATTTTTTACAGCCAAAATGTCGTGTTATTTTCAATAATGTTACCAACCCAGTGGACCACGGTCCATAATATAGGCCACTGCCAATAATTTGTCAAGATAGGTACCATTTTAGGCAAGGTTTATGTGTTTGGATGTTATTAGACACGGTAAGAGCACAATAGACTTCTTCTGCAGATGAATTATCTATTGGAGAAATATGATCCGAATTATAAAATGTCGCAATGCGAGTTTGATCATTTTGTAACTATATAGGTAAGTTGCAGAGATTTTTTTAGGCTGCTGCTCAGTGCACTTTAAGAATATATTTTTGAGAGATAAATTAAACTGGTTTTGTTGCTGAGTAGCGCTAGTAAACATGCACAACCCTTTTCGTTAGTCTTATAACTTTCAAAGGCTCTCTAAGAGTTCAAGTTCTTATTTGTATACATATCGATATTATGTTCTCACTAAGATGAATGAATACATCGAAGTAACCTCTCTGAAAAGTCTGCAGTATATTGCAGTTTTCCAGCTTATGACAATAATCTCATCAACCTATGACGATCTGTTTAGAATAATATGATAAAATATAGGTAAAAGTGGTGAAAAAGTCTGACACCAACCCGTAAAATAGATATAAGATAGTTCAATAACAAATAATTAATTGTAAGAGTTACTGTGATAAAAGGATTTTCCACTGATATCGTAATGGAACGTTATAATGCAAAACATGACATGATACAGACGAAAATCAATTTTAAAATCAGAAAATAACGAGCCGTTGGCCCGTCCTTCGTACGGGAATCGAGTAGTCCATTAAAACTGTATATAGTGTGTCTATTACTAATTCAAGCATAGTTTAAGCATTTAAAAATTGATAGTAAAGAAAAAGCTTCCAAGATGAGTTAAAACATGTGATCATTGTTATTTCCCCAACCTTTCCTCAAAAAGTCGAATAGTAAAATAATTTTCATAAGCTTTCTTTTGAAGATTCGTGAGCTTCGATTCGTATACGGCAATGGTTATAGAATCTTACTTATTTCCTATGATCAATGACAAAATATCAGAGTAAATAAACTAACCTTATAAATCTATAGAATATTTTTTATTCAACCAGCTGTTAGTTATAACAAATCATATTTCGCTAAAACAAACTAAATATTTTAAAGACTGCTCAAAAAAATAAATTAGAACATCTATTATTTTACTATGTATATTTAAATAAGCCCTCATCATCTTCCCTATTAAATAACCGTATCAATGGTTATAGCATTACACATAGTATAAATAAGTCAATTCTACGTAACTTATGTCATTTCATTTTCATCCAAAAGCTGAATTTGTGTCGAAAAACGCGGAATGTTTACAGCTGTTACGTTAAGCAAATTGTAAAGCTAGAGTAGAATGTTAGCGTCATCTGCTAGACTTTTTAAAATTTAAAACTTAATTTCCAAAAAACTGCAACCCTAAAATAAAATTATGGCTTCGAAATTCCCTAGTTCTCAAAATAATCTTTCTTTCAACACAAAAACCATGAAAATCCGTCAAGTTGTTGATTCAGAATCGTGAAATAAAAAAACCCTATCACGTTTTAATATTATAGATACGAGGTGTTAGCCCGTCCTACGTACGGGAATTCAGTAGTCAGTTAATAAAACCGTGTACAATTCAGATCAGCTAGTTTACACATATAAAGACAGTTTCTTGTAAGTTTCTTGCAGTTTTAATGTGAAAAATCATCTTGTAATCAAATGTTGTGTGACCAAATATGTTTTTATTCCATCATAGGCCTATACGATATGCATTTTAAATCAGATAATTTTAAAATAAAACAGCAATTCTCCAATTTTTACGATGTGAAAAGCGTTGAAGTGAGATTTGCAGCCGATTCGCACAGACGCACACTGATTATAAGTAGCTTACGGTAGAGAGAGTAATAGTCAATTGAGAAGTGTATAGACCTAGTCAACGATACCACCTTCCATAGCATACCTGCCTCCTCCATAATTATTATCACCAAAATACAACTACTATACACAATTTCCAGTAGGTCTGAATAGAAACGACCTAAAATAAAACGATACTATCCAATAAAATTCACAGTACACATAATTTAACTTTGGTGTCCTAACATCAAAAATAATCGTCACACCTATCCTTTATACAGTGTATCAATTTCACTGCATTAATTGCTAAATAAGTAAGTGTAAACAAAGAAAATTAAAAACAATAACAGTTTGTTTTGAAACAGCTGTTTGGTACAAATAACATTCATTTGAAAAAAATAACTGGTCACATGTAGCAGGAATATAAAAAGTAAACACGCTAGTAAAGCTAATGACGTAATTGTCAATGTTTATTATCCATACCGTTATCAGTTCTATCCTTGATAATTACCCACCCTCATTGAATAAACGTACATCGTAATTTCCCATATTAGTTAATTTAAACTACAATATATTCATCGTTGAAATAAAAGAGATATTTTCACGTTTGGGGGCGTTGATATAGGCGCCCCTAAACGTAACCACGACTGAACATGATTTCATAAAAGAATGGTTTGTCTAATTGCAGTATCCTGATCAATGTTAACGTTGAGTTCAATCTATGTCATCCATCTGTTTGTCTTTGTATAAAACCCGGCTGAGGTTGTGGTGGTAATTTAAAATCGTGATTCCTGATTATTCTTGATCTTCTTTTTATGACATCAATATTTCCGGGCCTAATCCAAACAAATTTAAAGCAGACAAACATTAATTGTAAACAAAAAGCTACCATTAAGAATTAAAACATGCAAACATTGTTATTTTCTTATTTTGATATTTTTCTAATCTTTCCTTGAAAAGTGGAGCAGTAAAGTAATTTGCATTTATCCTTTTTTATTAAGACTCGTGTACAGAGCCTAGATTTGTACTGTAGTTTAATTAATTTTGGTTAAAACTGTGGTCTAATTATCTCTACTAATCTTACTTATTTCCTATAATCAATGACAAAATAAGAGTAAATAAAATAACCTCATAGTTCCATAGTTTATATTTAACCAGCTGTTAGTTAAAACAAATTATATTGCTCTAAAACAAATCGAAGAGTACAAAGATTGCTTTAACAAATAATTTGAACATCCTAGTATTTTACTATGTATATTTAATTAATCTGTCATCCTCTTACAGAAGAATTGAACGTATCAATGATTAGAATTACACATATAGTATAAATAAGTCAACCCTAAGTATGTCTTTACATTTTTATCCAAATGCTGAATTTGCGACACAAAAGCTGAATGTTTACAGCTGTTATGTTAAGCAAATTATTTTATGCCAAAAGCTAGTTTAGAATCTTAGCGTCGGCTGCTAGACTTTTTAAAAATTAAAACTTAATTTCTAAAAAACTGGGACCCTAAACTAAAATTATGGCTTCGACATTCCCTAGTTCTCAAAGTTATATTTTTTTCAACACATAAATCATGAAAATCCGTCGAGTGGTTGATTCAGAATCGTGAAATAAAAAAAACACTGTTTCGTTTTAATATTATAGATAGCTTAGTATCAAATAAATAACTTTAACAAATTTGATCAAAATATATCGATAAATAAGTACAAATCAGTATAAATTAGTAAAATAGTTTACTTATTTACCATGAGATTAACATAGGAATTTTGAATTTAGTAACATTAGAGTTTACAAAGTTATTTGTATTTTAGGTCGAAAAAAACCGGTTTGGAATGAAACTGCAAATTGTTGTATTTTGAGGTAAAATTGGGACAACATATTCTTACACCATAAAAACCCTCTCCCATAGTCCGATCATACCGTTCCACGAGATATCGAGTTAAATCGAGTTATCAGTATTGCTTAGTTGGTGTGAATGGATGGTGTTTTTGTCCTCTGCGGTGGCAAAATTAAGGCATAAAACAAAATACCCCCGCCGTAGCAAACCTGCAGACTAAGCGAATTTCCATTAGCCTGATAGGATTTCACATTAAAATGCCTCCTTAAAAATATCATATTTATTCCCTTTTTAAATAGAATTACTTTAACGAGTACTTAGGTTTGCTGCAACCGGGAGGGTAAAAAGATGGTTTTTTATGTTAATAGTTTAGTAAGAAATGAATGTATTTTCCAAATTCGATCAAAATATGTTCTTAAACAAGTAAACTACAACAGTTGACTTGTTCTCCATAAGAATAACATGGGGATTTTAAATTTACAATTTTTTGGAATTTTCTCCGTAACCATTAGGCGCACAATAACGCTTCAATATACTAAATTATTTGTTTTTTAAGCTCTACAAAATGGTTTGGAAATAAATTGTAACATTTTGTGTTTTTAGGGTCAAAAATGGGAAAAACCTATTTTTACCCCATAAAACCCCCCATAAACCCCCGTTCCCATAGTCCGATCATGCTGGTTCGCGAACTCGTTCGAATAAATGTAGGTTTACACGTTTGAACCAAATTTCATCAAAACCAGATCATTTTTGCTCGAGTTATCGTGCTAACGGACACACACACACACATATATATATGTATATATTATATATATGTGTATATATATATATATATGAATTTGAACGGATGGTGTTTTTGGCCTCTAGGGACCTCAAAACAAAAAAAATAAATCGGTCCCGAGTCCAGTTCTTACCATGAGTACTACGGTAATAGCTTATTCCCTATATGGGAAATTCGCTAAAAGTAAAGCTATATCGGGTCGGGTCTAAGACTTGCCATGCAACCTACGGTAATAGTATATTCCCTCAAATAAATAATTAAAGTACTTATATAAATTAATTAGTTCACTTTTAAATAATACATATTACAACTAAGAAATCAGTGAGAAGTTTTCTTTAAAATATTGCTTCATGAAACATCCTAAAAGTAATTTTACTTGCCAGGTCTACTAGTTGTGCAACGCACAACACCATTACGTCATTATTGTACAGTTTAAACGTTATGTAAATCAATTCAATCGTCACGCATCTGTGGTTTCTTTAATAGGAGAAACTACTTAGCAGTGTATAGCGAAACCACCAAAGTACAACAAACCTGTCAGTTTTCTCCACTAATGTTCAGTTCCTGACTATCGTGTAACGTCACTGTCGACACATTGCATCACCATCAACATCATCCTAAGGAACTACTCTCTCTGGAACAACCTAAATAAAGTTCTTAGGCTATCAAATATAATATTCCTTTTATATTATCTTTAACTCATAATATGTTGTACCCTGGATAGTTTTCTCGTAACTTTATTAAAAAGGAATTAGATCTTAAAGTAGCATTAAGAAACACAACAACCTTTATTTTGTGGCAAGATGTTCTCTGTCACTGTCTCGGCATGCTCCTGATTTAATAATTATTGTTGTTTTTTTTTTCTTTTTAGTACAATATGTCGTACAATATGAACAATATGTATACAGTAAGCTAGCAAATTACAAAATACAGTACAAAAGAAACAGTCCCGATTAATACCACTGACCATTGATAGGTTGTATTACTGAGCAATGATATATATAATATGATCATTGGCGGAAAATATTTACTCTCTGGATTTTCAGAATGATTCATGTTAAACATGTTTTGAGTGTGCTGATGTTTTTTTTTTTAACTTTATTTAATTTACAATCTGTTCAAGTTGAACAATAAGCAAATGATATAAATAGTAATACAAAAATAACTTGAAGAACATGAGCTAGTGATTGACCACCGTCAACACTAGCTAACAAAGAGAATTTTGATTTTGATTTTGAATTTTGAACACTTAGCCGAATCTGAATGGTAGGTCCAATATCGTATGTCGCTTCAGTCTGTAAATGGTGTTGTGATTGTCCAATAAATTAAGTGCAAGATGATTTGAATGATTTTCCAATTTTATAATGTATTTTTCACTAGATTTTGTAATTTCTTCTTTTACTGTTCGAATTTGAAGATCATTGTGAAGTGTTCTGTTGGTAACAAACCAAGGAGCGTTGACAATTTTACGTAATATAATTTTGATTGGTAACGTTGAATAATTTCAATGTTTGAGGTACTTGCTGATCCCCAATGCTGAATACCATAAGTCTAAATTGGTTTTAGAACTGTTTTGTACAGTAACAATTTATTTTGTGTACTGAGTTGTGATTTAGATCCAAGAAGCCAATTAAGTTTAGTTGTTTTTAAATTTAGATGTTGTCTTTTAGTCCAGATATGTGCCTTCCAATTAAGCTTTGCACCTAAGTGCATGCCCAAGTATTTTATTTCTGTTACTTGAGGGAGGTGAATATTGTTCATGGATACTGGAGGACATGTAGCCTGATTTAAGGTAAAAGTAATGTGTGCTGATTTATTTTCATTAATTTTGAACCTCCATGTTTTAAACCAATGAGAAATTTCATCTAAGTTTAGCTGTAAATTTGCTGTAGCTTGAGCTGGATTGTCGTGGACAGATAAAATCGCCGTGTCATCCGCAAATGTAGCAACCATAGTGTTTGCACTTTCTGGTAGGTCCGATGTATAGAGAATATACAAGTATGGTCCAAGCACGCTTCCTTGGGGGATTCCTGATTCTATAGGGTAAAGGTCAGTTAAGTAATTTTGATGTTTAATTTGGAAAGTTCTGTTGGTAAGATATGATTTTAAAATAGGAAAAACTGAATGGGGTAGCAACTTCTTAATTTTGAATAGTAAGCCAGAGTGCTATACTTTGTCAAACGCCTGACTGACATCAAGCAAGCAGCAGAACAAAATTGTTTGTTTTCCAAACAGTTTCGAATTGTATGAACAACCCTATGGACCTGTTCCACGGTGCCATGTCTCCGTCTAAACCCGAATTGGTGTCCTGGAATGACGTCGTCTTCTTCAAAAAGAGCTTGTAGTCTTTTGAGGAACAATTTCTCAAACAACTTAGACACTATAGGCAAGAGACTTATAGGTCTGTAGGAAGTGATTTCATGAGGAGGTTTTCCTGGTTTTGGTATGACAATTAATTGGGCTTTCTTAAATTGAGTTGGTATGTGGTCTAGTCTCAATATAGAATTAAAGAGAAATGCAATAAAAATAATTCCTTTCCTTGGCAGTTCTTTTAACATTTTCCCAGTGATAGAATCTTAACCAGGAGATTTTTTCGGGTTTAGCGATTTGTCAATGGTTGCCTTAATTTCTGTAGGTCTGAATTTTTCCAGAGGAAAGTCAAGTTGAAGTGGAGAGTCCAAGAATTCAATTATTTCTTCTTCATTATTGACCACACCTACATTTGGCTTGAATACATTGGAAAAGTAATCCCCGAAAGCTTCAGATTTTTCTATGTCACTCTTAGCCCAGCTTCCATCCGGTTTACGAATTGGCGGGATTGAAATTTGGGGTTGCTTCAGCCTTTTTGTGACTTTCCATAACGAGTAATCCGTAGCTTCCGTAGCCGACAAAGATTGAGTATATTCTTCAAACCATCGGTTTTTTGTGTCGTACAATAATCTTTTCAAATTCCGTGCTGCTCGGTTAAAGTTGGCTTTATCATTCGGGTTTCTTGAGTTTTGCCAAATTCTTCTGAGTCGTCTCTTTTCTGCTATCTTTTTCTTGATATGAATTGGGTAGCCTAGGCCTATTTTCTCTGATTTTTCATGATTAGGTAGAGGTGTGGATTCTTTGGCAGAATTTTGAATACAGTCAACAAAGTGATCAACAGCAGCTTCTACATTTTCAGGACTACGTAGCTGTATGTGTAAATTTAAGTTTTGATTTATAAAATTTCGAAATTGATTCCAGTCCGTGTATTTATTGAAAAATACGTCCCCTGGTTCTTTGTGAAATATTTCGGTACTTAAATTTAACATAACTGGTGAATGGTCAGAAGATAGGTCAAGACAAGATTTTACTTCAGTGTAATTTTGGTTAATACCTTTTGAAATAAAAAAGTCTAACAGATCAGGGATTTTTCGCATATCAGTGGGCCAGTAGGTAGGTTCACCAGTTGAAAAATGGGTGCACTGATTGTCATTCATTAATCTTAAAAGCTGTCTGCCTCTGGGTGTAGCCAAAAGTGACCCCCATTCTTGATGCTTTGCATTAAAATCACCCCCTGCAATAAATCTATTACCAAGAGTGTTGAAATACTGTTTAAATTGATTGTAAGTTATAACATGCCTTGGAGGGCAGTACACAGCTGAAATTGTAATAGGACCAAGCCAATCTTCTAAAACAATGGTGGAAGCTTGAAGATAATCTTCCTTAAAACATGGTATTTCATAGTGTTTAATCGTGTCCCGAACTAGGATTGCAGTTCCTCCATGTGCAGTGTTGTCAGGATGATTAGTGTAGTACAATTTGTAATATGGAATTTTGAAATAGGTTCTATCCGTAAAATGAGTTTCCGAAATAAGCAATACATCTAATTTGTGCTGGGTAATGAATAATTGAAAACCTCTTGGCTATGCTGAGCCAAGCCATTAGCATTCCATAATGCCACTTTAAGGAGAATATTCATTTTAGGCGGGCAATAACAGTAGTGAGAAGATTAAGTAAGGTATTAATCTGTTCTGCTTGTTTAGATAATATGCTCTCAAAGCGTGAGAAACAATTTTTTATAGTCTCGGACAGATTGTGAGATTCTGTGGTTTGTTTTCTAATATGATGATTACTGGTGTGGCCAACTTCACTACCATTCCGCGCAGTTTGAGCAAATGTTACCCCTTCTTTTACTAATGCACTTTTAGGCAAGGTATTACTGGTATTAGAATTGTCTTGTGTAAGACTCTGAAGACCCAGATTGCTTTGATTATTACCAAGAGTCTTTTTTCTGAGAGGGGGGAACTGCTTATTTTGTATATCTCTATAAACAGGGCAACCTTTGTAATTTGCAGAGTGCTTTCCTGAGCATAAAACACAAGACGAGGGTACATCAGGTGGTTTAGGGCAGTCTTTGGTATCATGTTCCTGTGTGCATTTAACACAACGATACTTGTTGTGACAGTAAGATTTAGTGTGCCCATACTGCTGGCAGCGTTTACATTGGACAATTTCTTTCTTTTTCTGAGGTGGTTCAAATAAAACCTTAGCATTTAAAATGAATTGTGTTTGAAATATTTCCTTATTATTGTTACTAGGCTCTAGGTCTATGAAAAAAAGAGACATTGGTTTCTTCGAAAATTTGTTCCTTACATTAGTTATATTCCTTACCTTGTGTCCATTTTCCTCAATAGCAGCCTTCAAGTCGTCGATGCAAGTTGAGTAGTGCATTCCCTTCAGTACGACCTTAAAAGCACGTTCCTGTTTCAGCTGGTATGTATGGAAACATACATTCAAATCTGTCAGCCCACGCACTATTTTCCTGTAGTCATCAGAGGTTGCAGGAAACAATTTAATTTTGTCTTGGGGAAGGCATTTGTAGGAATATCCATCGCTTGTCACCATCGTATTCAGAGATCTGATCATGGGTGCAACGTTCGTAACGCCGGGAAGAAATATAGGTGGTGGTTTTGACTCTTTAGGCTTGTTAGTCAAAGTTCATCTTCCATTGCATCGGAGGACAGTGGTGCAAAATTGTTTTTGAGAGTAATTCCTTGTGAAGAACTAACCTTCTTTGCTGTGGTTTGAATGCGATGGCGTTTTGGTCCATGTTCTGGTAACAGCATCAAGTTTCTTTTGCCGTTTCTTGATACAACAGTTTGCCAGTTGTTTTCTGAGTCTTCTTTATCACATTTGAAATCATCTTCACCGGTGATTTGAGAGTTTGATATCTCTAGAATAACACTTGGTTCGTCTATCAATTGAGTATAGTCATGATCTTGTGCTGGTCCCGTTGCCATAGTTACTTTACTAACTATATTAACTATACTAAATGAAACTATACTAACCTCAATATAATTAACAAGTAAAAATGGTAAAAAAGTCCAAGAAAATTGAAACAAACACGGTTTTTGCTGATTACATTGTAAGTATGATCACTTTAGAACAAATTGAAACAAAAACCAAACAGAAATTATACTGAAATTAAATAAAATAGCGAATATTTTCTGGAGGAAAAATAAACCTGTGTTCCTGCAAAAGCAACAGCTGGACTGTGTGCTGATGTTGACTAAATGTTTTTATGAACATAACAAATAATATTGATCCATTCAAATAGGAATTAAAAACCCATTTTAATAATAGGCTAGGCCTTTTAGACTTTTACCTGGGCAAAATTAATAACAAAGCAAAACCAACTGGAATGTGTTAGGCATCCATCCCTTAACATTTTGTGAAAATTCCCAACTTTTCCCACTGTAGCAAAATCCGCCATCTTGGAAAATGGCGGACAATCTATAGAAAACTGCAAGGTTCCACTTAAAAACTTATTGTTCCCAAACCATTCCATCTAGAAAAGTGTAGTTAGTCTTAAATTCTTCGCCATAATATTACCTACAAGAAAATACCATATTGTATAGTAGTTATAGAATTTTAGAAGTAAACAAACAAATTAAATTTTAAAATATGTAAAAAAAGTTAGACATATTCTTATTTTTTCGGGGTTTTCGCCATTATTATTGAGGAAATGCAGATTTTACCTATTAACAAACATGTAGGGCGTTAAATTCCACTTCATTTCCATATATAATATAACAACTTTTGAGCAATATTGGCGTAAACGGCGAGTGTCAAAGTACACTCTCACGTAACGCACCTGTGGGACCAACATGTATATAGTGTGGTTGTATAAAGTGGCAGAACAGTTCAGTTCTGGCGGGGAACATGCAACTTCGGGTGGTAATAGTATAGAGGTCCCTAAACGTAAAACTGCCCAGACCCCAATTTTTAAGGACCTTGGTCTTCTGTAATGACGTCATCAAGATGGCGGCTGTAAAAGGATGCTGGGTCGCCATGAATTGGTTATAGCACCCAATTGCGTGAACCGATTTTAATTAAATTTGGAATACAAGTGCTTGAATACATTATCTCAGCTCAGGTTTTCAATGGTCGAGTTTTATCAATTAGTTTTAAAATGGTGGCCGTCAATAATAAAAATAATAAAAATTGTGTTCTCAACTCCCTCCAGAGATCTGCATCAACCTATTAATTTTCCTTGCAATAACAGGTTGTGATGCCGTCTCTAAATTTTATGGAATTGGCAAATACCCCACCACAGCAAACCTGCATACTAAGCGAGTTTCCATTTTCCTAAATAGATTTTTAAATAAATATATTTCAATAACATTAGTCTTCATGAGTACCTGGGTTTGCTGCTACAGGGAGATTAATAAAGCGAGTTTTTTTTATTTATATAATAATAGAATAGTTTAAAATAAATCCATTTGCCAAGTTTCATTAAAATATATTCATAAACAAGCAAACTACAACAGTTTATGTATTCTCCGTAAGAATAACATGGGAATAATATACATTTTTTTGTTTTTTTTCCATAACTTATAGCCGTACAAAGACACTTCAATATAATAATTTTTTTTTTATAAGATCTTCACAATTGTTTAGAGATAAATTGGATAATTTCATGTTTTGAGGGTTAAACAAAAGAAACACAAATTTTTACCCCTTGAATCCCGCCTAAAACCCCGTTCCCTTGTTCGAAGAAACGTAGGTTTACACGTTTGTACCAAATTTCATCAAAATTGGATAATTTTTCATAACTCATAACTCATTTACTAAACCCAAATAACAAATACAAAATTTGCATTGGTCATGTCAATTGATAGCTTAGAACTAAAATTAAAATAAACATTAAACAATGGTGCTTCAATAAAACTTTACCAATTATTAATTTCCTAACTGACACACACATATACAGACAGCGTGTTCAAAAAGGGTTTGGACAAAATTTACGAATTGATCCCTTGTACCAAAATAAGAAGAACGTCAAGAATAACATTTTTTTACAAAATCGTTTCGTTAACTAGATATCTACCGTTTGGTCTTTTTTATTACAATTTTTATCCTTTGATTATTTTGACTGAGATTTATGAATCATAGTACCTATGTTTGTAAAGGTAGAAGATGCCAATTTTAGGTAAAAAAAAATACCTAGGCCCGGTTCAAAAACTTAAAATGGTGTTCTTTTAATTTTTAAATACAAAATTATTGAAAGAAGGCAGATTTTATGAAAAAGTGACAAGGACACTTATGTTTAGCATTTAAAATTCCCTATCAAACGAAACCAAGTCCAAAAAAATCGCAAGAGAAATGACTGATACATCACGATTTTTAGTTGTAAACTAGCTGTGTGCCCGTTCTACGCACGGGGATCTTATCATAGTCAGTTAAAACCTTCTTATACAAAGCACAGCATTTGGTTTGCATACTTTCAGATATGCTGACAAAACTATTCCTTCGCAAATACAGTATCTGACAGTTTCAAGCCAAAACTAATGCTTCGCAATTAAATGTCACCCGGATCTTGTTGGTCCATATGTTATATCCAATGACTAAATAAACGGTATCAGCATTCTGACACATACTTTCTCCCATAAGTTTGTCAACAACCTTTATCATGTGTAAGCGGTGAGAGTAAATATACGGAAATGGGATTTGTACAATTTTGTTCAGAATTTAAAGGACTATAACATAATGGTTAAAAGTATTTAAGGTACTACCTCAACCTCTCACTTTATTCGGGTTGACATTTTCATTATCAAGGCGCTCTTGTCCTTTCCGTGAAACATTGAGAAACAAGGACATTAATGCGTTACCATCATACATACACACAAAAATACCGAACTTAATTAGGGAATCTGCTACGCTTTAAGCATAAAAAGGTACATATAAAATTAGTACTTGAAATCTTTGTTAATGCCATTAAATTTGATCATAACAATTTATATTTGCTTGGACCGGAGATGACTCGAAATTCTGTTGAAATGCAATCTGAATCGGTTTGCTATATGAAATGAAGTACAGTAGGCCTACTATAGACGATTTAGATTGGTAATTTGTAATAAAATGGAACCATTTAATTTATTTACCAAATGGTACTCATATAAATTTTAGATTTTTAAATTTGTACCCTGTATTATTGTTTTTATCAAAAATTGAAACCAATGTAATGTGCCTAAATGTTTATTTACTGTTTTGCCGTATCTCAATCCAATAGATAGAATAGGGCAAAGAGGTGTTTTTTTGATGTTTTACCTATGAGAATAACATGGGGAGATTTTAAGCCACTTGTTAAAAATCATGCTCACTCTCTATATATCTCTATACAAATAATGTCCAACTCGAAAAATATTTCCAATCCCCAATAATCTCTGTATCATGTGAGATTTGTACCAGTTGGTTTGAAATATTTATAAATATAATGTGTTGCTGGAATCCCTTTAAATGGCAAGAAACACGTAGTCTTGAGACCTCTGGTGAATTTTTCCTTGTCTGAACTAAATATTTGTAAAAAATTGAAAAAATATGATTTTTACTCAACTATTTTAGGGTTTTGAAACATGTATTACCGAGGAATCAGGCAAATATTTCGTGCCGAAATTATATTTAACCTTATGTGAGGACTAGGAATTGCTATTTAAAATTAGTCCTGCTCCACAGTATTGTTGCAGGCTTGCTTCTCGTCCCAAGTGATGAATTGTGTACAGTTTATGTGTGGTGCAAAGACTGGGTTCTCTTTTTAGTTGTGACCAGCTCATTCCTAAAATTAGTAAGGCATGCTAGATGGTATTCAGTTTGTCTCTCTGAATGTAAGCAAAATATAATATTCAGTTTAGGACTTAAAGTTAATGTCGGATGCGATGTCTCTTCGATTGAAAGTTTGGGTTGTGTTGAGCTCAACCCCTATCACTAGTATCAGCAGAGATCCACTGAACAGTATTATTATGTGTTATTGTACTTTGTGCTGATTAATATGTGTTTGGTAAATGAGCATGGCACAACACACAATCCCACATCTTGCTAATCGTAGTTAGTAGTTTAGGTGGTCAAAGTAGAAGTAGGGAGCATTGACTTTCTACAATCAAAATTGGATATTTAGTTAGAGCCTCAGACTGTAATAAAAAAAAATAGATGAAAATGCAAACTCTAAAGGCCCCGACTGTGTTTCATACTTTCGGGCTGGAACAACCTTTACTTGGAATATCGTACATAAATTGTTTGTATACATAAGACTCTTGTAGTGAATGTACTCTTCAATGAAAAGACAAAATAAAGATGAAAACTACTTTATGCAAAGAAGAGAAAGTGATTGTGAAGGGTAGCTACAAACAATCGCATTTTAGCACACAATGAAATTTGCTATAATTATTGGGATTGTTTTGGGTATTTTCTTAGATATTAATTGTGTTTACAGTAATTAATCATAATGGGGATGCTATTTATGTTGAGATATACTGATTTAGTTAAAGTGATAAAACGATGACCATCGATAGTGATGGAAAAAGATTTTATTTGTTGAGCAATTGATGTGACAAGGAGTTTCTTGTTAAACAATAACCTGGAAAACCAATACAACGTAATGCATTGTCATCCCTCATTGGTATTGTACCTTACAAGCTCTGTTGTTCTTTACTCATTTTCAAAAACATATAAATTATAAAATAAGCCATTTTTTGTTTATTTTCAATTATTACTGGAAACTATAGGTCTATATTACTGTATGAACATAATTTCTGTATTTCATATACGTAAAAACAATGAGACCATGCTAAATTACAGAATTCAGTAACAAAGGAAGTTGATATTGTGCTATATACCTGAGGGTGTAAATATAGAGGTGGGTATTTCTATAGAGACCTAATGATGAATCAGAATGTGAAAGTTCTATGGTAGAAATATCAAGAAAGCAAGAGTGATCATCAGAGGTAACATGGTCATTAGGGAATTTATAGAGAGGGGTCAGTCAGGTTGAACTAGTATGTAGCAGTGATTCATCTAATATAGAAACAATAGTTACAAATAACCAGAACCAATCACTGAATATTGTAGTTAGTGTTCCTATCCTACTGTTAAAATATGAAACTCATTTTAACATGAGTTAGTGAGTTCATGCCCGGCAACATAAGTGTAATAATGGTTCCAAATGTATTTATCTTAATTTATGGTAGATTTTACTAGGTGTGCTTACTCTATAGTAAAACTCTTTGAGATCATTTAATATTTAACACACTTAGATTAGTGAATAAATCATCAAAGTGTGATATAAATATGCTGGGTGAAAGTATTAAAACTTGCTATTATATGTTATTGTACTTTGTGCTGATTAATATGTGTTTGGTAAATTAGCATGGCACAACACACAATCCCACATCTTGCTAATCGTAGTTGGTAGTTTAGGTGGTCAAAGTAGAAGTAGGGAGCATTGACTTTCTACAATCATTATCAATTAATTTTATCAATTCAAGGATTGTCAAACGTCTCGGTTTTGCTAACTATGACCTGGTGTCCCGAAAAGGGCTCTTAAGACCATAAAATGACAATACATTAAGTTTGGACTATTGACTGTGATGTGAATTTATGCATACTTCGTCATACAAATTTTACACTATAGTATTTTTACAAGTTCTGACTGCGACTGTGATGTGAATTTGTGTGTATTTCATCACATAAATTTCACACTATTTTCACACATTTCACACCACTATTATGATGTGTTGTGCCTGCATGGGTATGTCGAGCCATGGATATCACAGACCACCAAGCTATAAGGACGTATGCTAGAACTGATCCAATCTCTGCCAAACCCTGAATACGAGCCTGGAGGCACAGACTTCGGACCAAGGATCAATTGTAAATAGACAAACCTGCGTGGTAGGATATAGAACACTGAATAATACAAATGTTAGAAACTTTAGTCTTTTACTTATTTACCCTTACCATCCTCTGTTTTGGAGGAAACTGCCTTACAACCAACATGATGAAGATTGTATTAATACTTGGTCATTATAAAATTGATCAAACATAAATCTGTATTTGCCATTATTCATAGACCTTTCCTTGTCTATTATGAAAAAGCCATCCAACACTGGTGGTATTGATTAAATAAAAAGTCATTATTAATATGATTGTTAAATATAAGGTTTTAAATTTATATTGCCTTGTTTGGATAATATTAGAATATATACGTTATCACGTAAATGTTTGCGTACTTTTCTAAGTAAAAGCAGTTAATATTTTTATGTTGACCCATTGAGAGAAATTGTATACCATTTGTACTATAAAAGGTCTACTCATACATATCAGTCCAGTAAAAGTTCTGTTACAATCCAGTCACAGGTCAGTCTCAACTGCATCCATAGTTTCTCAGTCAACCTGTCAGTCATTTGGTTACAGTCTGTTCTCTAACTCTTCATTAACCAATGTTACATAACATTTTTTATTTGAAACACAATATTCTATAACATTTTCATTGGCCAGTTTTTGTTGATTGTTATAAACAGTACTTGATATACAAACACATATGTTGTCATCAGTCAGGCGTCCAAACAATAAAAAAATATCGATGAGAAGAAATCGGTTGTTGTATTTAACAACATAAAGGTTGATTCACACACGGTACCTAATAGTTTAATCACGTCACAGTGTATACAGCAACTAACTGTGACTGTGATGTGAATTTGGTTAGTTGTGTGAAATGTGTGAAAATAGTGTGAAATTTTGAAATTGCTTCCAGTTTATACGTTGTCATCAAGCAGGTGTTTGAAAAATCCAAAAATATCGTTGAGAAGAAACCAGCTGTTGTATTTGACGACACAAAAGGTCAATTCACACACGACAAGTCACAGTTCAATCACATCAGTCATGACAAAATGTATACAAAAACTGACTATGAGTGAATTTGTGTGTATTTTATCACACAAATTTCACACAATTTTCACACATTTCACACAACTATCATAATGGTTATATAGCACAATATCAACTTCCTTTGTTACTGAATTCTGTAATTTAGCATGGTCTCATTGTTTTTACGTATATGAAATACAGAAATTATGTTCATACAGTAATATAGACCTATAGTTTCCAGTAATAATTGAAAATAAACAAAAAATGGCTTATTTTATATTTTATATGTTTTTGAAAATGAGTAAAGAACAACAGAGCTTGTAAGGTACAATACCAATGAGGGATGACAATGCTTTACGTTGTATTGGTTTTCCAGGTTATTGTTTAACAAGAAACTCCTTGTCACATCAATTGCTCAACAAATAAAATCTTTTTCCATCACTATCGATGGTCATCGTTTTATCACTTTAACTAAATCAGTATATCTCAACATAAATAGCATCCCCATTATGATTAATTACTGTAAACACAATTAATATCTAAGAAAATACCCAAAACAATCCCAATAATTATAGCAAATTTCATTGTGTACTAAAATGCGATTGTTTGTAGCTACCCTTCACAATCACTTTCTCTTCTTTGCATAAAGTAGTTTTCATCTTTATTTTGTCTTTTCATTGAAGAGTACATTCACTACAAGAGTCTTATGTATACAAACAATTTATGTACGATATTCCAAGTAAAGGTTGTTCCAGCCCGAAAGTATGAAACACAGTCGGGGCCTTTAGAGTTTGCATTTTCATCTATTTTTTTTTATTACAGTCTGAGGCTCTAACTAAATATCCAATTTTGATTGTAGAAAGTCAATGCTCCCTACTTCTACTTTGACCACCTAAACTACTAACTACGATTAGCAAGATGTGGGATTGTGTGTTGTGCCATGCTCATTTACCAAACACATATTAATCAGCACAAAGTACAATAACACATAATAATACTGTTCAGTGGATCTCTGCTGATACTAGTGATAGGGGTTGAGCTCATCACAACCCAAACTTTCAATCGAAGAGACATCGCATCCGACATTAACTTTAAGTCCTAAACTGAATATTATATTTTGCTTACATTCAGAGAGACAAACTGAATACCATCTAGCATGCCTTACTAATTTTAGGAATGAGCTGGTCACAACTAAAAAGAGAACCCAGTCTTTGCACCACACATAAACTGTACACAATTCATCACTTGGGACGAGAAGCAAGCCTGCAACAATACTGTGGAGCAGGACTAATTTTAAATAGCAATTCCTAGTCCTCACATAAGGTTAAATATAATTTCGGCACGAAATATTTGCCTGATTCCTCGGTAATACATGTTTCAAAACCCTAAAATAGTTGAGTAAAAATCATATTTTTTCAATTTTTTACAAATATTTAGTTCAGACAAGGAAAAATTCACCAGAGGTCTCAAGACTACGTGTTTCTTGCCATTTAAAGGGATTCCAGCAACACATTATATTTATAAATATTTCAAACCAACTGGTACAAATCTCACATGATACAGAGATTAATGGGGATTGGAAATATTTTTCGAGTTGGACATTATTTGTATAGAAATATATAGAGAGTGAGCATGATTTTTAACAAGTGGCTTAAAATCTCCCCATGTTATTCTCATAGGTAAAACATCAAAAAAACACCTCTTTGCCCTATTCTATCTATTGGATTGAGATACGGCAAAACAGTAAATAAACATTTAGGCACATTACATTGGTTTCAATTTTTGATAAAAACAATAATACAGGGTACAAATTTAAAAATCTAAAATTTATATGAGTACCATTTGGTAAATAAATTAAATGGTTCCATTTGTATGACAATGTATTATAACATAATATCAGTGTTGGTAATGGTTACAAACTCTATGCATTACTGGTGTGACTTTATCGTTTTAAAATGCTTATTTCTAAAAAAAACTGCTTGAGATACGGCAAAACAGTAAATAAACATTTAGGCACACTACATTGGTTTCAACTTTTGATAAAAAAACAATAATACAACATAAAAATCAAATAGTATTTTAACATTATTTTAAATGAGTACAAATAAATCAAACTGTTATCATGAAAATGTTATAAGTCTATACTTGATTCCATTATTTTAAAAGTCCATTATAAATGTTCTAAATTTGTGATTTAATCACCAGAGGTTCCAATAACTCAAAAGAATTATATTATTTTATATGAGTACAAATAAATCAAACTGTTTTCATTAGTATGCCAATGCATTGTAATATAATATCAGCATTAGTAAATATAGGTCTCCTTTATTGTTTAAAAGTGCTTATATCTCAAAAAGGCTTGATATACAACAAAACGGCTAAAATTCCAGCCTACTACATGGGTTTCAACATAATAATACAGCATAAAAAGTTAAACCATTTTAAACCATTTACCAGTTTCTTTTGTATGTGAATATGTTATAATATAATTTCAACAATGACAATGGTTTCAAACTCCAGGTGTTGCCAGCACGGCAGTGTCGGGGGCGTGATGATGTTCAAAGTAATGCGCCTCCTATCACTTACACATTGGTCTAGCTCCTAATAAAAATATTTATAGCATGAAATTTATATATTAAAATTCTACATGAACTACTGTTTAATACAATATAAATATAATTTAATTTGTGCTAGTGTGTAATTATTAATTAAGGAAAATATAAAAAGGTTACTCTAAGTAAACATGAAAAAGTAAGTAAGCGAAGATTTTTTTTATTTTTCAGTCAGAGAAAAACTATCAGTGGGAAAAGTATAGATGATTAGATGTTACTCAATTTTTGTTTCAAACATTTTTCCATAAGACTTTTAGTTTGTCATCGCTGGGGATCAGAAGTGTGCCTATGGGTTAGGAGCCCGCCCGAGTTCGCGTGCCGAGAGCCGGGTCTTTAAAAAAGTGGCAAAAAAAAATAGCCATGTTCCAGGCTTGTTTTTTTCAGTATTAATAACATTTTTTAACCAAAAAATGCCCCCATATAGCCTCTAAAACGCCAAAAATGGGGTAAAACCATCATATTTAACCTATTTGGGGTGTTTTTTCGCCAAAAAATGTCAAAAGTCCTGGGTCCAAAAACGCCGAAAGTGAGGTATCTTTCTCCTATTATATCTACTAATAGGTATTTATAATTCCTATTATATTATAATAGGAAATAATAGGTAACACATTAGTCTATGTTTTGAATTAAACTAAATCTAGTTTTCAATAATGGGATTTGTTTTGCTGTAAGCAATTACAAAAAAAATTTGATTGAAAATTTTGTTGAAAAACTTCCAAAATTTATATTTAAAAAAAAGATCTTGCAGTTAAAACTTGTGTTGGCAAACCCCAAATTCGTGTTCAACACGCTAAAAAACATAAAGTTGCCAACAATCAACTCTCCATCCCTGGTGCCTGGAGTAGTGGCCAAACTGTTGTAAAATTTGTTGACACTAGCATACCCGTTGCTCGAAATCGAGCAATTGTCAATTACCATTATTACAGGGGTTATTTTAAAACTAAAAACAGACATAATATTTGAAGAGTTTAAAAGATGATTTTATGAGTCCAAAAGCTTAATGTAACTTATGGAAAAATACTCACGCTGATGCTGTTGGAATATATCAAACTGTCCAGGCTTTCTCGCCCTTTTCCATTGTAATATGAACGCAAACCCATATTCAAATTAGTATATATTTAATTTAAACTAAGTCAGTGAATGTGCGTAGCCCGCGTTTCCTTGAATTGCAACTTAAAATATCTACGACAGTTACTAGGTGTGCGGTCTCAGTTCTGCCAATTGAGCGGATTGAACAAAATACTTAACAAATAATCTTTTATCTATATCTATAAAAGAGAAAGTATGTATGTATGTATGTATATACCCTGGACTCCGAAACCGCTCCACAGATTGTTATGAAACATTCAGGCATTATTAAGCATTTTTTTAGGATGGTTTGTGTGAAGTTTAGAGCAGATCCGTCAAAAAGGGCTCGGCCCCAGAGGGTTTTAAGAAGTCCAATGTCAGACTTTGGGAACTAAGATGGCTGATTTTCTGTGTGAATTTCTGGTCACTGTGTGTATATATGTGATTTTCACAAATAAATGCATAACTGTCGAACTCCGTTAAGAGATTGGCTTGAAACTTGGTACGTTGCTTACATGTTGGAACATGCTGCTTACTAATATTGCAATTTTTAAGTTTGGAAAAATAGTTTTTGTTAATAGAAATTAACCAAATTTGAAAGATTGTTCATCTGGTTTTTACTAGCTGCACAAACTAATACCGCACCTCAAAGCCTAAGTATTTTTAAATAGATCCAAGCCAAACTATTCCTTTGGTTCGTGGGTACCGTACAGTAAACAAACAAAAAACACTAAGTAAAACATAAAGTGGAGATCCAAATTTAGTAATGCTATTATCAGAAAGTCAGTGAGCTATTATTAAAAAACACTGTCTGAAAAATGGCCTTATAAGTATTTTTACTTTTGTGGTATTTAATTAATTATCTAATTTTGCTTATAATTCATGACAATAAATCTGTATAACAGTAACAATAACTGTACCAAGTCATAACTTACGAGAGTTTAAACAGAAACCCCAGTGCTAAGAGACCGAGAGTCCAGATAACAGCCATAGTCTATCAGAGCCACTAACTGATTGCCTTGTGAAAGTAGTCCTGGTAGGCACTACAGTCCAAGATCTCCGAGTATCATGGGAAAGGGAGCGAAAGCGACGTTTGTTGCGCTTGTCCCCAATGTATTCTCTAACAGACCTTTTAAGAGAAACTAGAGGACCCATGCTGCTCCGCAGAATTAAAAGAAATATAATATCCGAGAAATAATCAAATTTATGATTTTTGATTGAGTAATACAGTATCTTAATCGCATGAAAACCGATATTTCACTGAAAGTTCTTAGACCAAAATATGTAGGATTATATAATTACAAGAGGTTCTACCCGCGAATTCACGGGTGTACGATTCAGAATCCACAATTTAATTCGACTTTATATTTCATATAAAGGGCCCAAGTTCAAGAAATTCTCACCAGAAGGAATGTTAAAAACAGTGGGGCCTTCATACCTTACGTCCTGAGGTGGCCAACGAACTTGAGATGTTTGGATGATTTTATTTAAGATTAAGTGGCGTCTACAAATTAAAATGTAATGACTGTGATAAGTTTTACATAGGACAAACAGGCAGATCCTTTGCCAAAAGGGCTAAGGAACATAAACCAAATTCCCGAATAAATCCTCAAAAATCAAGTTATGCTCAACACATTAAGGACGAAGAACATAGCACTGGAAATATTGAAAATAACATTGAGATAGTTGAAGTTTGCAGCAAAGGTTTTACTCTTGACACCCTCGAGGAATTCCACATTTATAAGGCCCTAAAACAGGATAGCGATAACGTATTGAATGAAAAACTAAATTATAGTTCACACTTAATCTTAAATAAAATCATCCAAACATCTCAAGTTCGTCAGGCAAGTCTATCTTCAACAGACAACCCCCGCAGGACGAGTCCATGTCCAAAGAAGGTGCAAGGGTCATGTAATCACAGACGCCGTCGCCCTCAGTGTTCTCCTGCCGGCTCCCGCGACGGTACAAATTAACTGTTCACCACAGGCCTGTGTTCCGTCCACGAGGAGAACCTTTTATAATCAATGTACGTGTGTGTTTATGTCCGTGTTTGTGTAAATATGACGACGTCCAAGCGACCGACTATGACAAGATACTTCTCGACTTGCTAACTACGTGACCATGACGCAACTAGCGTCGAAACCATGGTTGTAAATATTACAGCTTTTTATTGAACTGGGACGAAAGTAAAGGTAACTAAACCACTATTATTTTATATTTGTCTTACCAGTTCAGGGGCAAGCCACAACAATGAGTAAACTACAAGCCAGCCATGCTTCTCTTGCCAGCCAATTCGAGAATATCAAGCTTAAACTTGCTTTCACGACATGTAACATAGATTTAAACAAGACACGTATCAAGCACAGATTAACACCGAACTATGTTCAGATTAAAATAAAAAACCGTTCATTTGCAGCTGAAAAAGGCAAACAAATAGCTGAAACATCCTGGGTGAAAGATGAAATTAAATTTCTATACAAAAAGAAAAGCATGCTAAACAAGTTACTCTACAAAAAAACACCTCGAACTCGCTAATTCCCTGCATGCATTACAATTTGATAAGCACATTAATATAATTGAATCTCGCATTGGGAAAAAGGTATTCAAAAAGAAAAAAACAACAGAAACAAAAGATTACAAAACTTATGAATAGTCAAAAACCCTGAGATGAAATCCTAGTTTTCGATTTTGAGTTTTATCCACGATTAGTCAATAAAACTGAAATACAATTTGACAAACACGAAACCGATCTCTTAAACGAAGGGCTAAAATACAGTTTTGCAAAAAATAATAAAGCTGGAATATTTGAAGAGTTAATTGCAGCTGAATCCACTGCTGGTTAAATAAAGTTTGAACCCAATGCTGACGAAGCAACGCATTATGTGCAGTTGTAAATAACAAAATAAATCAAATAATAAAAATGTTAAATGTATAATATAAAAATAAAATGTTTGTGTACCTAACGATCAGGTGTAAGTATTACTTGTTAAGCCTGCCTGTGCTGGAAAGGGACAGCTGTTGTGAACTTGTTGGAATAACAATAGAACAATTGAATGGTGGACAAACTATTAGTAAAATGTGTATTTAGAAATGTTGTGATAATTTTTATGAATAACTAGCTGTAACCCGCGGGCTTTGCCCCGTTTAACTTAGGCCTCTTTTATGCACGGCGTTTTCGGTCGGGCGAAATCGTCGGGCGGAATCGATGTCCCTTTTATGCAGTTTCTCCGCCGAGCGGAATCCGCTGATGCCCGTGGTGGGGGTGGTCAGTGCTACCAACTTCGTTCATTTTGCCATCGTCAGTGACCCAAGAATGATCCTTGTGTATTGGTGTATACTTAATTGTACATGAATAGAAATAGACGACGGCGAAGGATATGGGCTGTACGTGGCTGGTACACCCGGTTAATGAAAGTCGTAGGGTGGATGGGGCTTTCACAAACCTATATGGGTTGCTGCGAAATGATGGGAAAAGTTTGAGAAGTTCCTACGAAACAGTAAGTTTGTATTATTCCGCGGATTTAAACAAAAATGTAATTAATTCTCATGCAGTAATTTTTCCCCTAATTACATCACTTTATTTGTACTCTTCAATAAATTACAATGAATAATGATATTCTATTTCCAATGATTACCGTAGGTAATTTCAATACTGTGGATGACAGAGCGTGGGGTAGGTTGGCAGCACTACATTCCGCCCGACGGAAAACGCAGTTGCATAAAAGGGTTCCATTTGAACCTATGTAAAAACACGATCCACGAAACGCCGAAACTCGGCGGAGTCTAAGTCCTCCGTCGGCCTCCGACGGAATTCTGAAACGCGACGGAGATTCCGTCGTGCATAAAAGGGTCCCATATGATCCCATGTTAAAACACTCACCGACGGAAAGCCCGATAGATTCTGATAGATTCCGCCCGACGGAAAACGCCGTGCATAAAAGAGGCCTTAATTTTCAAGATGATCTCGTTCGCATGGCTCAATCACGTCCTGGTTGAAGTTCGTTCGCTACGCTCACTCACCTTTAGGTTGGAGCTCGTTCGCTACGCTCACTCACCTTTAGGTTGGAGCTCGTTCGCTGCGCTCACTTGCCTTCAGGTTAGCTTGTTCGCTACGCTCACTTGCCTTCAGGTTAGCTCGTTCGCTACGCTAACTCGCCTCCAGGATGAAGTTCGTTCGCTACGCTCACTCACCTTTTGGTTGCAAATTAGCTGTTGTCATAAATGTAAAAGAAATAATAGTGCTGCACCCTGTTGGTAATCCTTGTAACTTTAATGCTATTGAACATCATAGAACAGAACCAACTTGTTTAATTGAAACAGCTGTTAAGATTCATTAATTCCATTTCTCATAAGGTTAACATGGGAAACTCCAGAGCCACTGGGGCGGAGCCGATTGGACGGATCACGAAATTGATGGTGTATAAACCTATTCCATGAAATTCTACACGTATGTACCAAGTTTCGTGGCAATCAGTTCAGCGGTGTCTGAGTTTATCACGGCCAAACAAATAAATATATATATATATATATATATATACAAACATCCTCTTTTATACTTATAGATAATTTTGTTTCATATTGTAAAATAAAGTGAGTATTTATTTGTTCAACTATAAAAAGTAAGAAAACTCTTCAGGTTATGGGCCCAGAGCTGCTCATGCCATAAAACTAAGAAATAACAATCAGGGCTTCTCATGCCATAAAACCAAGGACTGCTAATGCCATAAAATAATACCCCCACCGCAGCAAACCTGCAGACTAAGCGAATTCTATTATCCTGATTGGATTTACACTAAATTGCCTTCATAAAAATATCCCATTTATTTCCTATTTAAATAGAATTAGTTTAACGAGTACTTAGGTTTGCTGCAACAGGCTGGGTAAAAGTTTTTTTTTTGTTTTTTTTGTAAAATGTTAATAGTTTAGTAAGAAATGAAAGTATTTTCCAAATTCGATCAAAATATGTTCATTATCTCCTCAATAATACCCGCAAACTACAACAGTTGACTTATTGTCCATAAGAATAACATGGGAATTTTAAATTTACAGTTTTTTGGAATTTTCTCCGTAACCATTAGGCGCACAACAACGCTTCAATATACTAAATTATTTGTTTTTTAAGCTCTACAAAATGGTTTGGAAAGAAATTGTAAAATTTTGTGTTTTTAGGGTCAAAAATGGGAAAACCCTATTTTTACCCCATAAAACCCCATATAAAACCCCGTTCCCATTGTCCGATCATGCTGGTTCGCGAACTCGTTCAAATAAATGTAGGTTTACACGTTTATACCAAATTTCATCAAAATTGGATCATTTTTGCTTGAGTTATCGCGCTAACGGCACATATATATATATAAATACAGTATATATATATGAATTTGAACGGTTGGTGTTTTTGGCCTCTAGGGACCTCAAAACGAAAAAGTAAATCGGTCCCGGGTCCAAGTCTTACCATGAGTACTACGGTAATAGCTTATTCCCTATATGGGAAATTCGCTAAAACCAAGTAAGAACAGGGCTATTCATGCCATAAAACTAAAACTAGAAGAACGAAGTTTGAAGTTGTCTCTTAACGTGAGTATATCAACATTTATTCATAATGACTAGTGAAAATGATTATAACACTATTCAAAGACTTAAAACCGTGGAAACATTTGCTATGTGGGAATTTGAGATTAGTGTGTTGTTCAAAGCACGAGAACTGATAGATGTAGTTGACGGAACTGAAACCTTAGATAAACAAGGTGATGATGTATCAAAAATAAAAAAGTGGAAGGTAAAGGATGCCAAGGCCCAACATTATATATTGCTAACAATTGATAACCAAATTAAACCTCATATTTTAACTTGTAAAAACGCCCATGAAATGTTTCAAACACTAAAAAGACTTTTTCAAAAAGATACTGAAACCCAAAAATGTGCATTACTTCAGGACTTTTACAATATCAAGTACAATAGAGTCAATTTCTCTATGATGAGTAACCTTTGCCTAATACAGAACCTAACTTATAAACTAAACCAACTCGACCAGAAAATAGATGACACAATGGTGATAACAAAGATCCTGACGATACTACCAGAAAGCTTCAGACATTTCAACAGTGCCTGGGACTCGACATCAGCTACGGAAAGGACACTCGAAAATCTGAAAGCTCGACTCGTTCAAGAGGAAAGTAAGATGAAATCCATGGACAGCAGTAGTGGTAATGAAAGTACAGTTTTTAAGGCTAGCTCTACTCAATATGAACAAGGTATGACTAAATTTAATAAGCCTAATAATGTAAAATGTTTCACTTGTCAAAAGATAGGTCACATTCAAAAGAATTGTCCTAGTAAAAAGTTTTGCTCAGTAAAAAGTAAAATGGCCCCGTAGATCTTCTGATCTTTCGTTGTGTGATTTTTTACAACGTTTTTATAATGCCAATGCCTCAAACACTTCAAGAGCTCCGTGGACGAATTCACAATGCTGTAGAATCAATGAACCTTGCGATGCTAGCCGGTGTATGGAACGATTTACAACATAGATTGGAAACTTGCTCCACGGCTAATGGACGGCACATTGAGCACTTATAGGGGTATCTATGAAAAATTTAAGAGTTCTCCTTTCTGTTGATATATTTTATAGCCATATTTGTTTAACATTAACGTCAATAAAATGTTTTAAAACCTGATGATTCTTTTATAAACGCCCTGTATAATATAAAGATAAAATGTGTACCTAACAATAAGGTAAGTATTACTTGTTAAGCCTGCCTGTGCTGGAAAGGGACAGCTGTTGTGAACTTGTTGGAATAACAATAGAACAATTGAATGGTGGACAAACTATTAGTAAAATGTGTATTTAGGAATGTTGTGACAATTTATCTGAATAATAATTTTGTTTTATATTGTAAAATAAAGTGAATATTTATTTGTTTAACTATAAAAATAAAAAAAGTAAGAAAACTCTTCAAAAAAAGATGTCCATTCAATAAATAAAAGGACAAATAATATGAATGATAAACGAGTCCTCAACAATATTAGGGAAAAACTAACAAATAATAAAGCCATACTCACAAAAGCCGGTAAAGGCAATTCAATTGTTGTTTTATACCAGAACGATTACATAGATAAGGTTACCCGTTTTATCAATGACAACGGCATCACCCTGATTGATAAGGATCCAACTCTTAAGTATACCAGTGTTGTCAACAAAACAATTAGTTCTAGTAAAAATCTCTTGAAACCCGAGGAAATTATTACTTAAATGGAGCTGTCAAACCATAATATGTTAATGTAATTTCATAAGTATATAATTCTTTCAGTTACTTCATTTGTTTATGTTTATGATCTATTATACTGAGTCTGTTCTAATATTTGTGAAATGCTGTAATAATGTTTTACTGGGAAAAATTTGTTGTAAAAAAAATCATTTATAGATACCGGTATAGGAACTAGTTAATATTCTATAATCATTGCCGTATCAACCTAGGCCCTTATCGTGAGTTTTATGAGGTTTATTTCTTTTAATTATTTTTGTGTAAACCAGTAATATATAATCCCCCTGCCGCAGCAAATCTATAGACTGAGCGAATTTCCATTTGCCTGATTATAATTTCACAAAAATATGTTAGAAAATTACCCATAATTTTCCATATTTATTTATATTTTCCTTTTTTTCTATTTTTTGGTTTGGAACTATTGTGATAGCTTTTCGTTTACAGTGCAAACCATTAAACACATTCTTTTATTATACCTTTAAATCCATCATTGGTTTTGTATCGTAGGTAGGCCGAGCCTAAATAAGTATTAACAGTATGAGTTAACAAAAACGTACTATTATCAAGTTAAGTAATACAGTTAAATTTTGTTTCTAAATTAAATGGTAGGAGTGAAACCATTTGGCATTTTCAAAGAACCTATGTGTATCTTTTGCATACTGACCCCGTTGCAAGGCACGGGTATAGCTGCTAGCAAATACGAATAGTAGCGCTGATTTGCAGTAGTAGTTCAATAAAATAACAAAAGCGACCGGCTGACCGGCACAACTAATTGTGACCAACTGGATTGATTTATTTAGTATCTTATATGCATTAGAAATCATGTACTACCACAAAGTCTTCTTTCTACATCAATTACAATTCCATAATACCCCCACCGCAGCAAACCTGCAGCCAAAGCAAGTTTCCATTTGTGTGGCTTTATTTTCAATTCAATCTAATTCAATAACGTTAGGTTTAACGAGTACCTAGGTTTGCTGCCTACAGGGAGGGTAACTAAGTGTGATTTTTAGAACAATATTATTAGAGTATGAAATAAATAAATTTGCCAAGTTTAAAGAAAATCTATTCATAAACGAGCAATATTACAACAGTTTACTTATCCGACTAAATATTATAAGTAAGAAAGTTTGGATGTATATGGATGTATTATGTATGGATGGATGGATGTTTGTGACAAGTAAACGCGAAGAATACTAAACCGACAAGGTTGAAAGTTGGTATGACGATAGCTGACATTCCCGATTAACATATAGACATATTCTTACCTCAAAAATCCTTTCAGGCTCCGCCCCAGTGGCTCTGGCCATGGAGTGTCTCATGTTAACCTTATTAAAGTAGTATTCATTTTTAAAGAAATTAAAGAATTTTGTCAGCCTTTTCAACTGCACAAGTTGGTTCTATGATATTAAATAGCATTAAAAAGTTATAAGGCTTGCCAATAGGGTGCAGCACTATTATGTTTTTTGCATTTATGACCACAGCTAATTTGAACCAACTAGCAACAAAAAGTTGTGGTACACAATGAGAACTTTACTATTTTCCATGGTTTAGGTGCAGTGGTAGAACATTAGGGCTATGGTAGATGTGTGTTACACTATAGGATACCGTATAAATTAAAAGACCAAATTGTCTTAAACCGCGTCTTCTCCCATAACTGCAATAAACATTTATACTTATATGCAAACCCCGTACGAAGGACGGGTACTCTGCTAGTTATATAGATAAAACATAGTCTCTTAGCTATTAACCTACAAAATCAGAGCTATATTGCTTCGGTAGTTTAGGTGTGGTTGAAAGAACTGGGCGCTGGGAGGCAAAACGTGATAATTCCTCGGACGATTCGGTAACTGGGATATTCCCCGCGAGCCGGGTAGATGCAGGGAGACGTCCGCTCAATTACCCACCCGAACCAGTTTTGTCCAGCTCACGCACTGTCCGCCTCACGCGGGGTAGCGGATTTTTATCCCCCTGGAATTCTACCCCCTGGGCAAACGTGACGTCACAAACCAGGGGGTAAAATTCCGGCCGCGAACTTTTGAGTTTCGCGACATCAGCTCAATGGATAAAACGCGGAATTAAACATATATTTTCACGGTTGTGAATTTAATCAGAACACATCAAATTATTAAAACCTAAAATGTACGGCCCGGATTTTTACCCCCGGAATTTTACCCCCGGATTTTTACCCCCGGATTTTACCCCCGGATTTTTACCCCCGGATTTTACCCCCGGATTTTTACCCCCGGAATTTCACCCCCTGGTCAGATGTATAAATTAGTGAGAATGATTAATTATCTTCATTCGGTTTAAATTTAATATTAACAATTTTATTATTAAGTAGCCTATCTTAATTTATTTGTAACATTAACTAATCGAACAGGTTAATAATTTTAATTTTGAGATTCGAGTATCAGGATTCGATCTTGTTGGACTGTTGGTTAATACGATCAAAATAAAACTGCAAATTCTGTTTACTTAGTTGAGATTACAAAATAATTAAATAAAGATTGGCTACTAAATAATGAACTGTTAACAATTAATTAAAAACTGAAATAAGGAAATCAATCATTCCATTTCTAAAATCGGCCAGGGGGTAAAATTCCGGGGGGTAAAAATCCGGGGGTAAAATTCCGGGGGTAAAAATCTGGCCCGTACATCTTCAGTTGTCTAAACGCTAGTTATATGGACAGGGGGTAAAATTCCGGTTTTTATCGCTAATCTAATTAATCACGCTCTGACTACTTTCATTAGACTTCCAAATCCGCGGGGGTAAAATTCCGGCCGCGAACAAACTTTTGGCCATTCAGGTTAGTACGTCATAGTGACGTCAGCTTTGCCCAGGGGGTATAATTCCAGGGGGATAAAATTCCGGTGACCCCCTCACGCACGTCCGGGGGAAACACGGCACCCAGCTAATGAGAAGCCCACAGCTAGATGTCGTCGTAAGCTCATCTATACCTCCCCTGAGTAAATACCAGCTGTCAGCTGAGGTCTGACTTAAGGGAGGTACAAATGAGGCAACGATGACATCATAGTTGAGTTCAAAATTCCTCCGTTAACAGCGATGTAGTAGAGAGCACAGGGCGTGATTTTTACTTCACTATTAGGCCTAGTTAATTACAAACTTAAGAAAAATTATAAAATTAATCTCAAAATTTTTAAATTAAACTGTCATAACCTAACCAAACGTGCTGATAATGAAAAAATCGAATGAAGGTATTACTAATCTAAAAAATAGTTTTGTTCATAAAATAAAATTATAAATGCCTAAAATTCAATTTTATAAAATTTTTTAATTATAAAACTTAACTGTCATAACCTAACCAAACCAACCAAACTTGTTGATATGAAAAAAAATTGTTGTCAAAAAGTTAGTGCTGCCAGTGGGATTCGAACCCGGCACCTTCGGATTATCAGCCCGACACGCTATTCACTACACCACCAAAGCCGATGATGGGATTCCGTATCGTTGCGGTAATGGTAATGGTGTTCCCTCAAGAGGAGATCTGACAGCTGACGTCATCGAAGGCTCTTCTATACCTCCCTTGAGTAAATACCTGTCAGCTGTCACCACTGTCACTTCACTTCCAAAGTCAAACAAAACTATTTTGGGTTATTCGGTAATTGCTACCACTGAGCTATAAAGCTCAGTGATTGCTACATATTTTTATTTGTGTGTCTGTTTGTAACTGTAATTGGTTAATTTTGTTTTGGTATGTATTGTCGTATTGTATAGTATAACGGTAGGGGAAGGTGTTGTACCATGGACCTATTTTACCTTTTTATTTTGATATGACACTTTAAAATACAATAAATGTTAGTGGAAAGTAATCATTGTTCTTAAACACAATACATATATTTTATTTAACCTTTTATCTTCACCCAAAACAAATATTTTCAATTATTAAAAAAATGTTAACAATAGGACCAAGGTACAAAATTTTAATACCTATGTTGTACCGACCTCGGACCTGCATAATGTTGTACCTTGGACCACTGATTTTAAAGTAGAGGAAATAAATGTAGAAACACATTAACATTTTATAAGATTAATAATTAGTTTTTATTTGATAAAATATAAAAAAAACTGACCCTTACAATACATAGGCCTATTTTAATTTTAACCATATTTTGTAAGAAATTCACTCAAGTTCACTTATAGCCTAGTTAAGGCCTACGTCAAATATTTTTAACTGTCTTGGGGGCTCTGTCCTGTTCGTTTATAGTAAATTAAATTACAAATGCCTATAATAAACCTTTTTGACAGAATTATTAAAGTTTGCTTTTAGTAGCCTAAGCTTATGGTCCATGGTACAACCTATGAACTAGGTCCAAGGTACAACACCTGGCCATTTTGTCAAAACTTGGTTCTAGACTATTCTAGGTTAAGATTAACATGGTTTGAATCATATAAAAATGTAGCTGAGTTGTTGGTTTATAACTTAGCACCAAATTGCAAGCTGAGATAAACACTAAAAATTAAATCAAATCTAACATAATTAAAGAAAATTAAAAGTTGCATATACTTACTTTTACCTTATAAAAACTTGTTACAGTTTTCCTGTCAACAGGACACATACAATTCCAACTTGAACACATCAGGATAGACCTCTGTTAGCTAAAGCATTAACTAATGGTTCAAGATCTCCCTTTACTTAACAGATAGTGCTAAAATGAGTAGCTTATAGGCATTGACTTTATATCAACACCTGTAGATAAAGTGTGTAGATATAAAGTCAATGGTATAGGTCCAAGGTACAACACCTTCCCCTACATACCATTTACTTTCCACTGTTAAACTAAAAACAGTATTGAATTCTTTGTTTAATGTACAATCATTTCATGCTGTATTGTCACTTCTAATAGGTATTAAACTAAGTAGGCCTTAAGACCGAAAACACTGCCTTTTATAAAAAATAAACATGGGGAAGGGTCTGAACATAGTTTTAAAATAAAATAAATAGCCTAGACTGAAAATATATCACATTTACCTTCAAAATTAATCAAATTTAACTTTTACCTAAGGCTAACATTGTATGTTACTCGCCCAGTAAGCTGTACCGTACTCGCACAAAAATCATTGTCATGCTCGCATGGTAAAACACCACTTACCGGGCTAGTACCTATGTAATATACTATTACCTTGGTCCTCTTCACCATAGTTGTAGAGACTAGGGAAGCCTCATCTTCTTTTTTCTTTGTAGTTTTTTGTGTAAACATACTGTATGTGTGTGTATGGTGTAACTTATTTCTATTTTGTGGGTTCGTTTTAGGGCCTATCATTATAGTGAGCAGTGTGTGCTTAGTGATGCGTGATTGCAAGATGTTACAATCAAAACATTTCCATTGTTTCAACCTCTCGAGACATTTTGATTGTAATTTTGCTTAGCGAGAGGATTTATCGAGATGTTCGTGACGATTGTTTCGTTTCAGCACGGCTTCTCTCGTATCTTGCATTTGTCTAGAGAACCGAGAGGCGACAAGTCCTAAACGAGAGTCTTTTTAACCAAATGTTCATGGCGATTGTTTCGTTAAGTGCGGCATCGTAATTTATTATCATCTAATTTCTATTGATTGACCCCCAATAAGAGGTAATCTTACTTCAAAACCAAGGAAGGTTTATGGATATATTACTTACTTTATCTACGGAACTTAATACCACTCAATAACAACTATTGACAAGACAATATATTTTACAAACAAAATGTTTGTTTGAATCGAAACGAGACAGAAGGTTCTCATAAATGCTATGGATTATTTACCATTACCATTACCGGTACCGGTACCCATTACTTAAAAATAATTTTCTATTTCTGTTGCCATGACAGAGTGATGAAAGTGCGTATTTATATGTCAGCAGTATATATTTTGTGCATAATAGTCTACTATTCTATAAGAATCTAGAAATACCCCCGCCGCAGCAAACCTGCAGACTAAGCAAATTTCAACTTGTCTGATTACATTTTTACTAAAATATTTCCATAAATAAGACATATTTATTTCCAATTTAAATAACATTAGATCTAACAAGTGCTTAGGTTTGCTGCTACGGGGAAGGTAAAAAGTGTTTTTTGACCATATGTCAATAGTATAAGATGAAATAATAAATTTGCCAAATTTTATCAATCCATAAACAAGTAAACTACAACAGTTTTCATTTTCTCCATAAGAATAACATGGGAATTTTAAATTTCACTTTTTTTTTAATTTCTCCGTGACCGTTAGGCATACAACAGCGCTTCAATATACTAAATTATTTATTTTTTTAAGCTCTACAAAATGGTTGAGAAAGAAATTGCAAAATTTTTTGTTTTTAGGGTAAAAAATGGGAAAAACCCATTTTTAACCCATAAAACCCCCCATAAACCACTGTTCCCATGGTCCGATTATGCTGGTTCGCGAACTCGTTTGAATAAACGGAGGTTTACACGTTTGTACCAAATTTCACCAAAATCGGATCATTTTTGCCCAAGTTATCGCGCTAACGGACACATATATAAATATATATATATATATATATATATATTGTATTTAATATTGTTCACGTTTAGGGCTACTGTAATTAATATTAATAAATAATACACCATAGTACCCTTTTTTAAATTATTTTTTTTTATTTAAGTCATTAAAAATAATTTAAAAAAGGGTACTATGGTGTATTATTTATTAATATATATATATATATGAATTTGAACGGATGGTGTTTTTGGTCTCTGGGGACCTCAAAACGAAAAAGTAAATCGGTCCCGGGTCTAGGTCTTACCATGAGACCTACGATAATAGCTTATTCCCTATATGGGAAATTCGCTAAAAGAACTAACATCCTCGTAACAACTCTCATGAAATGTAAACAGATGCAAGCAGACGTTTAGGCTTAACGAATGCAACAATCGAGAGAAACATCTTGATTGTACAAACCTCTTACTAAGCAATCGAAACAATCAATAAGCGGAACATCTCGAGAAGGAACATTTTGATTGTTCAAACATCTCACAATTGCGCATCACTCTTCGAAGAACTCATCTAATTTATAATAGCCTAAGGTTTTTGGATTATCTTTGAGTGTTAAAAAAAAGGTTTTTTGAGATTTTATTAGTTTTAGCGAATTTCCCTAGGGAAGTAGCTATTACCGTAGGTGTGGCATGTTAAGACCTAGGCCCGGGACCGATTTACATTTTCATTTTGATGTTACCAGAGGCCAAAAACACCATTCGTTCAAATTTTTATCGATGTACTCGTATATATATGTGTCCGTGAACACGATAACTTGAGTAATTTATGTCCGATTTTGATGAAATTTGGTTTGAAGGTGTAAGGCGGGATAATCTTGAATGAGTTGGCAAACCAGCATGATTGGACCATGGGAACGGGGTTTTACAGGGGGTTAAATGGGGTAAAAATTGGTTTTTCTCATGTTGGACCCTCAAAATACCAAATTTCCCAATTTCTCTCTAGCCTTTTTTAAAGAGCTTAAAAAACAAATCATTTAGTATATCAAAGTGTTTTTTTTACGGATATAAATATTGGAGAAAATTCAAAAAATTGTAAATTTAAAATTCCTATGTTATTCTTATGGAGAATATTGTAAATTGTTGTAGTTTGCTTGTTTATGGATATATTTTGATCAAACTTGGTAAATTTATTTATTTATTTTTTAAGTTATTAATATTTTACTAAAAAAAACACACTTCTTTACCCTCCCTGTAGCAGCAAGCCTAGGTACTCTTAAAACCTAATGTTAATTAAATACATTTAATTGAAAATAAATTTGGGCAAATGAAAATTCGCTTAGTCTGCAGGTTTGCTGCAGCGGGGGTATTATATGTTCTTGAGAGCATTAACAATTTTTGATACCATGCTTTGGGGTACGGTATTTTACTAGTTTTTGACAATCTATGTTGTTGGATATCAAAGTTTTTTATTGTGTTTCTTAAGTTATATTTCTTCTGTCAGTTTTCAATAAGATTTGGGGGGTTTAGTTTTAGGAGGTTCATAAAACTTCAAGGATGTAAAGGTTCGGTACAGTAAATAAGGATTTTGTTTTTGATGAATTACCTTATGGTTTACAGATCTTGTATTTGTAGATTTTCGATTGAATCTTAACGCCATTTTTTGAAGTAGCTTATTTGGATTAGGCCTATAGATGTAGCAATTTGCTGTTCTTCAGGCTATTACTCCGAAGCGCAAGTGAGATTTGAATAGTGCGTGGTAAGTTAGGCTATTTTCAAAGTGTTTTCATCTGTCATGGAGCGTATCCTTCGTATGGCAAATAACTTATTGATGATGATAATTTTTTCAAGTTTTCTAGGTGGTTTTCCCAGATCAGGTGTTGATCTATATAGTTATGCCTAGGAAAGTTGTATGAGTTGCTGATGTTATCAATGCTTCTTTGGTTGATAACTTAGTTCATCTTGTTTATTTGTGGTGGCGAAGTCATTTATTTTGTTCTGTATTGTCCATTGGCAGAAGGTTTGGTAGGTTATTGATGTGGTTGTGTGTTGTGTAAGCAATCTATTGGAGTTATAAAATTAACAAAGATGTCAATTTGTATTCGTGTTCTCTTTTTTTATGAGTTAAGAAAAATGTACACTTGGTATACTGGTTAACTGCCACAGCTTAAACATTGTTTTAAATGGAGGCCTTTAGACATGGTCACTGCAGTTGGCCGTCAGGACACAATGGCCAAGCAGTGTCTCCTCGTGAAACTGTGAGCCAGCAACCACAGTGGCAGCAACTCGTCACGGCCACTTGTGGGGCATTGAATTAAATGAGAGCCTTCAGACGAAGCCACTAGTGGCCGCCACGGCCGGAAGCATGGGTAATTTGTTTTGGGGTAAACAGTCACGGTCTCCCCATAAACACCACACCGGTTCAAGCCCGGAGACAGGCGCACTTGTGCTAGTTGTGGAGTGGTTTCCTTTTGAACTGTTTATGTGTTTGTTTGGATAAGAATGAGTGAGTAGAAGAAGAATTAGGAGGAAGTGGCGGCAAGAAAGAAAAACTGAATCCTATATTCTAATAGGTACGAGCTATTTCTGTTTGTCAATCTGTCTGTAATATATATCTCGAAATTCAGCGGAAGGATTTTGACTAAATTTTGGAATTGGGGACCTAAAAACAAGATTGGGGACAGGCACTACCTCAGGAAATTTTGCATTTCGGCTGTATTCAGGAAAATTTCCATCATAATAAATTGAAATTCTACTGAAACTTAAATATTAAAATCCAAAATTAGTTATGATACATAAAAAGTGAGTTTCCTTTTTTTTATTGCTTTTACAATCAAAATAAACACTATACCGAGCCATGGCTCGGTCCCCGGTACTTAGGGATTTAAAGTAAAATAACAAAATCAATGTTAAGGATAATAATTTGTGAGATTGAAAAGTACAATGCAATCTATCTATACATACAGCCAAAAGTACCCATGAACTTTTGTTAAAACTACAAGTCGCACCCCCATAAACTTAAAATGTTCGTCATGACGAGAAACCTTGCGCTAAACTATCCATTATGTCATAAATTGCCCTTTAAGGTCGTAATTCCTTTCTAAAGGGAACTTTTCATATACCTAATGTTAAAAATACCTCAGCTGTATTTATTTGTTTGTTATTCTTTCAATTTATTACCTTATTAAAATCAGGTGTGATTATTTCTTTCTTTTACTTTTTTTTATAACAATTTTATTAACCGATTTCTTTAATAGTCCTGCAGCTAGCTATACTTTAGTGTGCAAACTTGCGTATACTCAATATTCTTGCATAACGTTTTAGTTTGATGTCTAGGGAGTTTAAAAAACCTGGGTGTTTACCTCCTACCCCCCACGTTTTCCGGCTATGACGTAATCAAAATGGCGGCCAATGATTTTTAAAAAGCGTATATTTCGCAAACTATTTGTCGGATCGGAATGAACTTTTTTTTATTTGAAAGATAAGTTTAAATGCTATCTGTTTTACATTTACACATTTGTTGTATGTTTAGTAAATTTTTCGTAATTTTGCAAAAACCTGTATTTTTTAATATTTTTGTGTTATTTTTGTTTGTAACCTTTTATTGATACAGTATATCAAAAACCACCAATGGAAAAAGTTGTAGAACATTTAAAAAGCTTTACAAAAATACCAAATTCGATATGTTTCACTCAAAATATTACGTCAGGAAACTAGATAAATCTCATAAAAACACCTATTTTGGCGCAAAAACGCCTATTAGTCTGGCATCTAGGGCAGTGCACAAGTCTTATATAGACAGTTTTACCATTCAACGTTGATCTATGTGTCTAAATAAGTGTTTTCAACTCGGGTGTCACTTCTGGGCACCCACTGCAGTTTCCGGTTATGACGTCATCAAAATGGCGGAAAGGGCTATATTAAAAATAACTATATTTTACATACCATGAATCGGATCGGAATGAATTTTTTTTTTTTTGAAATACAAGTTTACATGCTATCTTTCATACATTTACACTTTTGTTGTATGTTTAGTGCATTTTTCGTAATTTTGCAAAAACCCATATTTTTAAATATGTTTGTGATATTTTTGTTGATTACGTTTTATTGATACAATATATCAGAAATAACTTAAAGAGAAGGTTGTAGCACGTTAAAAGGGCTTTACAAAAATACTGAATTCGATATACTTTACTCAAAGAATCACGTCAAGAAACTAGAAAAATCGTACAAAACAACCTAATTTGGCGCAAAAACTCATATAAATCCGACACCGATGGCTGTGTACGAGTCATATATAGACAGTTTTACCATTCAATGTTGATGTATGTGTCTATAGAAGTGTTTTTAACTCGGGTGTCACGTCTGGACCCACTGCAGTTTCCGGTTATGATGTCTTTAAAATTGCTACATGTTACGATTTCACCAACTATTTTACTTAAAATAAGACCATTACCCCCTTTTATGCAAATAAAAGCACAACAAATCAATGTAATTAGTCCATAGGAATGTTCCCAGTATATAAATACCCCGGGTGCAGCAATCCTGTTGACTAAGCGAATTTCCATTTGCCTGGGTTGATTTTCAATTAATCTATTAAATTAACATTGTTTAAGAGTGCCTAGGTTTGCTGCTCAAGGGAAACTAATAAAGTGGATTTTTTATTAAAATATTAATGGCTTAGTGGTGGATAAATAAATCTGCCAAGTTTGATCAAAATATATCCGTAAACAAGCCAACTACTACATTTACAATATTGTCCATAAAAATAACATTGGAATTTTAAATGAAAAATGTTTTTATTTTCTCCTTAACCAATAACCGTACAAAAACGCTTTGACATACTACATTATTTGTTTTTTCAAGGTCTTTCAAAAGGTTCGGAGAAAAATTGATAAATTTTGTGTTATAAGGGTAAAAAAAGAGAAAATCCCATTTTAGTCCCACATACCCCTCTTTGAACTCCGTTCCTATGGTCCGATCACGCTGGTTTGCGAAATTATCCAAATTTATCCTACCTTACACCTTCAAACCAAATTTCATCTAACAATCTAACATTTGAACACACAGGTTTTTGGCCTCTGGGGATATCAAAATAAAAAATTTAAACGGTCCCGGACCTAGGTATTACCATGAGACTTGCGATAATAGCTACTTTCAAATGTGGAAAATTTGCTAAAATGTGCTTTTGAAAATCACGTAACTGCCTTCCACCATTTGTGTCCAACTAATAGTGCAAAAGTACTTGATTCTGTCGTAAATAAACATACAAATTAACTTAATAAACAACTTTATTATTAAAAGACAATAGTTATTTGTGCAACTAGTGAGGAAAGGGAGCGATTGACTCACTCGAGAGAAATACTTACTCACGAGCCGCAGGCGAGTGAGGAATGGTTTCTCGAATGAGGCAATTGCACTTTGCACTCGAGTTGCACATTATATTTTTCTTACAGTTACCATAAAACAAATAAATTGGTAAAGAAACGTAACATATTTTTACACAGAAGTGAACTTTTAATATGACATTTAATGATACAACAGTATAACAGCTGACCAGCTGATTTACAGCCAGTGCTGCCAACGTATTTCGCGCGCATACGACCTTGTCTGCATGTTACGCGCTCACTATTTCGTGCCTTCACGTTGCAGATCTGAAGCGAGTGAGACAAAGTACGGTAATTAGAGTGAGACAATGTTTTTTGATGAGCGAATTGGCCACTTTGCTTGCTTTCTCAAATCAGTGAGAGAACATGTACATTGTTAGGTATCTTTAGAAAAAAGTATTTACTTATCACACAAACAATGGACTGTAAACAATACACATTGTTGAATACCTATCAAGTACAACTAAATTTATAACTGTCCTGATTGTTTTTTTTTACCCGTCTGATGCTTAGGTAACATACCAATTAATTAAATAAGTTACAACTTAACTTAATTGGCCAATAGTGGTATTGCTTGCTACTAGGTAAGCTTTTGCTTAGGATTAAATTTAGGATATTAGGCCTATAATATATTGTTTTATCACTATTCGTAAATAATCCCGCAGGGGGCCCATGCTTGCGTGGGTATGTGGCCTGGCGACCACGCGGACCCTAGCTCTCCCAGAGGGGAGGTAATTGCCCGGTGTCAGACCCGGCACTTCAGGTAGGCCACAGTTATGGACGACTGGTAAGCGCCAGCCCCTTAGGGGGAGCCTCCAGTGACACTCCCTCCTTCAGGGTGGGGGGGTGTTTAGCTCTCAGTGACGCCGTTAATTCCGCCTCTCCTCACCTACCTGTAACTGTGGTTGTGACTTGAGTTCTTCGGGCTCGTCCTACCTGTTGTGTTCGACTGACATTTTGTGAGGCATATCCTCGACTTTGGAAGTAGCCTCGTCCTGGGAGGTGAAAAACCTAGCCCCCAAAGGGGAGGTAACTGCTCGGTGTTGGTATCGGCATTTTCAAGTAGGCCACAGACATGGACGACTGGGCATTGGGTCCCAGTGACATTCCTTTATCCAGGATGGAGGGGTGTTTAGCTCTAGGAGAGATGGAAGTGCATCATATTCTCTAACCTACCTGTGTCTGTGGTTCTTTGGGTTTCGGCCTGCTTGTTGTGTGCGACCAGCATTCAGTGTGGCAAATCCTCGACTTTGGAAGTAGCCTTTCCTGGAGGTGAAAACGGGCAAGTACCCGTAGCTCACGGGGACACTCAAGGGAAACGTAACTTTCCGCAGTGTGAGGGTAACGGTTTGTAGGCACTTATGCAAACCAATCCCTGTCTCTGAGCACGGACGGTATGGTTATCTTGAGTGTGGGGGGTTCTTCCCGGAACCTCAATTGAGTCAAGGGTGTCGCCACCTCTGGTGGATAGGTTCATCCGGGTGGGTCCCACTACTATACCTGCCTCCTTTTGGGAAACCCTGATGGCCTGGCAGTGATGTTGGGTCTGACGGGCAAACGAAGTAGATCGGGTGCTGGGTCCGAGCCCGCCAGGGGTATCTGGGGATCTATCGCTCTAGTTATCTCTGGTTTCCCAGCAACTGGGTAAGGCCTCGATCGGGTAGTGGTGTAAATGGGAGGGGTCCCCTTCCTTCTGGCTATGATGGCGGGTTCTGCCTGTCAGGGATTAGATAGGTCCCGAGTGTTGCTTGCACTAAATGTGTCGGGGCGCTCCATTATGGTCCTCTAGGGCTTGTACCTGGTGGAACCCAGGTGGAGTGACGCTTAAACAAGCAGCCGGAATCCCTGGTTAGGATTGAGGGGCAACCCTCTTTCCGAAGGGTCTGCTTCGGCAGCCGGCGAGCCTGATGACCTTAAGTCATCCGCCCATGATGTGCTAAAGGTTGATGCGTAAGCTTCGGCCTACATCATGGGGCCCGGGTGTGTCTCACGATAGGTACCGGGTACGTAGTCAGGGGGCTTCGGCTCTCATGACAAAGAAATAATAATAATAATAATAATAATATTCGTAAATAACACGTTCAATTGTTCGTATATGAATAACTTAGACTTCCAGTATAGACCTCTGTGTTCAAAATACGGTGAAAAAGGGAAGACTATAAACGCTGTGTGTCCGTAGAGACGATAACTTGAGTTACTTTTGGCTTGAGTATGATTTCGATGTAATTTGGTTTGAAGGTGTAAGGCGGGATTAATTTGGATAATTTTGCGAACCAGCATGATCGGACCATAGGAACGGAGTTCACAGAGGGATTTTATGGGACTAAAATGGGATTTTCTCTTTTTTTAACCCTTATAACAAAAAAAATTATCAATTTTTCTCCGAACCTTTTGAAAGACCTTGAAAAAACAAATAATGTAGTATGTAAAAGCGTTTTTGTACGGTTATTGGTTAAGGAGAAAATAAAAACATTTTTCATTTAAAATTCCAATGTTATTTTTATGGACAATATTGTAAATGTAGTAGTTGGCTTGTTTACGGATATATTTTGATCAAACTTGGCAGATTTATATATCCACCACTAAGCCATTAATATTTTAATAAAAAATCCACTTTATTAGTTTCCCTTGAGCAGCAAACCTAGGCACTCTTAAACAATGTTAATTTAATAGATTAATTGAAAATCAACCCAGGCAAATGGAAATTCGCTTTTAGTCAACAGGATTGCTGCACCCGGGGTATTTATATAGTGGGAACATTCCTATGGACTAATTACATTGATTTGTCGTGCTTTTATTTGCATAAAAGGGGGTAATGGTCTTATTTTAAGTAAAATAGTTGGTAAAATCGTAACATGTAGCAATTTTAAAGACATTATAACCGGAAACTGCAGTGGGTCCAGACGTGACACCCGAGTTAAAAACACTTCTATAGACACATACATCAACATTGAATGGTAAAACTGTCTATATATGACTCGTACACAGCCATCAGTGTCGGATTTATATGAGTTTTTGCGCCAAATTAGGTTGTTTTGTACGATTTTTCTAGTTTCTTGACGTGATTCTTTGAGTAAAGTATATCGAATTCAGTATTTTTGTAAAGCCCTTTTAACGTGCTACAACCTTCTCTTTAAGTTATTTCTGATATATTGTATCAATAAAACGTAATCAACAAAAATATCACAAACATATTTAAAAATATGGGTTTTTGCAAAATTACGAAAAATGCACTAAACATACAACAAAAGTGTAAATGTATGAAAGATAGCATGTAAACTTATATTTCAAACAAAAAAAAGTTCATTCCGATCCGATTCATGGTATGTAAAATATAGTTATTTTTAATATAGCCCTTTCCGCCATTTTGATGACGTCATAACCGGAAACTGCAGTGGGTGCAGAAGTGACACCCGAGTTGAAAACACTTATTTAGACACATAGATCAACATTGAATGGTAAAACTGTCTATATAAGACTTGTGCACTGCCCTAGATGCCGGACTAATAGGTGTTTTTATGAGATTTATCTAGTTTCCTGACGTAATATTTTGAGTAAAACATATCGAATTAGGTATTTTTGTAAAGATTTTTCAATGTTCTACAACTTTTTCCATTGGTGGTTTTTTATATACTGTATCAATAAAACGTTACAAACAAAAATAACACAAAAATATTAAAAAATACAGGTTTTTGCATAATTACGAAAAATTTACTAAACATACAACAAATGTGTAAATGTAAAACATATAGCATTTAAACTTATCTTTCAAATAAAAAAAAGTTCATTCCGATCCGACAAATAGTTTGCGAAATATACGCTTTTTAAAAATCATTGGCCGCCATTTTGATTACGTCATAGCAGGAAAACGTGGGGGGTAGGAGGTAAACACCCAGGTTTTTTAAACTCCCTAGACATCAAACTAAAACGTTATGCAAGAATATTGAGTATACGCAAGTTTGCACACTAAAGTATAGCTAGCTGCTGGACTATAACTATATTTTGTTTATTTTAGTTTAACTTAACCAACCAATAGTTTTATTAATACTTATGATGTCAAACGGGGTGTTCGATCTTCATTTCTTTAGATTATATATTTATAGATTACTAGCTGTACCCACGGGCTTTGCCCCGTTTAACTTCATAAGTATTCGATGGCTCAATCACATCCCGGTTGAAGTTCGTTCGCTACGCTCACTCACCTTTAGGTTAGAGCTCGTTTGCTGTGCTCACTTGTTTTCAGGTTAGCTCGTTCGCTACGCTAACTCGCCTCCAGGTTGATGTTCGTTCGCTACGCTCACTCACCTTTTGGTTGTAAATTAGCTGTTGTCATAAATTTTAAAAAGTCATCCCTTTTATTGTTTATAATACTTTGATTAAGGTTTTTATGTTTTAATATTTAACATTGGAGAATTTAAACGTATTGTTAAGTGCACAGGTGTGCTGCGATTGGGGTTTAATACATTTAGACTTATTCAAAAGTAAAATAGTTTTCTGTGCTGCACTCTGTAGAAACACTGTGGCACTATTTCAAATCATGATTAATGCTAATACAGAATGTAGTAACTATATTCAAACCTACAAAACAGTTGGTGAAAGTAAACATCCTGCTTTTAATTATATTTATTTGTAAACACTGTAGATCAAAAAGTCTGACATTGGCCCACTAAAAACCCACAGATCATCACCAAACTTCACTCGAACCATCCTTGAAAGATGCTTAATAATGCCTGAAAGTTTCATTACAATCTGTCGAGCTGTTTCGGAGTCCATAACGTATATACATATATATATACACACACACACATACATAGTTCCTCTTTTATAGATATCTTTTATATAAATAAAATTAGAGTTTTGTCTGTACATTGCTCAGAATCATAAATTTTTAGGTTGTTTTTACGTTTTATACATTAAAGAAGCCGAAACAAGTCTCATCTAAATTTCTGTCTGCCTGTCTGTCTGTCTGTAACACTCAAGATGGCATTTTACGCAATCTTCTCCAAGAAAACGAGAGTACCTATCAAGATCCAAGTCATTTTAATGTATTCACTGGATTGGCGAGAGTGTCTTTAGCCATTAAAATATGGCCTCAATACTTTGTAAATAAAATTACGGACGTTCAAAAATGCAGTTTTGTGCGATTTTTGTCAAGTTTTCGTCCAATTTTTATCACATAATCATCTATGAAATAACGAACAGCTGTTCGGATCAAGATTATTTTTTCTAGCTGTCACTGATATGTTTACAAATGTTGTTTACAAATGTTGTTTACAAATACCGCAACCATTTCCGATCAAGTTTTGAAGGCAAATCCCATCCAAGTGAGATTAAAAACGTTTTTCTTACATAAAGGATTTAATTAATCGCAAGTGGAATAATATAGTGTAACCGTATATTAATTTAAATAAAAGGCATCATCCAGGTCAGGAACCAGAGATTCTTTGTGTATAAAATTGTTCTGGAGTTTTGATAACCAGAAAGAAGACATTGAATCACAACACCAATTCAATGTCTTATACGGCTGGGAAACTTCAATTTATTAATGATCGTCGCCAATAGCTTAGAAACAAGGTTCCACTCATTGACGGCGCTTCAATGGCGGTTGTGTAAAGTGTAAAGTAAAAAATCACAACTGCAGTGGGCGATTGTAACAGAGGTTTACGGATGATGCTAAACTCGATTTTCCGATGTGTCACTTTCTGTTTCTACCATTGACTATACATAGTCAATAGTTCCTACTCACCGTGTGATGCAATCGCTGGACCATACAGCCAATAGGGCCATAGCCCATCTCTTGGGTACGTACGCTTACCCAATTATTTATAACAACCTTTTAGACGACGATCCTTGATACCGGTACTTTTCCCTAGAATACACGGCCTACCTAGGTACTTAAGAAATAAAATTACAAACTTTCAAAAACCCAACGTTGTGTGATTTTTGTCACATTTCCTTCTAATGTTAATAGATATGCCAATCATTGTTTAGGGATACGTAATCTATTAAATAACAGAAAGTTGTTGTATAAGGTTGGTTTTTTTTTCAAACTGACACCGATAAGTTTACATTAAGAGTTGTTTACAAATAAAGCAATTAATGGGAAATAACTTTGATTGCCGAAAACTTTTTACGAGAAAATCCAAAATTAAGAGATCAATAACCTTGATTAACGCATATTGTTCAGTAAACTTTAACCATTCATATTATTTAACACTCTATGTTTTATTTAATGTACATCTCTTTTCCTTGCAACTAACATGTGTTCTTAATCAAATTAAATTATTCTCTATTGCTAACACATGTTGTGTATCAAAAAGTAAATAAAACAGTGCTTGTTCTCCTATCCCAAAAGTGTGTTCATTTTTTTCTCCTCTTATAATCTCCATTTAATTTCATTCTCTACAAAACATTCATTGGTCCTTCGAGCCGGATTTTGAATTTCAGTCTTTGGATTCAATTTTCAGAACACTTTCAAGCTATCGAAATATCTTTATTTTATCATTCAATCTCTTTATGTTTCTCCCCACTCTCATAGTGTCACAAACTCTATCTAATTCTTAGTAAAGTTTCACTCCATCTGTTTTGTCCAATATGGCTACCAGATCAATTTCACTCTCAAACTTCAACAAATCAACCCTTCTCATACAAAATTCTTTTGAAAAGATTCTCAAATCTGTACAAGAGCTTGAAACACTTTCCCCCTCAATCTTGTCAGTGATACAAATCAGAACTTTAAACAACTTCTCGAACCAGTTAGAAAAGAAACATGAAGCCTATGAAAATTACCTGGAAAGAGCCTTGGAACATATATCAGAAGAATTAGATTTGGATGCAGTAAGTGACACTGAAGACAAACTGCGACTGCTATTCGTCGAAGCCAAGTCTCGGATTGAAGCCCTTCTCCAACAGCAGCCGCAAGATGTTCCAGAAGAAAGTAAAGATTCAACAAGAATTAGTGACATCTCAGCTTCATCATCTGCTCACGTAAGACTCCCAAAACTAGACCTCATCACGTTTGATGGTTCTCCTCTACAGTGGGTAAGTTTCATCAACTTATTTGACACTAGCATCCATCTGAATGAAAGCATTTCAAACGTCACTAAATTTCAATATCTTCTCAGCGTGCTCAAAAATGAACCACTAAATCTCGTAAAAGCTTTCAGTATCACTTCAGCCAATTACTCAATTGCCTATCAGCTCCTCAGAGACAGATACCACAACACCCGAAGGTTAACTACACTTCACCTAAACAAACTGATCGACCTACCGGACATTTCCTCTACCTCAAACAAATGTCTCAGAACGTTCCTCAACTTGTTTTATGAACACACAGAAGCACTTAAAGCTCTTGACTGTGACATTACTTCTAACTCTAACCTCTGTTGTCCACCATACTCTTACGAAAACTAGACAATGACCTTCTAAAACAACTAGAGGCTTTTAGAATTAATATAAAATGCGAAACACATTCTCTACCAGAAGTAGTCGAAATAGTCAAGTTTCTTAATCAAGAGTGTAACCAAATGGAAGACGCTGTGTTACATACCAAGTTTGCTCAAAGTACGAACAACCACAATTCAAATTTTAAACCCAAATCTTTCACATCCAAGCCCTCTTTCATTCAAGCTCAGAAAGTTACAATGGTCTCTACTCCAACTCCATCAAATCAAGACAACTCAAAAAATCCTTTCTCATTTCCCTGCTTTGTCTGCTCATCAACTGGCCACAAGGTTTATGCTTGTCCTAGCTTTCTCTCTCTTTCTTCAAATGAACGTTTTAAAACCGTAAAGGACAACAACAGATGTGTCTCTTGCCTCGGAAAACATGATGTTAAAACATGTAAGTCTAAAGCATCTTGCTTCAAATGCCACAAACGTCATCACACCTTACTTCATTTTGAACATGACAAGACATCTCAAGGTTCTACATCATCACAACCATCAACCACTCATGTTTCGAATGAAAAACCTACCGTATCTCTTTGCTCACAGGAAGCCAGTCCTGCTAATCAAATCCCTAAAACTGTAATTTTAGGCACAACACTGGTTAAAGTTACTGCTCAAAATAACGTTTCTCATGTGTTCAGAGCATTGATTGATAGTGGCAGCATGTGTGATTTTATTAGTGAAAAAGCTGCTCAACTACTGAATGCACCTCGTTTCAAATCCAACTTACAAGTAGTTGGTCTTTCTCAATCTCCAACTCTCACAAAGGGTATTGTGAACCTCACTGTTAACACACTGGCAGGAAAATTAGTTGCATCCAACCATGAAGTGCACATACTTGATAAAATATCTGTCAATCTCCCTAGATCTCAAATATCACAAAGAGTTCTATTGAAAGTAAAACCTTACCCCCTTGCTGATCCCAGCTTCCACTTATCAGGGCCCATTGACATGCTGATCGGAGCTTCTCTCTTCCCTCTTCTTTTAACGAATGAAAACTATTCTCTCGGCCCTAACATGCCTAACATGATGGGAACTCACTTTGGCTTTGTTGTTATGGGGAATGCACCTTGTTCAACCGATTCCCAGCCTGCCAACACTCCATCCATCTCTCTGCTCTCAACGGTTGACAACGAATTGCATAATTCTCTACAGAAATTTTGGAAATTAGAGGAATTATCTGTACCCTCAAAGATATCGGTTGAAGAGCAACAGTGTGAAGATCTGTTTAAAGCTACCCACTCTAGGGACGAAAATGGCCGTTACTTAGTTCAGCTACCATTTAAAGAAAATCATCCACCTTTAGGATCTTCCAAACTCATCGCAGAACGACGTTTTTTTACACTCTCTCCTGATTTGTATAAAGCTTACTCTGACAATATAAATGAACACATCTCTCAAGGTCATATGGTAAAACTACCTCATCTAGATATCAACTCTCCTCACTATTTCTTGCCACACCATGCAGTTGTGAAACCATCCAGTACCTCAACTAAACTCCGAATCGTTTATGATGCAAGCTGCAAAACCAGCTCTGGAATTTCCCTCAATGATTCTCTCATGACCGGCCCTAAATTACAGACCAACATTTGTGATATATTGCTACATTTCAGAACACACAATATCGTTTTCACTTGCGATATTCGCCAAATGTATCTTCAAATCTTAATCAAACCTTCCGATCAACTGTTCCAACTTGTCTTGTGGCGTGACAATCCCTCTGAAGATATATCCACATACAAACTCACTCGAGTGACTTTTGGAGTAAATAGCTCACCCTACTTAGCGATTCGTACCCTCCACCAGTTAGCTGAAGACGAAGGTAAAGACTTCCCTGAAGCAGCAAATGTCTTGCGCACTCAGACTTACGTAGACGACATTGTAACTGGAGCAGACACGGTAGATGAAGCAAAGAACCTTCAAAATCAACTCATTCAACTACTCAACCGTGGACACTTTGAACTTCGAAAATGGACTTCAAATTCTCCCGAGCTTCTTCAGTCTCTTCCAGACACTCATAAAGACTCTCCAGTCTTTCTTGAAAATACACCTGATCCCCATTTCTCAATTCTTGGCCTACACTGGTCTCCAGACTCGGACAATTTTTCATTTCATCTCAACCTACCGCCAAAAACACTAACTAAACGTCACGTTCTCAGTCTAGTCGCTAAAATATACGATCCTTGTGGATTTCTTAGCCCATGTACTATGACAGCGAAATGTTTTATTCAACTTCTCTGGACGACCGGTCTACAATGGGATGAACCTCTCACTCCAGAACTTAGTGCAATTTGGAGTAACTTTATCTCAGCGATACCAGCACTTGCAGACATTCAGATCCCTAGAGCATTGAAAATCTCTCCAAATTCTAGTGTTGAACTTCACGGCTTCTCAGACGCCTCTGAACGTGGGTTTTCAGCTGTTGTCTATGTACGATGTTCCCAACCCAACGGAGAAGTGACTACACGTATGGTTTTATCTAAAACTAGAGTCGCCCCTCTCAAGAAGGTGACTCTTCCACGATTAGAACTCTGCGCTGCCCACTTATTAGCTCAACTCGTAAACTTCTGTTGTTCTTCATTCAAACCCTTAATTTCACTCAACCAATGTTATTTGTGGTGTGATTCTTCAGTAACCTTGACATGGCTTCAAACTCCATCTTACAGGCTGAAAACATTCGTGGCTAACAGAGTCGCCCAAACACAAGAACTTGTCCCCTATCACTGTTGGCGTTACATCCCTAGCAAGGAAAACCCTGCTGATTGTGCTTCAAGAGGTATTCTAGCCACTGAGCTTGTGTCTCACCCCCTTTGGTGGTCAGGGCCTTCTTGGCTTTCTCTTCCCCCTTCAAACTGGCCTGATGTAACTTTTTCACCTACAGATATCTCAACATTAGATGAAGTAAAACACACTCCTCTAACTGTACTTGTGTCAACTACCACTGAATCTACGCTGACCAATCTTCTCATTAAATATTCTTCATGGGAACGACTTCTTAGGATTTTTGCTTACGTCCTTCGTTTCATACACAACTGTAAAGGTTCTGAAAAACGCCAAGGTTTCATCTCAACACAGGAACTGAAAGACACAAAATATCACATTTTTAAACTTGTACAAAAAGAAGTATTCACAGAAGAAATCAACTGCCTCAAACGGAAATCATTTTGCTCCACTCGTTTACAACGTCTTTCACCTTTCATTGACTCATTTGGATTATTGCGTGTTGGAGGACGTCTTTCTCAGACATCACTTCCTGAAGATGCTCGACATCCCATTATTCTGCCAAAAAAGCATCATGTGGTAAATCTCCTCATTGACCACTACCATATCTACAATCTTCATTCAGGCCCTCAGCTTACTCAAGCATTACTTTACAAACATGTTTGGATACTGTCTGCCCGTTGTGCCATACGCTCTCGTATCCATAAATGTGTCAGATGTTTCAAAGTCAAACCTAGAAATGTGTGTCCTCTCATGGCTGATCTCCCTCAGTCTCGTGTAACTCCTGCTCGACCTTTCCTCCACACCGGCATAGATTATGCAGGGCCTTTTACTGTTAAAATCTTCAACCTCAAGGCAGTGAGACACATAAAGTCATACTTTTGTACTTTCATCTGCCTCGTCACGAAAGCTGTACATTTGGAAGTAGTAACAGACCTAACGACTGAATCTTTCATTGCTGCAATGACTCGATTTGTATCTCGCAGAGGACATTCTTCCGACATTTACTCGGATTGTGGGTCCAACTTCATTGGTGCTGACTCTACCCTACGCAAGATTGTTGAAAAATCTCTTTATTGTCAAGACTCCAAACGGAAGATTCAACGATTCTCTTCACTTAAAGGCATCAATTTTCATTTTAATCCACCAGCCGCTCCGCATCAAGGAGGATTGTGGGAATCGTCTGTAAAGAATGTGAAACATCATCTCCGTCGAGTAATGGGAAACTCAGTCTTAACACTCATTGAATTCATCACATTGTTGACCCAAATCGAAGCAATGCTCAATTCCCGACCACTGACACCTCTTTCAAATGATCCTTCGGATCTCGCAGCACTGACTCCCGGACACTTCCTGATTGGTGCACCCCTCACAGCAGTACCTGAACCTAATCTCCTGACAGTTCCTGAAAACCGTCTCAAGCAATGGCAGCTAGTTCAAGCATTTCATCAACGCATATGGCATAGATGGCACCTAGAATACTTAAACAACTTGCAACAACGTACCAAGTGGACTCGGAAATCAAAAAATCTTGAAGTGGGTGACCTTGTTCTGGTACATATGGACTCACCACCTCTCTCGTGGCCTCTCGCTCGAATTACAGCAGTTCATCCAGGGGCTGATGGGGTTGTGCGAGTGATAGACTTAAAAACATCAAGTGGCAACCTCAGAAGATCTGCCCACAAAGTGTTTCCCCTGCCAACTGTGGATTCGTGAACTGTTTTGTTGAATCCACTGGGGATTCAAGGCCCCCGGTATGTTCAGTAAACTTTAACCATTCATATTATTTAACACTCTATGTTTTATTTAATGTACATCTCTTTTCCTTGCAACTAACATGTGTTCTTAATCAAATTAAATTATTCTCTATTGCTAACACATGTTGTGTATCAAAAAGTAAATAAAACAGTGCTTGTTCTCCTATCCCAAAAGTGTGTTCATTTTTTTCTCCTCTTATAATCTCCATTTAATTTCATTCTCTACAAAACATTCACATATAATTTGGTCGGATGTACTAAAGTTCTTAACCGTCGTAAACGTTGGTTTTTGGTACGGTACTGGTTCTTTTCCTTTGAACCGTTGGTAGCATCAAGAATCATTTTTACGTACCAACACATCACTGTAATTTACAAATTAGTTATCGTTGGTGTTGCACCTTATTTATTACAGGCGTATTCAATTTAATTGACGTCTTAACTGTATAAGTTTTGCTTTTTCTGTCTGGATTCCAAAATGTTAGTTTATGCTAAGAAAACGATAACGCATTTTAGTAAAACATTTATTCAGCAAACCATCATGAATTGTTCAAACGCTTTGAACGTTGTTTATGTATCAATAGTTCGTGGCCTATTTTGATAATTTTTATTATAAATTACCAATATAAATCGTCTATAGATTTACTGTAGGTTGCAAACCAACCTTATACAACAACTTTCTGTTATTTAATAGATTACATATTCCCTAAACAATGATTGGTATATTTATTAACATTAGAAGGAAATGTGACAAAAATCACACAACGTTGGGTTTTTGGAAGTTTGTAATTTTATTTCATATAGCAAACCGATTCATATAGCGTTTCGACAGAATTTCGGGTCATCTTCGGTCGAAGCAAATATAAATTGTTATGATAAAATTTTATGACAGTAACAAAGATTTCAAATACTAATTTTATATGTACTTTGTTATGCTTAAAGCGTAGGAAATTCCCTAATTAAGTTCTGTATTTTTGTGTGTATGTATGTTGGTAACGCAATGTCCTTATTTCTCAGTGTTTCACGGAAAGGACAAGAGCACCTTGATAATGAAAATGTCAACCCGAATAAAGTGTTAAATTGTGAGGTTGAGGTAGTACCTTAAATATTTTTAACCATTGTGGAAAGTAACTTTCAATTATAGGCCAACCTTAGGGCTATGCCTTATAGATATATAAAGCATTTTTTAGTTTAATCATTGGATTTAACATATGGACCAACAAGATCCGGGTGACATTTAATTGTGAAGCATTAGTTTTGGCTTGAAACTGTCAGATACTGTATTTGCGAAGGTTTATATATAATAGTTTTGTCAGCATATCTGAAAGTATGCAAACCAACTGCTGTGCTTAATATAAGAAGGTTTTAACTGACTATGATAAGATCCCCGTGCGTAGAACGGGCACACAGCTAGTAGATATATATAACAGAACAACTCCCTCATTTTTGAACCGATTTTGATGATTAAAGTGTAAAAAAATTGCCCTAGTCTGAAGTTTTAATCTTTATTAGTTTGGGCAGGATCTTCCATCAAAGTTGGGTTTTCTCCCATAAGATTAGCATGGGGGAATCTAATATTTAATTGGTAAATTCTCTTGGGGGTCTGCCCAAGAGGCCTTTAAAGTTCCCTTCTCAGATTTGTTTACCATACATTATGGTCATATGGATAATTTGTCACTACTTTTTAATGAAACAGCTGTTAATATTTAAATTGTCTTTAAAACAACACATATTATAGGGAGTTACTGAATTTGTCAAAACAATGTAGGCCTATTAGCAATGTTTTTTTTTTCTCATTTTAACATTGATTTTCTTCTACATCATGTCATGTTTTGTAATATAACGTACTACAGTAAATATTAGGAAATCAGTGGAAAATCGTAATATCACAGCACACTTAAAACTATTTATCATCAAGTTAACTTATATCTATTGTACGGGTTGGTGTCTGCCTTTTTGACCACTTTTGCCTATATTTTGTCATATTATTCAAGACAGATCATCATTGCTTTATCATTTGCATTATTTGTTGCCAATGAAGCCACACGAACATATGAACGTGGCCCCTAACAGTTCAAGAATAAAAGCCAGGTTCATTACAAGTATAAATCCACTACACCTAACATTCTGAAGAGAGATTATATTGAAATCCTCCCGCCGCAGCAAACCTGCAGACTAAGCAAATTTCTATTTACCCGGCTTGATTTTAACTCAAATATTTCCTAAAAAATTTCAGATTTATTTCCTATTTATTTAAATAACATTAATTTTAGTGAATACTTAGGTTTGCTGCTACGGGGAGGATATTGTGGTGTGTTTTTTTTTTTTTTATTGAAATGTTGATAGCTTAGTATGAAATTAACAAAATTGCCAAATTTGATTAAAAAAAATATATCCATAAACTAGCAAACAACAACAGTTTATATTCTCCATAAGAATAACATGGGAATTTTAAAATTACAATATTTTAAATTATCTCCGTGACTTTTGGGCATACAACAACGCTTCAACATACAAAATTATTTATTTTTTTAAGCTCTACAAAATAGTTTGGAGATAAATTATGAAATTTTGTGTTTTTAGCATAAAACCCCCCATAAACCCCCATTCCCATAGTCCGATTATGCTGGACGGCGAACTCGTTTGAATAAACGTAGATTTTCTTGTTTGTACCAATTTCATCAAAATCGGATCATTTTTGCTCGAGTTATCGTGCTAACGGACACACACACACACACACACACACATATATATGTTAATCTTGATTTGTTGGCTACTCATCATATAAATAAATTTATACACAATTTACAAAAAAATGTGTAGGTATATTACTAAGTCGAGTTTACTTCTAAACCCATCGTCAGCCTCTGTTAACAACATAAGTAAATAAACTATGATTTATAATGTTTGTTTACAAATTAACATATGTTAGAACTATTTTAGAATTAGGTTAGTAGGAAAAAAATGTGTTATATATGTATATATTATGAGATGTCGCAGTTAATTTATTATTGTTTTTCCAATTTTAATTTTGTTCTCAACCTCTTCTCGAATCAAAGGTATAAACATGGGGCTGGTAGTAGCACTAGGTTGGGATATGCTTCTTTCATCAACCGCCATGCAAGCAGCTTCTTTAAGATTTCTTAGTTTCCAAGTCTTGCCTGCCACTGCATACCGCCGGTGCCGGGGATGTGCCGGCGACGCAGTGGCGTACGTAGCCAAATACAAGCTTGCACACTCACCGATTGTTTGCCGACCATCTGGCAGTTCTCGCTACACCATCCTCCATTTCAACCCACTGCTCATCTGACATTTTTCATTAGTTTTGGTAGTGCGTGTTTAAAACGTTTTAAATTGGTGACTTAATAGATAAGGATGCTATTGACATTTTGAAATAGGTAGTTGACAACTTTACTGTTATCAAGCCTTAGTTCTTAAAAAAGTGTGTGGAATGTTCCCGTTTTTTCTCTGCTTTGATTAATTGGATAAATCCAGAACATGCGTTTAATCATACGGCGCTTAACCTACGTCGATACAATAACTACATAGCAACAACTCTTTTAGGATTAAATATTCAATAATCTCGTCTCGTTCCGACACAAAAACAAAGACTGATCGTTTCACCGATAAAAATCCGGTATGTGTGCAAGCACCGTGATTCGATAAAATATCGACCGACTTATTACCGACCGTCCAAAATCGGTGTGTGTGCAAATAGCCTTTGGTTGCATAAGCATGTCAGCATTTGCTGCTGTGAGCCCCTATCATTATTAAGAGACTTTGAAACATATAAGAATATATATACAGTATTGTTTATATTACAGTATTTTTCTTTTTCATTTTGTGATTAACGTGTTTGAAAAATAATAGGTTAAACCCGTCAAAATCAACGGTTGCTTTAAAGGCTTACACTAATTCATCCAACTGCGATAAATAGAGTGAAATTAATCTAGAGGTTAAAATACCTTTAATCCGTCAATGTGATCAAATGTCACCGATGAGCGGCGACCGGTTTCAACCCAGCTGTGGGGCCATATCTTCAGGCGATGAAGGAACATAAATATCACTCCGAAGAGGTCGTCATAAAGTCTATAAATACGTCACGAGAAACAACACATAAATACATTATTTAAATACATTATTTACAAATACATGTGTGGCCACAAATTAACTGCGCAGCAGACGGTACGCCTACATTAAGTTGCTAGTCCAGACCTATAATTGGTACAGACCAATAATTGTTAGTTGGCGTGGCGGACATTAAGTTGCTAGTCTGGAAGTGTACGCGTACCGTCCGCCGCGCAGTTATTTGTGGCCACACATGTATTTTTAAATAATGTATTTATGTGTTGTTTCTCGTGACGTATTTATAGACTTTATGACGACCTCTTCGGAGTGATATTTATGTTCCTTCATCGCCTGAAGATGGCCCCACAGCTGGGCTGAAACCGGTCGCCGCTCATCGGTGACATTTGATCACATTGACGGATTAAAGGTATTTTAACCTCTAGATTAATTTAAATTTGTGATCAGGAGGCAAAAAACAACAGAAATTGAGAGTGAAATTATAAAACATTTGAGCATTTAGCATTGTTTAATGATTAATAAATAAGTGTAAAAACAATAATGTCTATTGCGCTTAGTTAAAAAATATGGTTGATCATTCAATGAATAACATATTTCTTATACAGTATGTTATAGGAGTTATTGTTACTATGTTAACTGGTTTCTCTTTTTTTGGAGGAAATATATGAAGAATGCTTTTGGAGGAACCTTTAAATAGTATTAAATCGTATTGGTGGATCTTTTGTGGTAAACACTTCTACGATTTCATCTGTGTTATGCAGATTAAATCTATGCTTTTTTTAGAAAAATATCTGTTGAGAAGGCACATTCTTAATTCAAATGGAGGCCACCCTTAAGGTGTGTAAGTTTTATTTTTATTACCTTCGTCTAGTCGGTCATCATACCAGACTTCTGTGTATATTAATAACCCTCTAGCATAATTTTGATAAATTGGTCGCTGGGTTACGGTTAAATGTGGAATTGCATGACATGCGGATGTCAGTTGTCTCAGCCTTATCAACTACATACATTTTAGCGAATTTCCCATATAGGGATTAATCTATTACCGTAGGTCTCATGATGAGACCTAGACCTGGGACCAATTTACTTTTTCGTTTTGAGATCCCCAGAGGCCAAAAACACCATCCGTTCAAATTCATATATATATATATATATATATATATATATTCCGGTATGTTTTTTTCTTGATGGTATTATTTATGTTAATCTTGATTTGTTGGCTACTCATCATATAAATAAATTTATACACAATTTACAAAAAAATGTGTAGGTATATTTCGAGTTTACTTCTAAACCCATCGTCAGCCTCTGTTAACAACATAAGTAAATAAACTATGATTTATAATGTTTGTTTACAAATTAACATATGTTAGAATTATTTTAAAATTAAGTTAGTAGGAAAAAAATTGTTATACAAGTATATATTATGTAGATGTCACAGTTAATTTATTATTGTTTTTCCAATTTTAATTTTGTTCTCAACCTCTTCTCGAATCAAAGGTATAAACATGGGGCTGATGGTAGCACTAGGTTGGGATATGCTTCTTTCATCAACCGCCATGCAAGCACCTTCTTTAAGATTTCTTAGTTTCCAAGTCTGCTTCCTGGTAGATCATAGTCGCTTCAGTCCAATGTAGGCCTATTCTATGTTCTTCAGAGAAGACAATGTTCACTAAGTTTGGAATAATTCTCCAAATGGTTACTAATGCTCTTCTGGTGTTCTTTTAGTCTCTTCTCCATAGGCCGTGATGTTTGTCCGTAATAACTTCTTCCACATTCACAGTGTATTTTATAAACTATACTTTTAGGGTCTTGATCTTTGTTCTTGGGCTTCACTCTGGTCAGAAAACTTCTCAATGTAGGTCCTGAAGAGAATACTGTTCTTATATTAAACTTGTTGTTCATTCTTCTTATTTTTTCAGACTTACCCTTGACATACGGTATAGATATGGTACAATTAGGTCTTTCTTCATTTCTACTTAAGCTATTTCTATTTACATATTTTGTTTTGTTTTATTGAAGGCCTTAGTTATCAAATCTAACGGATAATTATTTCTTTTTAATCCTTCTTTAATTATTTCTATCTCTTTATTCCTTGCTTCTTCGTCTGATGATACTTTGAATGCTCTGTAAAATAAGCCTTGGGCTATCCCCATCTTTACGTTATTTGGGCTATTAGAGTGAAAATTTAAATACTGTCCCGTATTGGTAGTTTTCCTATAGAATGAAGTCATGAAGCCATTTTCTTTCTTTTCAACTAACACATCAACAAATGGTAGTTGATCGTTTATTTCTATTTCTGCTGTAAATTTAATAGTTGGGCGCAAATTGTTGATATGGTGTAAGAAATCGTTGAGATTGGTATCTGGCTCCCATAAACAAAATAAAGGGTGTCCCAGTAAGAACGCCGGATTTGAGGAGCGTCTTATCCTTATCTGTATTTCAATAGGAATTCCCAAATTATCAGCGATGTTATCAGTATTAGGTCCCTTTTGTAGTCATGAATCGTTACACGACGGATCAACGCGTGGTCATAGATAAAGTGCACTACAAGCACAGAAGCTGCGCACTATTTACGGCCGGGACAATGCACCAAATGATCCATCTGTCCGAAGATTGATTTATTAGTTCGAATAAATTGGCTCAGTTCTATTTTGGGGATATTTAAAGTCGCTTGTTTTCGCCAATAATCCTCAAACAATCCAAGACTTGAAGGAGGAAATGATTCGTGCCATTAATGGAATTCAACAGGAAGTGTGTGAAAAAGTGATGGAAAACTTTGTCAAGAGATGTCGAGCTTGTCAGTATTCAGCAGGTTGGCACTTACAAGACATAATACTCAATTACTAATCGGAGATACTATGCTTTATGATTCATGTTTCATATTGTAAATTTAGTGAGAAAATATATGGTTTGTTAACATTTCAAATCCGGCGTTCTTATTGGGACACCCTTTATATCGTCCAGATATCTAAGCCATAATTTTGGTTCCCTTCCCCATGTTCTAAGGGAGACACTTTCAAAACTGTCCATGTAAATATTACTCAGTATAGGACTTAATACTCCACCCATTGGTAAACCTGATTTTTGAAGATAAACTGAGAGTTGAATTGGAAATAACTGTGATTTACGCACACCCCCAACATTTCCATAATTGAGGACACAGGAAGATCAGTTCGCTCTTGTAGACCATCGTCTTTCTCCAACTTTGTTCGAACTACGTTTAGCAGCTCATCTACTGGTATGTTTATGAATAAGCTGGAAACGTCATGACTAACCATTATGTCTCTTGTACTTACATTTATTCCTTTAATCTTCTCGCCAAATGTTGATTTACACTACACACCTACCTTCTTCAAGTGATGAAAACTATAAAGATAAAATTAGAAAAAATACAGTGGCATTTTACCGGCGCCGATCAGATGTCGGTGTGTGTGCAAGGTCCCGTTCCCGCCTGTGGTTCACTATTGGAATTCGAACGACCGGTAAAAAACCGGTCGTCCAAAATCGGTGTGTGTGCAACGAGCCAATTAATTATTGTGATATTTTTTTTAGCCAATGTTTAAATTTACAAGTTTATAAATAAATCTAACTCTTTGATAACATCACTAAATTTCTTATGAGATTAACTTTTGACGCATAGTATGTAAAGTATGAACAAGTAGTACTTAGATTTATTATATCTGCTTGTAAAACCTCCTCAAGTTCCTTAAGTCCTTAAGTTCGTACAATAATTTTTTTTCAGGGGTCTCGGCCTAGGAGGGGGCCTCAATTTTTTTTTTTATAAATTTATTTCACCGATAATCTGTTTTGCTGCAATTGCGGGAGACATTAATGAAATCTGTGAGACCGCAAGAGATCTTTACTATTTTGCCGTTAACGTAGGAGTTGTCTTTATTTATCCGCAATCACGTAAGATGTCCAGGATTTTATCGCGTCCGTGGGAGTCGAAGATCATGACCCCGCAAACTCGGAAGATCATCACGATTTTGTCATGATCTTCATGATGATGATAATGATGATCATGATGATGATTCATTGATGATGATGATGATCGTCATGATCATGAAGAAATGCAGATGATGTCTCGGCACTCACGCAAGATGTTAACTAGTTCTCCGTGGCCACAGGAGTCGTTCATGATTTCACCACGATCGGAGGAGATGAAGATGACATCCAAGCAATCACGGAATATGTTAACTATTTTTCTGTGGCCATAGGACACATTCATGATTTCACTTGGATCACAGGAGACGAAGATGATGTCTCCGCGATCGCTCACTGTATTGACTATTTGTCTGTGGCCATTGGAGACGTTCATGATTTCACCATGTTAGGAGAAGACAAAGATGTCTCCGCGATCAGGCAAGATGTTAACTATTTCTCTGAGGCCATAGGAGACGTTCATGATATCACCGTGATCAGAGGATACGAAGATGACGTCTCCGCTATCGTGCAAGATGATGTTTACTACTTCTCCGTGAACATTGGAGACGTTCATGATTCCACTGTCATCGGAGGAGACGAAGATGATGTCTTCGCGATCGCGCATGATGTCCCCAATTTTACTGTGACCGCAGAAGACGCTAACATTTTGGTTGGGATTACAGATTTTGTAAAAACCAATTATAATATATCAATTAATCCATATATTTAATACGCTAGGCATATTTTTGTCATAATTGTTTTGGAGTAGTGGTGCTACCGATCACCATGTCCAAGGTGTCGTTAGAAAGGTCTTAGCATGTATTTTTGCCATCAAACAAAAAAACTTTGGAATTCCATCAGGACTCTGCCCCAGTTGTAAACTCACCTTATAATATTCATTTAGGCTAGGCCTATTCTATAAATGTTTAAAGTTAATAAGTTAACAAAGATATATGAATTACAAAAGGTGTTTTATTTAAACAAATGAACAAACATGCAATGAGATTTAAAAGGCTTAACGTTACAATGAAAGGACTGACAATGGTGTGTGGGGTTGAAATTAAAATGAAATAAAAGATAAGTTTGAATAATAAAGGTTCAAATAATTTAGATGTGATATATCTCAGGGTAGGGTGTCGTGCTGGCTTGAATGTTAAGAATTAATAAATTGAATAGTGTCCAAATAGACCTAATTAAGGTGTTAAACTAAAAACTTACAAATCCCAACAATGAAAAAATCTAATTTTGATGTTGTCCAAAGGTAAGTCCAATTAGCACTGAATTTAAAAGAGTTTAAAAGAAAATTTTATACTTAATTTTGAAAATAATGATGGAGTTGAGTCCTCTTGACTTGAGGTTTACTGTGAGATAACTTGATATAAACTGGTTTTCTTGATGATATAATTAATTTAATTTAGATAAAATATGGAATCCTTCTTTTAACTAACAGTTTCAACTTCAGTCTGGCTTCCTTCTTCTTCCAATCTCCATGTTCCATCATTCATTGTTGAACACATGGATCACTTTCACTGCTTCTTAAATTTTGATTCCTTAAGGGCTAATTTTGAAATGATATTATAAACAATTTTGATGTATTGCAATTCTCTTACATATTTAATAAATAATTAAGTTGTGGGCTTTGTAAAAAAATATATATATAGGCTATGGAATGAATATTATTAATGATTAATTGAACAGATTAAATTTCGATAATTTCTTAAATTTTGATTCCTTAAGGGCTAATTTTGAAATGATATTATAAAAAATTTTGATGTATTGCAATTCTCTTACATATTTAATAAATAATTAAGTTGTGGGCTTTGTAAAAAAAATATATATATATATAGGCTATGGAATGAATATTATTAATGATTAGTTGAACAGATTAATTAACAGATTAATGAAATTGTATAAATTAGGAAAATGAATACTAGGCCAGCCTTTCTGAGGAGTGATTAATAACAAAAGTGTATGAACAGAAGTTAACATTTTAAGAAACTTAATTCTAAATAATGAATGATTGAAATGAAATATTACAATTTATCTCCTCAGAAATTTGTATGATATGGAATGAAAGACAAATTTCGAACGAATATGAAATGGAAATCATGAATCATTTAGTATGAATCATATTTAAAGCTAGTTATGGGTCACATTAAATGATTGATATTATTAGATGATGATGATTAGAAACTTCTTAATCTAAATTTACATAAACACAGGAACAAAACATAAATGAGTATGAGTAATTAGTGAGGGGTTAAGATAGTTCATGACCTGACACAAAGGGAATAGCAATCGAAGCAATGTTAAGGATATGCTCTCACAATTTTCACTTGGGAAATAGGGAAAGGGTACACACACTCGCGATTAAGGTTCATGACGATCTCCTCTAATGTAATTTATGACACTCGATGATTATTGATTGAATAGGATTTTATTTACACAAAGTTTTTATAGTTTATGTTGCCGAGATCTTCTTCACCATTTACAGCTCCTCTTCTATGATTGTTTTGAAGCGGATATGTGATTTGGTCTGAATATGATATCTTCATTCTTCAGAGAAAATGTGTTTGCATTTTATTTAATAGTTGATTTAAAATTGTATGTTCTTCCGAAGTAATACATGTGTTTGGTGCTAATTATGTACAAATCTCCTCAAATGTCAATGTGCTGTCCTTCGGTGGATTACTTTGTTGATCACTGAAGTTGTGTGTTGTGCTATCATACTCATCTATTCTATATATAATTCAGTTTTAAAAATCTTTGTACAACTAAATCTAGAGTTTTACTGGACCGATTTTATTAATTCGTTGGAAAGCTTAAGTCGTGTAGATTTGCAAATAATTACGAAAGTTTGTTTTTGTTATGATTTATGGTGAAATATTTTTAAAAAACATGTTTTCCATAAGAAATACATTGAAAACGGTGTTTTTCACACTTTTTATTTGGGTGCGACTTTTGGCTGCCTTTTTTGAGTATTTCCAAGGGGTGAGGTTCATAATGTCCAAATTTCACAAACTCCAACGTCTAAAATATTAAATAAACAGTGCGTTTCATAACCTCCAAACTTCATAAACTCCAAAACTATAACTTTCAAATAAGCACAGTTTCACAATGTCCAAATTTCACAAACTCCAACTTTTAAATATCTAATAAACAGAGCGGTTCATAACCTCCAAGTTTCATAAGCTCCATGGTACAGTCTCTGCCAGAAGTCGCTGCAGAGGTTGTCGTGGTTCGGTATGTAGGCGCTACAATTTCAGGCCATTTTTTTCTGAGTAAGGAGCCACAAGTTTCATCTCAAAAGGACCACCCTAGCAAAAATGGCGACTGTTTGAAATTTAAAAAACCACTTATAGGGAACAGAATTTTTAAATTTCAAACAGTCGCCATTTTCGCTAGGGTGGTCCTTTTGAGATGAAACTTGTGGCTCCTTACTCAGAAAAACATGGCCTTTAAAATGATGTATCATTTACCATAGGCTTCCATTTAAACTTATTACTGCATCCTCCACAGGACGTTCCCTATAAGTGGTAAAAATTTTCATAAGGCACCAAAAGATAGGTAAAACCATAGTATATCCGTACACAAAATATCATTTGTTTTTCTTTAACCACTCACCAGATATAATGTTGGTTCCAGACATTTTCAACACCCTGTATATAAATTAACTCGTAATCAAATTATGTATGTGTAAAGATATATATTCCTGCACACCACCTTTTGTGTATCTTTTGTTTAAAAAACAGTTTTGTTAATTGTTATTATTGATGTTAATTTCAATAAATAATTTTGAATATTTCAGAGGGTTAAATTTGCTAAAGGCTGCAAACCTAATATTAATTTTTGTAAATAAATATTGGTTTACTTAGGTTATCTTAGCCCAGTGGTTTTAAAATGATACTATAAATGCTTCCCCGATTGTAATTTCGGAAATTGTCTTCGTGAAATATGAAAAGGCATATAAAGATGTGGAGATAATTAATTCAAGTTCTTGGTAAAACCCACTAAATTAGCGACCTGGCCCAGTTATTATTTCTACTTTTATACTCCTTTCGGGTAAACTAAATTAGTGTAAATGCATCCCTTTGACTAAACTTTACCCTAGATTTGGTTCTGGTCAAAATAATATAAACAAAAATAGAAACTACTCTTATTCTAAGTTTATGTGGTGGAATTCCTGCTAAAAGTGCAATTGACTTTACATTCTATCGAAATAGGCCTATTTAAAACGTTCAGCTGGTTCATAGTTGAGACCATATTAAAGTACCTATTTATTTGCTTCATCATCCTCTTTAGCCATTTAGTTGTTAGATAGTATTACATGTTATATCCAATGGATATGTTATGATTTTATTTTAAAACATTTAACAAGTTTATATTCATCTATATTTGAAAAAGCTAATCAACGGCTCACGTCTAACAGTTTTGCCACTGCAGTGCATGGTTAGGGTTTGATTACCCATTTGTCGAAACCAATCACGAAATTACGTTTCTCCAGCATTGACATGCATTTAAAGAAAAGGAAACTACCTCAAAATATTACCGTTATAGGTTTTCCTGTACTTTACTCATACTATGCATGCTAGTCTATATGATTTTAACCCATTTTCCTTTGAGAAACAGAATGTACCTAGTTAAAACCTTCTCCAAACAAAATTAATAAATCCCGCTCACTGGAACTTGTCATAGTAATTGCTTTAGTGAAACAATATATTGTCTCTACGAACTTTTTTATTTTAATTCTCATGTTAGTTCCAGAGAGTAGCCGTTGAGGTCGTACCACATTAAACATGAATGAATCAATTAAATATGAATTTAATTTATTGTGCCATAAACACTCTTGTTTGTATAATTGTTCTTGCAGTTGTATTGAAGTAGTAGAATATGTTAAATATCTAGGATTGTTTGTTGATCATAATTTAAAGTGGGAGCAGCATGTAAAACAACTTTCAATTAAATTAAGGAAAATAAATTATGCTTTATATCACTTAAGAGACAACATTAGGAGTGAGCATTTAAAAAAGGTATACATCTCCTGGTTTGAAAGTGTGATGAGATATGAAATAGTACATTATGGGGGTACTTATCCTACCATATTACAACCTGTCATCACGAACCAAAGACATACACTGTGGGCTGTTTTTGGATTTAAAAAATATGATAGAGTAAGTTATCTTTTTGAACAAGAAAAGCTTTTAACCTTCAATCAATTGCACGTATACTGTTTGATTATGTTTGTTTTTAAATATCCGTACATGTTTAATATGAAACCTGTCAATAGAATATCTCGATCAGCACAATATTACTTGTTAGAAGAAAGCTTCTTTAAAAAGGAAACTAGTAGGCATCAGTTTTGTTGTCTTGGTCCAAAATTGTTTAATACGTTTGTAAAAATGTTCGGTAATGAAGTTTATAATGATAAAAGGTCTGTGATAAAGTCAAAATCTTTGTTGTTTTCTATCAATCATAATATAGCATAACTAATCTGTAACTTATTTTTAGCTTTGTTTTAGATAAATAACTATTTATATTTGCATGTAGAATTTATTGACTTTCTAAAAACCGTGTTCTTATTAAATTATTCTAATTTGTCTAAGTATTATTTATATGATTAAAACTGTTGCAATAGGAAATGTCTACTCACTGTTCTGTTAAAGTGACAAAGAATGAAAAATGAGCTTTTTTCTGCCAGAAACAAGAAAATGAAATGTATTAATAAAAATGTATTTTTCATCCCGCGCGTGCTTTGCATGTCACAAGGGATTATGTATTTAATAAAAAAATTGCATGAATTAAAATTGTTTGAATTGAATTGAATTGAATATATACATATATAACAATTTTAACGAATGGTGTTTTTGGCCTCTGGGGACATCAAAATCAAAAAGTAAATCGGTCCCGGGCCTAGGTCTTACCATGCTACCTACGGTAATAGCTACTGTACTTTCTTATAGGGAAATTTGCTAAATAGAATCTAAAAACTATAAAAGGTACCTATCTAATAACTTGTTGAATTATTAACATTGAACACTATTTTTAAATAGAATATGCAATAATCGTTACAACAACAACAACTTGATACCTTAATATTTTATACGACAGTCAAAGACTCCACTGTTTGTGATTACGCATTTTTTGGTAAATAAAAGGTTTACAATGCTTAGCTCTCCACTGAAAAGGCAAATCAAAATATAAATTATCACCTTGTCAAAACTTTAACATTATTGAACTAGCCACATTAAGTTGCAAAGAGAAACGAGACTGCTGTCGAGTAAACAAGTGTAAATACTCGAGTATGAACTTTTATTGAAACGTGACCAGTATACCTACAATATGATGTATAAGTTAAATCCTATTTATAAAAATGTATTTCTGCGTTTATGTATGTTAGTTTAGTTTCTACCTTTTTATGTAGTTTAAACTCATCCTTTTAGTGGGTAGAATGAATAAAGTACAAGGTTTTCGGCACTTTTCTAACAAAGGGCTATTTTTACACATAACAAAAAAACTACTGATGTAATCATCATGAAATTTTAACAGCTATTAGAAAATGTACGTATGAAACATATTTGTATGTTTTAAAATTTTTCATCAGTAAAAAAATCTCTTACGATATTTGTAATGTAATAATTGGCTTTTTAATTGAGAGACGGAACAGTTAAGAAACTCAGCTGAAAGCTTGAATTAAAGGTATTAAAAATATAAAAATGTAAATTTGATTTGCACATTGTGTGCTAACACATATTTGAGTCACACAGCTGAGTGTTCTTCAATCATAAAATGCACGTATAATCAGTAGTTGAGCGCTGGCAAACGGTGCCTGCTATCTGACTGTGGCAACCACTGTAGAGACTTCTGGCCCAGACTGTACCGTTGGAGGTTATGAAATTTGGACATTATGAACCGCACTGTTTATTTGGTATCTTAACGTTGGAGTTTGTGAAATTTGGACATTGTGAAACAGTGATTATTTGAATGTTATAGATTTGGAGCTTATGAAAATTGGAGGTTATGAACCGCTCTGTTTATTTAATATTTTAAGCGTTGGAGTTTGTGAAATTTGGAGTTTATGAAACGCTCCCTTTCCAAGTAGTGCATGGTATCAATTTGTAGGAAATTTTATTCTTTTTTAGAATATCACCTTCCACTTTGGTCGATTTCCTCACGGTTTCAAAGTTATTTGCAAAAAAGCTAAGCAACCTCCGAATTTATAGTAATGAGAAAATATTGAGTTTGGGATATTTTTGTTAAACTTTGTACAACTAAATCTAGACTTCTACTGGACCGATTTTGTTAATTAATGGGTCATTGGAAAGCCTAACTCATGTAGATATGCAAATAATTATAAAATGCGATTTTATTAAATTTTTATGGTGAAAAAAAATAACAAAAATACATTAAAAACAGTTTTTTTCAAGTTTCTGTTTTTAAGATTCTATTTGTAGTCAGCTTTTGGCCGCCTTTATTAAGTGTTAACAAAAAATGCATAGAAGTTATTTGTAGTAAATTTTATTCTCTTTCAGAATATCACATCCACTTTGGTCGATTTTTCCTCCATTCAAAAGTTATTGGCAATAAGCTAAGTGATCTCCAAATTTATAGTGGTGAGAAAATAGTGAATTAGATATATTTTTGTTAAACTTTGTACAACTAAATCTAGACTTCTACCGGACCGATTTTGTTACTTAATGGGTCGTTGGAAAGTCTAATTTGTGTAGCTTTGCAAATAATTATGAAAGTTTGATTTTATTAGATATTTGAGGTGAAAAAATAAAAATAAAAAATAATACTTTTAAAACTCTTTTTTTTTTTCAAAAGTTTATATTTCCAAGTTTATATTTGTAGCCAACTTTAGGCTGCCTTTATTAAGTATTTTCAAGAAATACATGATAGTAATTTGTAGGAAATTTTATTCTCTTTCAGAATATCACCTTCTACTTTGGTCGATTTCCTCACCGTTTCAAAGTTATTTGCAAAAGCGTTAAGCAACCTCCCAATTTATAGTGGTGAGAAAATACTGAATCAAAGATGTTGTTGTTAAACTTTGTACAATTAAATCTACAGTTCTACTGAACTGATTTTATTAATTAAAAGGTTATTGGAAAGCCTAATTTTTGTAGATTTGTAAATCATTATAAGTTTTTTTTTAAGATTTACTAGGTAAAACCCGTCAAAGTCGACAGTTACTGTTGAGGTTGCAAGTAAGATTGTTTGACTATAAATCGATCATAAATAACTCCATTTTTTGAACAATTTGTGTTGTTCGCGATTTTGCTGTGTGCTTTGGGTACGTCTGATCTTAAATATCAATAAATCAAATGGAAGCTGGTATTTCACTGAAGATTCGGTCAAAACAAATAGAATAACGTAATTAGAATTAAGTAAATATATCTAAAACTAAATTCCATACCCAAGATATGATCAAATTTATATTTTCTGATTGAGCGATACAGTATCTTGAACTTAACTGATTAAAACTATCAATATCTCAAGTGAAAGCCTTACTTAGAGGGATTTTAAGACCAAGACATATAAAATAACTTAAATAAAAATAGAGTTACATATCATTGATTTAAAATAAGTACTACGATTGTAATTATTGTTGATTCGTGATTCAGCAGTGTGCTTTAGGTAGTCCAATCTTAATAATCAATAGCTCAAATGAAAGCTGGTATTTCACTAAAGGTTTTTAGACCAAAACATATAGGGTAATGTAATTAGAACTGCTGGAATACATCTTTAATTGAAGTGAAAAATAAAAAAAAATCAAATTTTAATTCTTTTGTCTAGTAATATACTAGATAAATTAATGATGATGCTTGATGACAAATATGTGCTTATATAGCTTTATTTTAAAACCAAAATTATGAATGTCAGGCGGGTAGAAGAGCCAAACAAACCAAAACAAAAAACAAATTTAACTCCCATAAGAAATGTACAGAACAGGTAGGCAGTTTGTTCTCAACTCGAAATATACGTCAAAATGAATGCCGATGCTTGATGGCAAATCTGTGGTATGTCCATACCATTAGTTTAAGGCCAAAATTATGAAAATCTGTCAGGTAGAAGAGCTAACCTGACTCGGAAAAGAAAAATCAATAATTTTTATATATGACAATAATTGGTTTACCAGTATGCATAATCTAATCATATGAAACATATGTTAATAATTCAACAGCTTATTGTTATATTGTTATCTAATTGATCTTTCTTTGATTAAATGTTGTTGTTAACAATTTGCATTTGTGTTTAAAGTGTGTTCCTTATGTTAAGTGTGTGATTCTAATGTTATGTGCTTTATCTGTACCATTAATATTAGTGAGTAAAGTGGATTTCATAACCATTATTTTACTAGAGACCGTTGTATTTAACCACAACGGGCACTGTTGCTATTATATATTATATTATTATGGTACTCATCGTACATCATATTATGAAAATTATCATTTATATTATTATTTGGCCTATGGCTATTATTATTAACTACTATTTGACATATTTGTCTTTCATGATGACACAAATTAAACTTCACTGTAACACTATTATTGTTGATTTACATATTGATTTCATTTGTATTAAAATTCAAATCCATTTTAAGGGCAGATAGTACATAGACTCCAAGGATGACTGGCTTTATTAAGTTTGGAACTATTAAATATTTTATTATTCATATTCTAAGAGAAAGTTGTTTTTATCACATAAGTATTTCGGCACTGTATTCAATGAAGAATCAGTTGACAACATAACTCTTTTTCAACCGTAGTCTACAGCGACAAGTGGTTTTCTGACCTCTGTGGAGTTCGTGAAACACGAGAACTTGAATGGTGGCTGTTTAGTTGTGGATCCATGGGTGAAGTAATCGGGGTATTAGGCGAGTTGGAATTTTGCCTATACATCGCACATAGTTGGTTTTGTTCCTTGGTAGGGTGATTCTGATTATATTTGTAGTTTTGGCCATAGTTCCGGTCTGGGTAGTGGTCACGCTGATATGGTTTGTAGTCTCGGTGCATACCCATTGGTACTGTTGGGACTCATTACCATTGTTTCCGTTGTATCGGTAATATTGTTGATTCCTATGATGTTGGTTGTTCTGTGCATAGTTATCGCTGTGTTGGTAGTTCTGGCGGTTCATCTTAGGCACGTAATCTTGTTGTTAGTATATCGATCATGGTAACGTTGAGGGTTCTGTATGTTAGGGCTAGACGGTCTGCTGTTCTGATGACTGTTGTTGTAGCTCTTGACTTTCTTAGGTCCGTCTCGAATGTCATCCTTCTGTAAAAGTCTTCCATGGCTCTTATTGTGGTGATATTTTGTACATTAACACTGTCTTGGATTATTGAATCGAATCGCTCTGCCAATAATGATAGGATCTCCTCTTCACTTAAACTTGGGGATATGGATTGCAATAAAAGTACTCGTTCGGTTAAATATTCTGTACGGCTCAAGGTTCCATTCGTTCGATATTTTTCGGACTCAATCTTGGCTTTTATTCCTCTTTGGACGGCTTGACTCCATAGTATTTGCACTCAAATTTCTTAACAAAATGGTCCCAATCAAGAATGTCTGATCTGATTAGTTGTAACCATCGGGATGCGGGTCCTTCAAATGACGTTTCCAATAGGTCTTTAAGGTATTCGGTTTGATTGCAGTTCATATTCCTTTCGATTCCTCTCTCGTAATATCGCTTGAATTTGCGCAGATATTCCATTGGGTTACCGCTTCGTCCATTAAATTTCGGCAGTTGACGATCATTGTTCTCATTACCGCTACAGATTACTTGAATCGCACCTGCTTGTCCATTTATTGGGCTAGCTTGCTTTAAGTTGTTAACTTCAGACTCACATTTGATTAAATTTTGGTTGAGAGTCTGAATTTCAAGCTGTTGTGTTTCAATTAACACATTCACTGCTAATGATATGTAATACTTTTATAAATGGCTAAAAAACATAAACATTAACATGATCATGTTAATTGAGTGACAATATATCTTTAATTAAATAAATTTTATACTATAAATTGTGGATTAAAATATATTATGTAATTATATACATCATGTATTATATATCTGCTAATATACTTATGACGCACAAGTGCGTCATTAGCAGTGAACGTGTTAATGTAGTTTGTAGGGTGATTTTAGGCAATACTTCATTTTGTAGGGCAGTTAAATTTATGTTTGAGTTACGCTCATTGTCAAGTTGTGTTTTAACTGTGATTTCTTCTATTTTCTGCTCGAAATTATATTTATGTTCTTCTAACTGTGATTTTACGGTAGAGATTATTTGTTCTTAGATTTTGTTCTGCTCTATTTCTGAATTAGATTGTTGTTTTTATATGCTATTAACAACAAACTGTTTCAACTGATTTTGAGAATCTTCAATTTTTAACATAAGCCGATCATTTAGTTTAGCTGTTTCTTCAGTTAAAATACTTTGTGTTAATTTTATGGAATTTATTTCTGACTTTATTTCAATTTGGCTTTCTCTAGTTTCACGTATTTGTGATTCAAATACGTTTCTACATGCTTGGATTTCTTGGTAGGTTTCGTTTATTTTATTGTTAAATGTTTGGATTAGTTTAGCTTCAGTTTGATTAATCTGCAGTTTTGGGATTTCTTGAATTTCTGATTTAGTTTCACGGATTTCAGACTTTGATTCAGCAGTTATTTCTTGAATTTCTGATTTAGTTTCACAGATTTCTGACTTTAATTCTGACTTTAGTTCAGCACTGGTTTGTTCAAACTTATTACTCAAGTTGGTCATAAGGTTAACTAACATGTTCATATCGATTGTGGGTGTCTGTATTGGAGGATTTGTGACGTTTAATTCAGTTGAAGTGTCGGAATGTGTAAGGAGCTCGTGATTCACATTATGAACGACTGAGACTGTGTTTGAATGATATCAGCTGTTCGTCGGCTTTCTGCAATATCGTCAATCACATTTGACGAGGTTCGGGGAATGTCGTTTAAGTCCGGCTGCATTCGACACGACGGCACAATTGTGTTTTTGGTCAGTGACGTTTCGTTTAGAGGCAGTTCGGGTGGCGGAACAAAGCCGGTTAAAGTCGAATAATCAACGCTGTCTGATTGGTCAATGGATTCGGTGAACGGTTGGTGGTCGTTGAAACTTTAGACTTCTTCTCGGGTTTGTTGTTGTTCTGCTGGTTGCTCAAAATGGCTGCCGTGTGTTCTGTCATTTATGTCGTCGTCGCTTAAACTCGACAATCTATCTAGAAATGGTAGTTTCGTTTAGGCCGTAAATTATATTTATTTTCCGACATTTTAATGTAAAATTTGTTTGTCATGCGATGTTGTTGTGTTGATTATTTTGGGAAACAGGGGCAATTACGAGACAAGTTAACAATGCAAATTCTTAAATCTAACAAACTTATAGGCTAGTTATGGTGAGAATTGCAATAAAGTTAATGAGCTATTCAAGCCAACACGTTGGTGCGCCAATTTGTAAACTCACCTTATAATATTCATTTAGGCTAGGCCTATTCTATAAAAGTTAACAAAGATATATGAATTTAACGTTACAATGAAAGGATGACTGACAATGGTATGTGGGGTTGAAATTAAAATGAAATAAAAGATAAGTTTGAATAATAAAGGTTCAAATAATTTAGATGTGATTTATCTCAGGGTCAGGGCCTGATTTAGGGTCTAGTCGCCAGTAGGCTGACGTTTTTTGCGCCCCCTCCTCCCTTCCACTACCCCTCCTCTCCGCTACCACTTTCAAAATTTCAAAGAACGATTACTAATACTGAATTCAAAATTTAAAATGGCCAAAGGCATTATACTAATATTCAGTTTATTTAAAAACAAAAGAAAACTGATCATAAATAATTAATCTATGGTTTGATTAGGAACTTTTAAAATAGTAACAAATCGGTTGTTCGTGGAATGTAAAACTTTTTTATTCAAAATAATGTATTTATTTTACATTTTATTAAACATATGATTGTATTAAATCAAAAGTAGACCTAACCTAAAATATTAAAAAAACCAACAATAATATGAAAAGTTTTCTTACTTTTTTATATTTAAATAAATACTCACTTTTTACATTAAACAAAATTATTATTCACAAAACCAACAACAAGATTCTCAAACACATTCCACTAAAAGTATTTATTTACACCATTTAATTGTTGTGTTAATTTCATTACAGCTGTTCTTTTTCTAATAAAGGCAGGCTTAAACAAACATTTTATTTTTATATTATATTTAACACTCCCCCTTAAGAATAAAATGTTTTATATATTTCTCAACGCTAGATTCTTGTAAACCCATACTGCTAGCTTAGTTAATAATATTGTTTGTGTTTTACAAAGTTGAAAAACAGTTTTAACATTTGAAAATACACTGATTTTATTAGATTGTCTATTTATTGTCCATTTAATTTAATGAATAATATTTACATTATATTTACAGTACATTGTTTACCTCATCATCTTATTTCTAAGTTTCAACTCAAAATTAGACAAAGCTTTTAATGAGGATTTCTTTGAACTTTTGAAATTTAGGGTAAGTAAGAGATTTTGTGAAAATGTCACCCAACTGTTCATCAGACCTACAGTATTGGAGTGCAAACAGGCCTTCATGAAATTGTTCACTTATGAAGTAATAGCGTACATCAATATGTTTGCTTCTGCGGTTCATTTGGCCGGATTGAATCATTTTCATTGCGCTTTGATTGTCTATGTTGAGTGTTATTTTCACTGGCTTGTTAGTAAGTTCACTAATTAGAGTTTTCAAATATTTTAGTTCCTTGCAGCATTCAGCAGCGGAAATATATTCTGCTTCAGCTGTTGAAAGTGCTACAATGGGCTGTTTTCTTGAGCTCCAAGTCACAGGTCCACCTGCGAACATTATTACATAACCACTTGTACTTTTTCTGTCTTGAGTGTCTCCTGCAAAATCAGAATCACAATAAGCGTTCAGCTCAATTTTGTCACGTTTAATTGAAGAGAATTTTATTCCATGGGTTTGTGTTCCTTTTAGATATCTAAGGGTTCTCTTTACATTTTGGATGTCATTTTTGTCAGGATTTTCCAAGTGTCTACTTTCATAACTGACTGAAAAACTCATATCAGGTCTGGTTTTGTTAGTGAGGTAAAGCAGACTTCCTACTGCTTCTCTGTAAGGAAAAGCTCCTTTAGTAGTATTTTCATCTGGAGTTTCAGTTGTATCTTTCAGGTTAATTGGTGTCTTTACTTCTTTGCAGTTCTTCATATTGAATCTTTCAAGAATTTGTTTTGCATACTTTTCTTGACTGATTAAAATTCCGTCCCTGTTACGTTTGATCTCCATCCCTATATAAACTGTTGGATTTGGACTTATCGTCATCTCAAATTCATCTTCAAGTTGTTTTAGTAGGTTTGCAATTTTTCCTTCATTTTTACCAATCAAAATGCCATCATCTACATGGATAGCTAAGTAGAGATCGTTATCGGGATTCTTAAAAATACACTGATCTGACTTCAGTTGTGTCAATCCTTGACTTTTAAGAAATGAAGTAAATTTCTTGTTCCACAAGCATGGGGCCTGTTTTAAACCATACAATGATTTATTTAGTTTACAGACTTGACCTTGTTCTTCAAAACCTTCTGGTATCAACATATACACGTCTTCTTCCATTAGACCATATAGAAATGCTGTTTTTATGTCAAATGTTTGTATATGCATGTTTTCTTGTGCTGCTATAGCAAGAAGTAATCTTAGCGAAGTACTGTCCACTACAGGACTAAATGTATCTTTGAAATCTATTTTCTCTTTTTGCTGACATCCTTTAACAACAAGTCTCGCCTTATAGGTTCCATCATCTTTGACTTTGAAAATCCATTGAGTTGTTAAAATTTGCTTTCCTAAAGTTTCTTTTCTGTCAACAATTTCCCAAGTTTCATTTTTCTTCAGAGATTCTTTTTCATTATTTATTGCAATTTTCCATTTCTCTTTTTCATCTCCATTGATACATTCATTGTACGTCAAAAGTGCGTTAAGATCGTAGTCTTCATATCTGACAGGTCTTTTTATGTTGTTTCTTTGTCGAAGATTATATCTTTGGTTTCTTATTTCAGGTTCTTCTTCATCAGTATCATTTTCTTCTTGATATAGGTCTTCTGGTTCCTGTTCATGTTCTTCTTCGTGTTCAGGTATAGTGTCTTCTTCTTCTAGTTCTTCACTTTCATCTAGTACAGCTTCTTTTTTAACGTCTTGTCGATCATTGGTTTTAGGTTTAGTTAATTTCTTCATGCTCTCATTATTTAGGTGTCCTAACTTTTTATGCCATATTTTCATTAATTCCCTAGAATTTTCTTGATTTTTAGGTTCGTTTTTATCACGGTCATCATTTCCTTTACAGACTTCATTGTTTTCACTATTGTCTTCTTGTTGACTGTTGTTATTTACCACCTCACCTGACTCAATTGTGACGCTGGTATTACCATTAGAGAGACTATTCTCACTACAAATGCTGCTTCTTAAATTGACTACATACAATCCCTGACTATTTTTATTACCTTCAAGTATCATTTCATCATTTTGAATGACTTTTACTTTATTTTTAGTGAACACAACTGTGCCACCTTTTTCCGTAATGGCATTTACAGACATTAAATTATTTTTAAGTTCTGGTACGTAAGAGACATTATTTAAAATACATTTGTCTGTTTCAATGCTACCAATACCTAGAGAAAACATTAACTGGTTTTTCTTAGCGACTGATATTTCCTGTTTAAACTCTTTTAAGTTACTTAAAATATTACTGCAGTTGGTCATATGGTTTGGGGTGCAACCACTGTCAACAACAAAAGCCTTGTTAACTTCTTTTACTTCATTTATATGCTTAGGCATACTTGTTTCAAGGATTAGGCCTACCTGTTCCTCCTTAACCTTGGTCAGGAAAACAGTTTTATGGGTGTTTTTAGGATCTTTGTTATTGTTATTTTTACTAGACCTATCTCTAAAAAAACAATTCTTAGTATCATGGTTACTTTTCTTACAAATAGTACACATCATTGGCCTATTTTCCTTAACTTTATTTTTAAGATAACAGTTTGACTCATAATGGTTATTCTTTTTACAAAAAGAGCAAAACTTTTTACTAGGACAATTCTTTTGAATGTGACCTATCTTTTGACAAGTGAAACATTTTACATTATTAGGCTTATTAAATTTAGTCATACCTTGTTCATATTGAGTAGAGCTAGCCTTAAAAACTGTGCTTTCATTACCACTACTGCTGTCCATAGATTTCATCTTACTTTCCTCTTGAACGAGTCGAGCTTTCAGATTTTCGAGTGTCCTTTCCGTAGCTGATGTCGAGTCCCAGGCACTGTTGAAATGTCTGAAGCTTTCTGGTAGTATCGTCAGGATCTTCGTTATCACCATTGTGTCATCTATTTTCTGGTCGAGTTGGTTTAGTTTATAAGTTAGGTTCTGTATTAGGCAAAGGTTACTCATCATATCAATTTCTCTATTGTACTTGAAGTTGTAAAAGTCCTGAAGTAATGCACACTTTTGGGTTTCAGTATCTTTTTGAAAAAGTCTTTTTAGTGTTTGAAACATTTCATGGGCGTTTTTACAAGTTAAAATATGAGGTTTAATTTGGTTATCAATTGTTAGCAATATATAATGTTGAGCCTTGGCATCCTTTACCTTCCACTTTTTTATTTTTGATGCATCATCACCTTGTTCATCTAAGGTTTCTGTTCCGTTTACTACATCTATCAGTTCTCGTGCTTTGAACAACACACTAATCTCAAATTCCCACATAGCAAATGTTTCCACGTTTTTAAGTCTTTGAATAGTGTTATAATCATTTTCACTAGTCATTATTATCAATAAAATGTTGATATACTCACGTTAAGAGACAACTTCAAACTTTGTTCTTCTAGTTTTAGTTTTATGGCACTAATAGCCCTGTTCTTACTTGGTTTTATTTTATGGCATTAGCAGCCCTGATTGTTAATTTTTAGTTTTATGGCATGAGCAGCCCTGGGCCCATAACCTGAAAAGTTTTCTTACTTTTTTTTTTATATTTAAATAAATACTCACTTTTTACATTAAACAAAATTATTATTCACAAAACCAACAACAAGATTCTCAAACACATTCCACTAAAAGTATTTATTTACACCATTTAATTGTTGTGTTAATTTCATTACAGCTGTTCTTTTTCTAATAAAGGCAGGCTTAAACAAACATTTTATTTTTATATTATATTTAACATAATATGCGTACTTTCTAAATTAACTCTGTTAATCACCTAGGCCTAAACCAATTTTATTAGGACCTTTAGATGGAACTACTTAGTTTACAGCATTTATCTGCAACGAAAAGTATCGTTAAATGTTTTTACAAATAAATTATTACTATAAACTAGCTGTAACCCTTGGGGTCACCCCGTTTGACTTCATAAGTATTAATAAAACTTTTGATTGGTTAAGTTTAGCTGAAATAAACAAATAAGTACAGCTGAGGTATTTTTAACATTAGGTATATGGAAAGTTCCATTTAGAAAGGAATTACGACCTTATAGGGCAATTTATGAAATAATGGATAGTTTTGCGCAAGGTTTCTCATCATTATAGTTGCATGCACTCAGCATAGCAACGCTGGTGGCGCTGCCTACGATTGACAGGCAAAGCTCTCTCAAAACACTTAATGCTTTTTACCATGCGGTTGGCATTCTGGGTTATAGTAGTATGTTTTCTGTGGTATTAGCCACCTACTACTAGCAGCCACCAGTGGCCTTGTGTAAAAGGGCCCTTAGGTTTAAAGTCAAAGTATCAACTAACTTCCACTTCTCATTAAAACCTCTTTTATTTGCAGGAACTAACAAGTTTTATAATGCCCAAGAGTGGTTCAGAAGCTAAAGACCTTGAATTTAATGTAAGTACCAAGAACGTTAACAACAATAAATTTGTGCCTACTATTGTTGCTTTATTACTTTAGTTTTTATTTTCTTATTTCTTTTTTACCTTAGAGAATTATCTATATAAACAAAATTAGAGTTATAGCGAATTTCCCTAGGGAAGTAGCTATTACCGTAGTTGGCACGGTAAGACCTAGGCCCGGGACCGATTTACTTTTTCATTTTAATGTCCCAGCGGCCAAAAACACCATTCGTTCAAATTTTTATATATGTACCGGACCGGTATATATACAGGGTTAGTAAAAAGTGTGGAGACCCCCTGTTATTTTTTTAACGGCCCATACTAGAAAAATTAAATTCGGCACACCTTTATGGCATGTTATGAAGTACTTTTTGGGCATAACCGTCACTTGGTGTACATCCCCAAAATGGGGGATTTTGAGGGAAACTCAAAAATTTCAAATACAAAGACCTATCGAGTGACCCCTCATTTTGAAGGTCCTGGTAAAACAAAACCAACAACGCAAACTAGAGGTCTTTATCTGAATCCAGTAAAAAATGGCAGCCAATTGAAATTCTCAGAAGTTGAATTTAACTTGCAGCATTCCAAGTCTGGAGACCCCCTGTAAATTTTGTAGCGGCTCACACTAGGAAAACTAAACTCTACATACCTTTTTGGCATGTTATGAAGTACTTTTTAAGCCTAATAGCCACTTGCTTACCAAACCCAAAATGAGGGATTTTGGGGGAAACTCAAAAGTTTTTAATATTAAGCCCCATCAAGTGACCCTTCATTTTGAAGGTTCTGGTAAAAGAAAACTAAAAACGCAAACTAGAGGTTTCTATCTCAATCCAATAAAAAATGGACGGTGATTGAAATCTTTAAAATCGGAAATAACTTGCAATTTTATATTGAATTGGCTGCCATATTTTACTGTGTTAAGATAGAGACCTATAGTTTGCGTTGTTAGTTTTCTTTTATTATGACCTTCAAAATGAGGGGTCACTCAATGGGGCTTATCATTAAAGAATTTTGAGTTTCCCCCAAAATCCCCCATTTTGGGTTTGGGAACTTATGAGAATTTCAATCGGCTGCCATTTTGTACTGAACTGAGATAGAGACCTCTAGTTTGCGTTGTTGGTTTTGTTTTACCAGGACCTTCAAAATGAGGGGTCACTCGATGGGTCTTTGTATTTGAAATCTTTTAGTTTCCCCCAAAATCCCCCATTTTGGGGATGAACACCAAGTGGCGGTTATGCCCAAAAAGTACTTCATAACATGCCATAATGGTGTGCCGAGTTTAGTTTTTCTAGTATGGGCCGTTAAAAAAATAACAGGGGGTCTCCACACTTTTTACTAACCCTGTATATATATACCGGGTGTCCAAAACCACCCGTACACCCCTTTAAAAATGAGGGAAACCTTTTCTTACAAACAATAAATAATACAGAACTAGATAAATTGGGCACGGTCTACCAAATGGTGATATTTTCAAATCCAAAATCACACCGGAAGTGGCTTTTTCAGACCGAAAGTTGACTTTTTGAATATAAACTACCAATTTTTATTACAGAATCGGATTCTATGTTTAAAAATACATAACTTTTGTCTAAAACATTTTTTGAAAAAACTTGTTTTCTACCTCTAGTCCCCTATTAAAGTCAATAATTTTGGATTATTCATCAACCCAAAATTATCAAAGGTTGAAGGCGATGCCCAGAAGGCAATTTATGCGGCCTTCTCCTGAAAAACGAGAGAACCTATGCCATTAAAATATGGCCTCACTACTTTGTAAATAAAATGACGGACGTTCAAAAACCCAATTTTGTGGGATTTTTGTCAAGTTTTCTCCCAATGTTTATCACATACCTCATCTATGAAATGAAATAACGAACAGCTGTTTGGATCAAGATTATTTTTTCTAGCTGTCACTGATATGTTTACATTAAATGTATGTTTACAAATACCGCAACCATTCCCAATCACGTTTTGAAAGCAAATCGAAACCAATAAATGGCGACCATACAAAGCAGGTATTTTAAGCCAAGTATGAATGGAGATGAGTGTAGGATAAGTGGCGCGATATTGTAGTCTTGTCAGTGACTAAGGTACAGCTGTTACTTAATAGCCCATACAGCTAATGGCAACTAAGAGACCTACGGTTTATAGTGGAATCCGAACCACATTTTTGCCTTGGTATTAATGAATTGGTCTAATTATCGGGATAGTACTGCGGATAGTCGTAGTACTCACTAGTGCGGACGTTAATCCACACCAGGGAGTATCACATCCACAGTGCATGCCTATAAATATCCACAATTAATATAACATATTAATGTATTTGAACTAGCCGACCCGTGTGAAGCACTCGCACTGAATCCTCCTCAAATCCCACTTATTGAAGTACACAGTACACACACACCATACAGTTAATACTGCGTAGTAAGTGTATCGTTGATTTCAGAAATAGATGTGGATTTACATTTTAGATAATCAACCTTTTCGAAATATAATATTAAGCTATTTACGTTTTTACATGTTTACAGGACCTCTTCGAACACTATGTTTGAATTAATATTATGGCCATATAGATTTTTTTGTGTTGATGGCTTTGTTTTTACACAAATATATTTTTCACTGAAAAGTGCACCCTAACAAAACCACAAAAAATTGAATTTGTAAAAAAACGGGATCTGGCACACACACTCCTTCTTTTGTTATCTTCTGCCCATGTGCTTTATTCAAAGTCATGGTAAAGGCAACTTTTACGGTATATTCCTTATTAGTATGTTTGAAAGGATTATTGCGTAGTATGACACAGAAAATCAGGCAGTTCTTAAGTAATGTAAACAAAATGTTATCGCTATAAAAACATTATAAAAAGATTACAAATTGAATTGGAAGTCTCATGTTGAGTATGTGAACAGAAAAATTTCAAGAGTTTCTTATCTCATGTGGAAGCTTAGGGATTTTGTGAGTTTTGAATATCTAAGGGTGGCTTACTATGCTTTTTGTCAGTCCCATCTTTTGTATGGCATTACTCTTTGGGGTCATTCAGGTTTTGTGTATGACATACTTACAACACAGAAAAATATTATTAGAACAATTTTTAGAACAAGTGACACTGAACATTGCAAACCACTTTTTATAAAACTCAAAGTAATGACTGTTTACATTTACCACGTTCTCATTTATACCAAACTACATATTACAGATTTCAATAATAGAAAAACATTCCATAGCCACAACACAAGAGGAAAAAACAAATTTGACCTTCCCCAGCACCGCTTAGCAAAAACAGGAAACTGCTTTAAAATTAACTACGTGAGATTTTTCAATAAACTGCCTGACACTGCCCGATTTGTGACTATGAAACGATTTAAAATTAAAATATCTGAGTGGCTTATTGCCAATCCTTTTCATAAAATAGAAGATTTTTTATCATGTCCTGTTACTATTGATTTTAAGATTTAATTCATGTTATTGACTGTTATTGTTATTATTGTTCACCACCTCTATGTACCGTTACTGTTAATTTAACATTTGTAATTATTGTTAGAATGTAATGTATTTATTTATTTAATTTATTGACTATGCCAATGTCTGTATGGATCAAAGGCAATAAAGATTCTTGATTCTTGATTACTGAAATTTGTAAACGTAGTGTTGCCAATGGGTAGTACCATGCAGACTACATTATCATTGACGAAGATCAACATGGACGACCTAATGTGGCTATAAGTGGGAAATATTTGTAGAATACACTAAAGAACCATATCAGCTTTTGAAAAATGATAAAATATTTATAAGAAATATTGATCATATGGAACTGTTAGCTACGTAATCTATGAGTTAAGTCTTTTAAACTCATCGGAAATAATTATGACTCTTATTACTTTTTAAATAAGTTATTTGTTTTTAAATAACTACTTTACTTCTTTGCAATTGCTGATGAATATGAAAGATTAAAATTTCAATATAAAATATCAAAAAAAGAAGCCAAACTAATGTATAATGTGTACCTCATAGAAAGTAGCAACAACCAGTGTAAAGCAGCATGAGATCTTATAAAGAAAAACAAAGTGTGTTCAGAAAGGCTTCCTCTATTGGGTCTGATGTCCTTAATGACTACTTTATCCCCCGTGCCGTACCGGGTAAGAATAGCACCGCAGCTTTCTTGGGCTTGTCGTAAGAGGCGACTAAAAGGGTGACAGACGAGCTCACTGGGAGTCCCTGGGAGTGCCCCTGTTGTGTTGCAGGGGTTGATGTGTGCTTTGCACTGCCGATGGGTATTCTCAGTGGGTCGTGAGAAACCATCCACTTCGATCCTTGGTCAGGGAGTGCGGTATGGGTGTAGAGGTCGGGCTCTGCATTGTGACGGGCGACCCCCGGCTGGACAAGGTTTCCGGTGCTGGGCAAACGGAGGTCGGGCCCCGGGGAACTGCGGTAGGGGTTTTTGCCCCCGAGGGTATACCCGTTCCTGACTGATTCCGGGCCGCTCCTTGCTCCTTGCCACACGATGCGCTGGAGAAAACACGATGAGTTTTAATAAAAATAATCCAAACACATCATTGAAGAGGAGCTCAAATGAGCAAGTAAATTCGTTTGAAGTGGAGCAGAACCCTTTTGTCTGAAGCTCCAAGCTTAAGAGGTCACCACCACCTAAAAACATGAGGACATCTCCGCCACCTGCACCTTTCAAATGCTCTACGTTTCCCCCTTTAGGGTGTCCATCGGCAAGTGGAGCTGGGTTCGGTTCAGAAAATGTTGGCGATGTAAACGTCGAACAGACATTGCCGGGAACTCTGCTGCCGATCAGTTCTGCTGTAGAGATGCCGAAGAAAACCTTCACAGCGAAGTCGCGGTCGGAAGTTTCTGAGATGGTGCTTCTGCGTCAAAAATATCTTGACGCAGATAGTAACATTGAAACCCGGCTCCGTGATATGGAGGAGACGATCAAGGCTATCCTTTCGGACCCAGAAAGCCTTAAATCAAATGGTCAAAAATGGAATGGCCAAATTAGAGGATGACCTTGGCTTTGTCTTAGCCTGCCGTCTGGTGAGCAAGGCGGCCATGGAAAAGATTGCCAAAAACGTGGTGTCCCTGCCTGATGAAAAAGCCCTGCCTTCTAAGAAACATCGGAGGCCTTCCACATTGGAGAGTCCTCCAAAAAGAGAAGAAGGCGTCCAGACCAAAAAGACCACGGTAAAGGCCAAAGCGACTCAGACGGACCTCTCATCTGCTGTGCACAGATCCTTTTCGGACGCAGCTGCAGCTACAGCAAAGCGCCGACAGCCACAGCCACCCACGACCCCCATTCAGGAAAGTTCCCGAAAGGGGTCAGCCGAAAAGGGGCTGTGGAGTCACCTGGGGCTGTGTGGGAAAAACGCCTTTCCAAAAAGGAGAAGAGGCAATTGAGGCAGGCGGAGATCGCCTCCATGAAGGATGAGGCTGTGAAGGCACAGCCAACCGGCGTGGCCCAAACTGGGCACGGCTCGGCCCCTGCTCGGAGAAAGGCGCGGCCAAAAAAGCTCAGGACGGAGGCAATCCTAATTAACCCCTCAGGGGGGAGATCTTTAACCGAAGTCCTTGGTATGACTAAGGCAAAAGCTGTTGTACGGTCGATTAGACAAACCCGGGACGGGGACGTTCTCCTTGAACTGGGTAAGTCGAAAGACAAGGCCGCTTTTACTGCCGAACTGAAGGCAGCTGTTGAAGGCCAGGGCACCGTCTGGGCTCTTGAGCCTAAAACATCAATCGAGGTTCGAGACATTGATTGTGTGTCGACGGAGAGCGACGTTGTTGAGGCCCTGAAGAAAGCTGTGCCCGAGTTTGCCGGGCGAATGGCCATTCTAAGGGTGTGTTCTCACTAAACCCAATAGGAGTCAGCAGAGGATGGTGGTCGCCGAAATGGCAGACGCACACGCCAGTAAGGTGTTGGCACTCCAGCATCTGAGAGTCGGCTGGGTCAATTGCAGGCTCAGTTGGAGGGTGGAAGTGAAGAGGTGTTTTAAGTGCCTCGGTTTCGGCCATTCCTCCCGAAACTGCAAGGGCCGCGACAGAAGCAAAAACTGCCTTCGATGCGGGGAGGTGGGTCACATCCGTAAGGACTGCCAGGTCGAGTCCTGTTTCCGTTGCTAAGAAAATGGGCTTGCTGATAAACACTTAAAGCATATTGCTGGGTCTGTGTAGTGTATTTAAATGCACTACAGCAAGCGAAATCACTCCCACGAAGATAAGAATCCTTCAGTGCAATCTTGAGCGATCCAGGACGGCTGACGCACTTCTCTGTCAGTTTGCCCTCGAACACGATGTCGATGCGCTCTTAATCAGCTAACAGTACCAGTATCGAGATAGGGATCCATCTTTTTGGTTCTAAGATAGTCTTGGTACTGCTGCATTCTGGGCTCGTAATGCAGCTAAAGTACAAGTGCGAGGTCACACGAATGGCCGAGGTTTTGTTTGGGTTTGGTGCAGGGATGTCACTTATTTCAGTGTCTACCTTACTCCCAACGAGGCCATCCGTGACTTTCGTGAGAAGATAGACCCCCTGGAAGAGAGCGTGCGCGATACCACCGGACACGTCGTCGTGGGTGGGGACTTTAATGCTAGGGCTGTCGAGTGGGGAATGACCCTCACCAACTCCCGTGGCAAGTATATTCTGGACTTTGCTGCCAGAGCCGGACTCGTTGTCGTCAACGAGGGCAACACGCCAACTTGCCGCCGCCCTGGGATACGGGGGACGATCCCAGACATTACCCTGGCATCTGAGTCCCTTTTGCCAAGGATCAGAGCCTGGGGAGTCTTGGAGGATTACACGGCCAGTGACCACCAGTACATAGTTTTTACGTTCTGGATGGTCACCAGAGACAAGTAGCCACGTTTCGTCCAGTACCCGTTCGATGGAACATTAAAAAACTGGACGTTGCAAAATTCAACGGAGCAATCCTACAAAGAACGCCGGTGGTTCATCCCGCAACTGGCGTGGCTCACGCAGAGGTGTTAGTTACATCCACGATGGGACTGATTGTCTCTGCCTGCGATGAGCCTATGCCTCGCAGGAGATACCGGTGCAATAAGCGACCTGTGCACTGGTGGACTGCCGAGATTGCGGAATTGCGTTGAGCAGCATTGAGAGCCAGAAGACTTGCTACCAGGGCTAGAGAACCTCTAGACAGTCGTCGTAAGTCGGATGCTTATAGGGTGGCTAGGAGGTCTCTTCGTTGAGCCATCAATCGGAGTAAACGCAGTTGCTGGGAGACATTAAGGGACGATGTCGATTCCAACCCGTGGGGCCTGGGTTACAAAATTGTAACCAAGAAACTTGGCACCCGCTCGCCACCTTCCGTCATAGACAGGGTCACTATGGAGAGGATAGTTGAGTCCCTTATCCCGGCTCACACATTGCGCCCACTGCGGGATTTCGGAAGGGTGGACGACGTCCCTCTTTTCAGCCCTGAAGAGCTGGAGGCGGCCGTCCTATCCCTGAAGAACAATAATACTCCTGGACCTGATGGGGTACCCGGCGAAGTCCTCAAGAAGGTTTTGACAACTAAATACAAAATAAATCCCTTGATCCTTTTGCACATGTACGTCTGCCTAGCCGAAGAAGTCTTCCCCTCGTGCTGGAAAACAGCTAGGCTTGTGCTTGTTAGAAAGGGGAAGGGAGACCCAGACCTGCCATCCTTCTACAGACCTCTGATTATGGTGCATACGGCTGGCAAAGTCCTCGAGAAGATGATCCGTTCCCGGCTGAATTCAGCTGTGGTTGCTGCGGGGGACCTGTCCCCTCGACAGTATGGATTCAGGATGGGGCGATCTACTGTTGACGCTGTTGAGGAGGTGAAGCAAGCCGTGATGAGAGCTGAGGATTTTAACCATTACTCTCGTAGAGTTATGCTGCTCGTAACACTCGACGTGCGAAACGCATTTAATTCTGCGAGTTGGTGCGATATGCTGGATGCTCTATAGAACACTTTCCACGTTCCGGCATACCTTGTGACGCTTGCGTCACAGCGGCGACGCATCAGACGGTAAACATCAGCTGATCACTAGAGAACTGGGGAGGGGGTAGGAAGCGCAGAGACAGAGTAGTAGTTGTCTCCTGGAGTTTGAGTATGTAGGCGACCTGGTCAACGCCGGACATGGTCTACGAACGATCTTAGGTTTAGTTAATTAAATAAATATGTTCTACATTTTTCAGGAAGGGGGGAATCAAGGGGTTTAGGGAACTAGTAACTATTTTAGCTTAATATGTAAATTAAACTTTTGAGCACACTCGTACCGTTAAGGTACGAGTGGAAGTTTTATTTGTTCTTTTGGTTATTATATTTAATTAGATGCATTAGAAATATTAGACCATCAAAATGGCTGTGATATGGATGTGGTTTGGCTCAGTAATTAATTTAAGATCTTTATTATTCAACTCAGAATATCGCTAGCAACACTAGATTGATTATATTGAGCCTTAACGATCCTATGAGTCCAGTACCGTTACTATATATTGTAGTAATACGCTTCAATAATGGTAGCAGAGCAACATAAAACCGCATCTATATCGCAGCCAGTTCAAAATTTTACAAAAAGTTCATTTTCCTTTATCAAACACGTAGGAACACGGGAGCCGGGCTCACGCGGCAAAACGCCAGAGTTCGACCAGTAAAATCTTGATCGGCAAACACGTGGTGAAGTGGAAATTCAGATTTAGCTACAAGTTGAATTAATCCCAAGGGAATTTAATTAATAATTAACAACAATGAAATTAGAAAAAAATGTTCAATTTCAAATGTTTTCTAAATTAAAAATTAGGGTAAATGAATTTGGTATTTTGTGATCAGTGAGCACGTACGTCGGGAATAATATAAATTGGAGTATATTTCATTAATGTTTACAGGTTTGATTGGGTGAATAATGGCAATGCTAGTTGAAATTAATGTTAAAATAAAGTGAATCAATGCCTTTAGAGTAAACCTAGTCCATGTTTCAGTCTGAAGTGGCATAAGTCTGAAGATGTTAGCACGAGGAGAAAGAATAAAATGAAAAAAACCAAAAAAATGTAAATGAGTAAAAAAATGTAAAAAAATGTATATACATAGTGTAGACTTTAAAGTGTCTGATGAACTTGGGTATGGAAGGGTATGTGTGACACCGGAGCAGGATGTAGAAGTGGCATATATGAAGCATTCCATACTTGGCCCTGCTTTGTCACCTCACTATATAGCCACTGTCCTGGTGTTACTTTTTGGGGATTGACAGTTACTTCAGTATTAACTGAGGCTGTTTGAGGGCAGTTCGATGATTTATTTGATGAACCTGCAATTTCTGTGGAGTTCTGAGTAGCCCAGATAGAAGGTGTTGTGCAGTTATTTTGTAGTTGATTCGGTCTTGTTCTTGAGTCCAGATTAAGCACTCTGTCGGATACTATAATGTCCCTTATAAGGCTGGCTGCTACCTTTATCCCTGATTTATTAAGGTGCAAGCCGTGAGAGGTATGGTGTCGACGACTTAGGAAAAGATGTAAGTCCAGTATCTTCATGTGTTTGTATTTCATAGAGAGACCTCTTAGAGAATGGTTTATGTCGTCAATGATCATGTTTTCTTCAGCTTGATTTTTTAGGCCATATCTTTGAGGTAAGGTTGCAATGATGAGGTTTGTATGACAATGTTTTGTGATATGATTTTCTAAATTTGTTATAAATTTTGTGACATTTGTGTTTCTTGATATATTATTAGTACCTCCAATCCAAATAAGGTAGTCGCCTTTGTGTAAGCCTTGTATGTAGAGTTTGTTTCTGTCGCCCCCAAAATGGCCTCAACTGGTGCCCCATTTTGAACGTGACTGAAAATGTTAAAATCTGGGCCCATTAGATTTGTGAGACTGAATACTAATTCTTTACCATGACTATCTGCCTGAATTGACACACAACGACCATCATTAGATTTGCTTTTGTTGTGGTTGTTAATTGGCTTGCTATTAGCAGGATGTGTCTGTGATGCACTGTTTTTTCCTGTTCCGCTATGACCTATTTTTTTTCTTTGATTTTGATGGTGATGTTCAGATGATTTATTTTCAGCATGCGATAATGTAATGTCTTCTAAGGATGCTTTATCCAAATGGGTTTCTTGACATTCTAGAGTACTAAATGAGTTTTTTTGTGTAGATTGCAGTGTGTGCTGTACTATCTGTTGCTGCTCCAGGCTGGTAGAAAGTCCGAAGTTCGCTTAACTCCCTTTCCTGTAGTTGGTTTAATTTTTTAAGTTCTTCTAATTCTTGGCTGGTTAATTTCCATGATGTTTTCATTACTTCTATTGAAGTTTGCTGCTCTCCAATGATATTGTTTTTGATCTCTATATCATTTTCCTTTTCATGCAAAGCCGATTGATAAAACTGTATAAGATCCTCCAAGTCATTTATTTTCTTTAGATTAAGATTAGAAATTTCTTCCGCTAAGGTTATGGCTGGTGTGGCGGCCTGTGGTGAAGAATAACAATTACAATTTTTACAGTGTGAAATTACTTCAGCTTTATGGGATTCCTTTTCTGAATGTAGACTGTCCAATTTGTTCTGTGTGTTTTGAAGATCTTGTTTTAAAATTAGATTGCACTCTATTTGTTTTGAATGCAAGTTATTTTCTAGGGACAACATGTTGGTAATACTAGTCAATTTTGTCTCCAACTCCTCTCTCTCAGAGGCGTATTCGTTAAATAACTTTTCAGATGATACTAATTTATTTTTCAGCACCAATATTTCCTCTGTCATATTCTTTACAGATTCTTCAAAACAATCTTGATTATTTTTCATCGCAGTTTCAAGTTCTTTATAACTATCTTCTAGTTCCAGGAAGCTTTTCCCTTTTTCTGATCTAGCTTCATGGAGTTCCTGTTTTAAAGCTTCGTTTTCTTTCAAAAGGGCATTGCCTGCCTCAGCTGCAATGGTCAAAGATCTCTCTAAGTCAGGTTCTTCTCCAAGTTGATTGATTATTTCTTCTACATTTGTCACATTTAACTCTGATGTTGCACTCAAATTCAAGTCATTGTTGCTCTGCTCATCTCTTCCAATACAAAAATCACAAGTCCAGGTCATCAATCCACGTGACAAATTATGAAATTGTTGGTCGTCAAGTTGTGTGCAAGACAAGTGAAACCACTTTCTGCAACCGGTTGTACATGCTACTGATGCACGGCTTTTGCATATTTTTTTCCTACATTTTAAACAAATCAACCCTTCTTTTGTTTTTCTCATATTATTTCACACTTGTTGTAAAAGTAAAACGTAAGCAGTCAAATGCTGATGGTTTGGTGAGAGTATTAAATCAATGGTTATTTTAGAGAACAGAACAGCTTCATAGCAACTAAAAATGACAGGCACACTCTGTTTGTTTGCAGACTAATTTGAAACTGTCAGTGCTTGCAGACGACTTTATGTCAGAAACAGGATCTAACATAACACTATTCTTGGGCCCAAAACCTTTTCAGTTTGGAGCTATTAGTTGGTAATTTAAATAATAATTAAGATAAAAGATGAGAAATAAAAGTGTTCCATGCAACATTAAAACTTGATGATTGACCAATTAAGTGCAGACAAAAAATCCAGCATGCATAACCTAGTTATTGCATATACCTAGTAAGTATTTACTGTTTATACTGAATAAAAAATCAAATGAATTAGTAGAATAGGTTCTTAAACTCACACTTTGATAATTGATTTATATTGGTAGCTTTGACAATAGGAATAAATAAACTCATTTTAAACCATAAAACTTGAACTCACTAATCAAACAGTCCACACCTGTTTGTAAGCCAGCAGACGAGGCTTTCTGTTGTTCAAGCGACGGCGATGGCAGTAGGGCAGAACATCGCAGCACTGTCTAGCAGTAGTAGTAGAGAGGTCAATCGTGAAACGACAGTGTCCACTAGCACTCCCCGAGCGTTGTATGACATGGTGGCGGCGTTGAACAAGTGTACAGGGTCAGATGGTCAGACCTTATTGAAATTTTTAATAAATATTTGAATTAGGATTAACCGACGAAAAAACAGCCCTAGTGGCTATTTTGCCGAAAACTGATGGTCAACTAAGATCCATCTGGGTATCAGCCATTGCTAATAAGGTGTGTCAATATCCACATTGCGTGACCAGATCATAGAAATGTTTTTACCAGACAGGGTTAGGCAGCAATTGATTTTCAATTCGATTTACCGCACCCAAGGAAGCAACGAGCCTCTTAGTGAGTTTATTACTAGTGTACAGAATTCAGCCGAAATTTTGATGAAATCCAGCGTTAACCTGTTAGATATAATTCTCACAGGGATGAACCCAGCGAGCCGAGCCAAATTGGCAGGATTTCCGGCTTCCAAGACAGTAGAAGAATTGTTGCATTTAATACCAAGAATGGAGGTAATCAGAGATTTGGAGCGTAATACGGATAGGCCGCGCGTCAAAAATCAACACACAGGTAGATTTTTTCCAAACGTGCTGCATCACCAAGGACGAATTGGAGATTCAAATCATGCGTGGAGGGGACACGAAAACCGAAAAGTGGCGCAAACCAAATACATTTAGGGCAACCGTGATTTTCATATAGACCAACACACATTTCAATATGGCGCGAATCGACCGAACGGCGATCACATGTTCAGACCATATAAAACACACCAACCGCGACATCCTTTTTGGCAGCAACCAAATCAAAATCAAAGCCAGTTTAGGCCACAACACAGACCTCCGCATCAGGGTAGGCCACATGATCAGCAGCAAAATTATAGACACCCTCAATCAAACAATTTTCAGAAGTCAAACTCCAACCGAGGGCAGTAATAGGCGCGACCCACCCTCGCAAGTGCCAAGGCGCCGAATCAAACGCCGAGATAAAGAATGGTAGCACAGATAATAAATCAAAATATGCTTCGAGAATTCCAAAAATACATTTATGTTCAATTCCAGTTAAGTTTAGTAAATACACAATTAAAGCGTTGGTAGACACAGGCAGTTCTTTCACAATAGTTTCTCAGGATTTTTTTTCAAAAAATTAAAGATTTCAAATCAGTAGTAAAATCCATAGAACGAACCAAAGATTTAGCAGTAGCGGCGAATGGAGATAAGATTCAGTTTTTAAACATTGTAAATTTACATTTCAAAATATCTCTGTTATCTTGGAATCATGGTTTTATGGTAGCACCAAATCTGCCAGTAGACGTAATATTAGGTTCCGATTTTTTACACAAATCAAAAGCTGTCATTAATATGAAGGAGTTTAAGGTAATGGTTCCATTTCCTTATGGTTCAGGTCATACAATGGCGATAACACCGAATGACGACATTACTACGACAGACACACCATTTAAATTAGGCGAACAACTCGATAATCAACAAAGGCAGAAAGTGAAAGAGTTAGTGGCACAATTTCCTGACACAATTACCAAAAAAGTAGGCAGAAAGAATTTAATTGAATATGATATTAAGCTCAAATCAGAACAAGTGGTTAGGACCAGACCTTATCAGTTCGCACCTCCCAAGTTAGATAAACTAAAGGAACATATACAAGACTTATTAGATAAAGGCATTATAAAACCGTCCGATTCTCCATATAGTTCACCAGGGTTCTTAGTTCCAAAAAAAAGGTTCTGACAAGTTTCATTTCGTAGTGAACCTAAAAGCAATAAATAATCTCTTATATTAATATGTGAGGGCTGTTTTTTGTGAACAAAACTCGTCCTTTATTTCTGGACCGATTTAACGTTTGAGGTGTCAAATAATTCGTCTCAATTCGTAGTTTTTTGCATAAAGGTTTTAGAATTTTAAAACTCTTACCCTTAAGGGCACGAGACGCTCTCAAATATCACATTTTCCCCCATAAGAATTACATTGAAAACAAATTTAAAAACAAAAACAGCTGTATATAAAATGAAACTCACCAGCTTTTTGGGAGTAAATATTGATGTTTGTAATATTTAGGAGGTTATAGACAAATCTAAACAGTCAATCAGTTTTGTTGGAAGAACAAACAATTTCTTGAGTTTAACCCTTAGAGTGCCAGGCGAAAAATAAAAGTAACGCTCAAAAAATGCCGATGATTTTTCCCGAAGGTCGCGCTAAAAATGCCGAGCGCGATCTGGCGATTTTTAGGATAAAATTTCGTAAAAATTGAATTTTTGATATTTTGACCAACGAAAATCGATGTATCGCATCTAGTAACTTTTGACTCAATGTTAATATATGGGTTAAAAGAATCCGAGTATCCATTCGGTTGTTATGACAACTGTTCGATCATTACGAAACGTCCGGTCAGCCGGACGTTGGCACTTTTGGCTTGTTCTAAAAACGTCCGGTTTGCCGGACGTCGGCACTTTTGGCTCGTTTTAAAAACGTCTGGTTCCCCGGACGTTGGCACTCAAAGGGTTATAGGAGAAATATTGAAAACAGGAGGAGGAGACAATTAATAGGAAATCTTATGCGTATGAGAAGAGTAGAGGAGAGGCCTGTGCTCACAGTAAGGAATCCAGGTACACAATCATTTTTGCCAGTTATGCTAAGCAACTTATTTTGTAAGTAAAAAAAAAAAAACATTGAAGAATATACACATCACGTTGTCAGTTGTCACAGTGGTAAAGTAAGCCTACCTCAAGTCAGATCAAATAAATACATGCAAGAAATGTTTACTGGCAACAGCTTTAAGTCGGGAAACATTTGTAGAAAACACTAAAAAATAAGGCCGGGTCCAAAAAATGCTAAAATATTTTTACAAGAAGCGTTTATTATTTCAAAGCGCTATTAAATAGTGTGAGTATTTCAATTAGTTACATAAGCATTTTGTCGGGTCTTTTAAACTCATCGAAAATTATGACTGTTATTACTGTAGTTTTAAAATAACTTCTGTATAATACCGGTACTTGAGAATTGCTCGATTTCGAGCAACAGGTGCACTAGTTTAATAGAATTAGACTCAATGCCAGTTCCCACAGTTGAATCAGCATTTCAATACTTGGGTAAAGCAAAATGGTTTTCACTCGTTGATTTAAACAGTGCTTATCTACAAATACCGCTCACAGAACGTAGCAAGAAATACACAAATTTTGTGGTTCCATTTGTGTGTTATGCGTATGAAGTAGTTCCATTTGGGATCGCTATAGGATCACAGGTTCTGTCTAGGCTCTTGGATAAAATATTAGGTGATGTGAAATATAAATACGTTTTAATTTTTTCGATGACATCGTAGTATCGCTCAGAAGGATCGCTAGATGATCACTTGGAAGAATTGAAAGAAGTTTTCTCCAGATTACAAAAGGCAAAACTTACAATAAATCCAGAAAAAATGACAATAGCAAGTAACAAAATAGAATTTTTGGGACATATTTTTTCTAATGGAACAGTCACATTCGATCAAGATAAGATAAAACCAATACTTCAATTACCGCCTCCAAAAAATGTAAAACAAGTAGCGAGATTGGTAGGTTTAATGGCGTATTATGCAAGATTTGTACCTCATTTTGCTAAATTATGTGCTCCTTTAAATAAGCTAAAACGAAAGGATGAGCCATTCCGTTGGGGACAAGAGCAAATTGAGGCGTTGGAAGCAATTAAACTAGCATTAACTTCGCAACCAATTCTCAGACTACCTGATTTCGATAAACAATTTATATTACAGAAAGATGGATCAGGAACAGGATTAGGTGTACAATTGGGACAGGAACATAATGGCATCATACTTCCGGTAGCATATGCGTCTCGTCCATTAAATAAACACGAGAAAAACAAATCCACACTAGAGCTAGAATGTAGCGCAGTAGTATTTGGCCTCCAAAAATTCCAACAATACCTAGAACATCGCCCCTTTAGACTACAAACAGACAGCTCGTCGTTAAAGTGGCTATTAAATCATCCGCGACAGATTGGTAAAATAGCAAGATGGATAGCTTTTATCAACAACTCATTTCAATTTACGGCGGAACACATAAAAGGAGATATGAATCACATACCAGGTCTACTATCGCGAATGTACGACGACAACGAGCCGACGGAAGTGACAATGTTCGCACCTGAAATAAAAAAGACCCTACCTTCCTACCATACCAAAATTTTTTTTCTTTTTTAAGTTGGGGAGGTTGTGACGCTTGCGTCACAGCGGCAACGCATCAGACGGTAAAGATCAGCTGATCACTAGAGAACTGGGGAGGGGGTGGGAAGCGCAGAGACAGAGTAGTAGTTGTCTCCTGGAGTTTGAGTGTGTAGGCGACCTGGTCAACACCGGACATGGTCTACGAACGATAAGTTATCTTAGGTTTAGTTAATTAAATAAATATGTTCTAAATTTTTCAGGAAGGGGGGAATCAAGGGGTTTAGGGAACTAGTAACTATTTTAGCTTAATATATAAATTAAACTTTTGAGCACACTCGTACCCTTAAGGTACGAAGTTTTATTTGTTCTTTTGGTTATAATATTTAATTAGATGCATTATAAATATTAGATCTTAAAAATGGCTGTGATATGGATGTGTTTTGGCTCAGTAATTAATTTAAGATCATTATTATTCAACTCAGAATGTCGCTAGCAACACTAGATTGATTATATTGAGCCGTAACGATCCTATGAGTCCAGTACCGTTACTATACAGTATATTGTATATTGTAGTAACACGCTTCAACCTCATGCGTATCATAGAGGATTATCTCCGGTTCCGCCTCCTCATGTATGACACTACAGAAGGCCCACGGACGATGAGTGTCACTTCCGATGCTGCCCAAGGTTCCATACTCGGCCCAGACCTCTGGAATGTCGTGTATGACAGCCTTCTGAGGTCTGAAATGCCTGAGGAAACTGTTTTGGTTGGGTACGCAGACTACGTTGCAGTTTTGATAGCTGCACGTGCTAAAGCTGAACCGAGTTATGCGTACCATAAACGCATGGATGGCAGACCACGGACTCTCGCTCGCTTTGAGCAAAACTGAGATCGTTATATTAACAAAAAAACGGATTAACACCATCGACCGTTGAGGGTAGGGGCCGTCGAAGGCCAGACCGTTCGCTCTGCCAAGTACCTTGGGGTTATGGTGGACAGTAAGCTTAGCTGGTGGGATCAGATTTTCCGTACGGCGGACAAGACCGCTAGGGTGGTTTCCTCTCTTAGCCGGTTGATGGCCAATGTCGGAGGGCCTCGGTCCAGACGAAGAAGGTTGTTAATGTCTTCTGTCCAGTCCGTTCTTTTGTACGGTGCGGAGGTGTGGGCAGACGCTCTCAATAAGGAGGTATATAGGATGCGGCTTGCCCGAGTGTAGCGTCAGGCAGCACTAAGAGTTGCATCCGCCTACCGAACAGTGACCGAACCCGCCGTCCTGGTGGTTGCTGGAGTCATCCCCGTCAAACTTTTGGCGGCGGAGAGGAAGGCAATTTATCAGCGCCGTGAGGAGGACCAGGCACAAACAGAGGAACGCAACCAGCTATGGCAGGAGAGCTGGGAACAGGAGACTCGGGGACGCTGGACAAGACGACTGATAAAGCAAGTCAAACCTTGGGTTAATCGGCGGTGCGGAGAGGTGGACTTTTACCTCACCCAATATCTGACGGGTCACGGTTTTTTCCGGTCGTACCTGTTCAGGATGGGCAAAGCCGTGTCACCCGATTGTATATACTGCGCAGGCATTCCCGATGACGTGGAACATACCTTTTTCCACTGCCAGTGTTGGGAAGGGCCCCGCCTGGAGGTTCAACAGTCAGTAGGACTGCTGTCGGTGGACACGGTCATGAGGGAGGGTGAGGACAATTGGACCTGTGTGTCACATTACATCCAGGGTATTCTCCGTGCCAAGAAGACCCCCGGGGGTATGGACCTTGACCGGGATGCGGTGTAGGTCATAAAGTATCTAAATGCCAGAAACGGTGAGAGCCCTGAGGGCTTAGGTCACATGTTGGCCTGACTTGAAGTAATGTGACAAACAATACCAGGTCTGTGTCCAGTGGCAGTGATTAGAACCTGCGGGCCCCCCTCTCTGAATGATCTTTAAAAACATTTTCCCATGTATTACTGCCTAAACATGCAATTTTGCAATAAACTTGACAAGGCATCTCCCGAGACGTCATTATCGTCTTCCATGATTGTGGCAAAATCGTAAATACTTCCCGTAGTCATAAGTCATGGAAGAATCATTATCATAGTTTACCGTGATTCCAAATCGGCCAAACCTATGACATCATTAGATAGCAGCATCATCGTCTCCCGCGTTCACGGCCCAATTTAATATCACGGGCTAATATCTCCCCGCGATCCGTCGGTGGTGACGGGTAAATCATTTTTCCGTAATCGCGGCTAAATCCTAGATCTATCTCTCGCTAAAAAAGAAACGTCATTATCGTCTTCCGCAATCGCGACAAAATATTGAACATATGCGGCCGCGGAGACATCGTCATCGTCACCCACGGGGAATTGTTCTCGTCGATATCCGCGATCGCGGCAAAAGCTTAGGCATAATCTTTCAATTTTGTGAGCGTGATCCTCACGGATATAAAAGCTTTTACTTTTAATTGTGCATTATTGTATTGAATACTGAGAAAATCAGCTCGAGCTTGATTTTCTGACTTTGTGCTTGATTTCTCAAGCTTGTAGTCCAGGCTCTGCTCGGCTCGAAAATCAACATTATAGGCCTATTATAAAAATCAACCGTTTCCAAAGCAACCCGATTTTAAACCGATCTGATTTGGCCTGAGGCCCTTAGGTAAGTAACATTTTTACCTGACTCGATGTAAACACATCAAAAGTGTGAAGTAAACCAATCTAAAGGGCAACCTCCTAATAGTAAAACATTAAATGAAATGAAAATCCTTCTTTAGCATCAATGAAAGAATGGAATTATTTATTAGCTAGTGTCCTAGCCACCTTGGTTAATTTGCCGATTTGGACGTAACAAAATTGTCAAGTTTATTTAGTCGAATCAGCACAGAGGATCCTCTATGGTGTCACCCGCTGGGGGCTAGGAGAATTAACATTAATGCTTTATCTTCCTAGGCCAGAGGCCACATTGGTTATACATACGGCCCTATTATTATGCAACCAATTTTGACTGCGCCTTCACACAATCCACGAGGACAGTTAATGCAACCCGCATGACTGATGACAACCCACATAGCACAGAATATTTATTTGATATCAAATAAACGTTCAATATATCAAACTATGTCAAATCAAAAATTTGATATTTATTTGATATTCATTTAATGTTCAAAATGTCAAAGTCAAACAATGTCAAACTTTGAATATTTATTGTATCTTCAAAATATCAAAGTCAAATAACATCAAATTTAGAATATTATCTAAATATTCTTAATGTTAAAAATTTGATTTTCTCTTTGAAAATTTCCAAATATACTAGTTTAAAAATTTTTTAGATTTAACTTTTTAAATTTTTTAGAGTAAAGAATTAGTCCCCTGCCTACAGGGGCCCATTTCATAATAAACTACAAGTTACAACTTGTAACTTGTTATTTCCATTAGATTTGCATTGGGCAATCAGCTGATTTACTAATAATATTAGTTTGTACTTTATTATGAAATGGGCCCCAGTTTGTAACATGAAGGTCGGAGGTCAATTATCTCAAAATAATTAATAATAGGAAGGAACACTGAACACTGTAATTTTTAATTAATTGATGATGGATTTTGACTTTTCGCGGGGGGGGGGGGGAGTTGTTGGAACATCTGATATTTTTCTGAATCTAGGCTTACTACACATTTCAAGAAGAGTGAATAGGAAACACAGCTTTTTTAAAAGTTGTGTTTATTAATAAAAAAGTCAAACTCTTAACGATTGGCCTTATCATTTTATTTTTACTAGTAAGTTAAACCAAACATAAATTTAAATTTTTTAAGTGTAATATAACTCTAAAAATATGTTAAGTATCTAGTTTGAGCTTGACTTGGCCCATTCGTATGAAAGGAAGAGAGGAAGACTGAAGACAAAACACCAACTTAATTCTAACCTAACTCAGCAAACAAAACAAAACAAATTACAAAATCCGTCCTGTCGTGCGACCAGTGGTGGCCAGTTTACTCACGGTGTGGATTTATTTATTTATTAACCAACAAATTGCCCATTTTGAGGGAAATTACACGATTTATGTAAAATGTACCTATGACAACTAACTTGTTGAGTAGGCTACACAAGTAGTGAAAATAAACTATGGAAGCAACAAGAGTATCAAGATTCAAGAACAAGACATAACCTCAAATCAGTTAACTTAAGTGTGCTGATATTTTGTTTAGTGTGTGTCACTGTTAGTTTAGAGTTGTTATTTTTGTGACTGGGTATTGGCATAACCTACACCGAACATCTTTTCACGTTTTGATCCTTGGAGTATGTAAGTATAAGTCACTATACCTAGTAACATAGACGTATTTTTGGCCTTAGCCTTACCTAGACCTAAGTTAAGCTACTGTACAAATTAAATTGGCCAACTTATCATTCCTAATGCCTTAACTTAAGTATAAATAGATAAATCTGAAACCTCAAAATAGGCAATCTGTTTTAGAGGAAGTATTTTTCTGCATACTATTTAGGCCTAGGCGTAAGCTACTAAGTTAGGCGGCTTGCTTAGTTCTTACTGAACCAGTAGTTTATTTAGCTTCAAAGGGCAACTTCCGGATGAAAATAGTGTTCAATATATAGGCTAGTAAGTAGGACTAACTTACTGGTTTACAAGGCAAATGGAATACCATACTGTGTTGTAATACCTTGTTAGGCTAATTTTGAAATATTACTAAGTTATGTGGGTTATATTTTACGTCAGTCACTAACTTAAGTTTATGTAAATTCACCATCAAGAATAAGTTAACTTAATTTAGGCTAGCCTAGGCCTAACATATTCTACCTCAACCAGGTTACAATTTACCGGTATTATAAAAGAAATAGCCTAGCCTATTTGAAATCCATTTTCCTTTTAAACTGAATTGGGGTACACTTCCGTATCTGTTGTCAAAAACAACTGAATGAACATAGGCTATAACGATCGATATTTTCATTCGGTTGTTTTTGACAACAGATACGAAAGTCTACCCCTGTATTGTCTCTTAACTTAGTCTTTTGTATTTTAGTTGTTGTCTGCTTCCTTTACCAACCAATGATTAGGCCTAACTAATCTTGATACATATTTAGGCCAGAGAAAGGTATGCATGAATTTAACTAAAAGTAGTTTTCTCTCCATTGTTTCAGTTGATAACTCTGCAGCTTTGGTGGAAGTTATTATTTGGTTGCAGTGAATAATTTGCCTACGGTACCAATTCTCCCGAGTGACAAAGTGGCTGTCTAGCAGTCTGTAGGCTGGGAAGGAGGAATAAATTTTTCTTTTGCAATCTGCATCTGAAGCCAGCTATCTTGCGTAAGTTTTTTTTATTTTTATTTACAATCAGACATTAATAATAGGTAGACATATATTTCAATTAGGTTTTCTCAAAGTTAAAATAAGTTAAAATAAAGTTTCAATCTTAGGTGTTTTTATTTCAATTTTTCTGTTTGATTCGCCATGACTGTGTATGTCTTTTTTGCCATAACGGGTACAGTTCCGCAGAGAACCTGCGATATATTATCGGATGAATAACATTATATATCAATAATTATCCGATTCAATACATCGTTCCCTATGTTTTTTCACTATGTAAACATCAAATTGAGTTATGATTTGCAGATTTGGTGAATTGGTTTTGCAATATTAATATCAAATCAGATATATATACCGTCCGATAATATATCGCAGGTTTTCTTAGGAACTGTAGATAAGTTAGGCTCTACCACCAAAACACAACCTAATTCATGATAGGTACCTATTGGGTAATAACGTAGCCTAAGGTTCATCACACAGTTAAGAGAGTTTCTTTTTTTTGTGACCCACTTATATAGGAAGTCTTTGATTTACACTATATAAATATTCCAGCAGTGCTAACTTGTGTAAAAGAAAACTGTGTATTAGTTGAATTTTTTTAAACGCACACATAGGCCTATACACACACCAAACTACAACCGACCGTTGCACTCATTTCAGTCAGTGCTCACCCCAATATTTGTCCGTTCAAGTGACTGAGGATTACTTTTACCACTACCTAGGTCAAAATTTTCAATTTTCAGATTTAGATTTAGCTTTAACAAGGCTACTCAAAAGAAGCAAATGCCATCAAAATATAAAATAGATTTCACTAACAATTTAATATGTGTACCTACCTAGTTGTAGGCTATCCTGGGTGTTGATCAGGAAAATTAAAATATATAGGGGAGAGTGTTGTACCTTTGACCATCTTGTACCTTTGACCACCAGTCATATAGTGAAATCTAGAGGCTGTATAGGGAAGCTAATGAGACTAGTTCATAGATCAGCCACCAGAGGATTACTTCACCTTGCATTGGAGATTGAAAACTGTGTTAGTTGGGAGATATTTTAGTTTATTCATTTTTGCTTTCGAAAAGTAAAAATTTCTTGACTTATTGTTTGTTTTATAAAATGTATATTTTTCTACAAATAAAAGTGAAAGTGAGGGGTTATTATATGATGTTAATCCTCTAACTTCTCTTGGATGTTTGAAACTGATATTATCACATATCTTTTGAGAATATATATAAAATGGCGGGAAGCGCTAGTGTTGTACCTTTGACCACTTAATAGTGGTGTTCCTTTGACCAGGTCAAAGGTACAACATCATATGTATTCAGTGTATTTATTACTGGTTTTTATTTAAATATGTTAATGTATTAATATTAAGCTATTGTTTTGTGTAACCTACAGGAGCTCTTCACCAAGCTCCCCAACACTGCCAAATCAGGTGAATAAGCACGTCAAAGAGAATTTTTCAATTTTGCAGTGGACTTTTTATCCTAAAAAGTAGAATAAGCCATTTTTTAATCTTGATGAAATGAATAATAAGTTCAACTTTGTGTATCTGGTTTTATATTTAAAAAAACTATCATGTAAGATATATATTTAGTTTTTTTCTACCTGTTTTAGGCTGAAATCGATATGCTGGTCAAAGGTACAACACCCACTGGTCAAAGGTACAACATCATGTTGAACCTTTGACCACCATGTAACAAATTTTCTTTATTACTAAAAATAGGTTAAATCTTATGACAAGGAACTGGAAAAAATATTTAATCCATCGACGAAACAGTTAAGTATCATCTTTGATTGTTTTTAAAATAATTGGAGCTTTCCTGTCTCTACAAAAAATTGTTAAGTGAAAACTGGTCAAAGGTACAACACTCTCCCCTACAAATTCTAGTGCTAATACTAATCTCTTTTATACAGAGGCAGAACCGGTACGCAAGAACACTAGGATCGTGGTGTAATGGAAATATATGTTGTTGCTACTATAATCAAGAATTGGCTTCGCCCAGCAAAGTTTAGGATTGATTCAAGGTAAATTTATTGTGTTATTTATAATTATTTAGGTTAAAGAAAAGATTGCTTATCTAATTACCTAATATAGAATTTAAATTTTATTATAATTAACAGATTAGGCCGACATCTAACTACTGTGATGTTTTCTTTTCAAATTGTGAATTTTCAGTGACAGGCTATGCAAATGAGCAAAACTTAATCTGCGGTTTTATCCATCTCTTTTAGCGAATTTCCCATATAGGGAATAAGCTATTACCGTAGTACTCATGGTAAGACCTGGACCCAGGACCGATTTTTTTTTCGTTTTGAGGTCCCTAGAGGCCAAAAACACCATCCGTTCAAATTCATATATATATATATATATTTATATATATAGAGATTTATATATATAGAGATTTATATATATATATATATAAAATTCTCGTGTCACAGTGTTTGTCTGCAAACTCCTCCGGAACGACTTCACCGATCGTTATGAAATTTGGTGTGTAAATTCAGTAGGTATGCGAATCGGACGTAAACTATTTCCCGTTTCGAAATTCTTAAAAGGGCTCCGCCCCAGTGGCTCTGGAGTTTCCCATGTTAACCTTATGAGAAATGGAATTAATGAATCTTAACAGCTGTTTCAATTAAACAAGTTGGTTCTGTTCTATGATGTTCAATAGCATTAAAGTTACAAGGATTACCAACAGGGTGCAGCACTATTATTTCTTTTACATTTATGACAACAGCTAATTTGCAACCAAAAGGTGAGTGAGCGTAGCGAACGAACTTCAACCTGGAGGCAAGTTAGCGTAGCGAACGAGCTAACCTGAAGGCAAGTGAGCGCAGCGAACGAGCTCCAACCTAAAGGTGAGTGGGCGTAGCGAACGAACTTCAACCTGGAGGCGAGTGAGCGTAGCGAACGAGCTAACCTGAAGGCAAGTGAGCGCAGCGTACGAGCTCCAACCTAAAGGTGAGTGAGCGTAGCGAACGAGCTCCAACCCAAAGGTGAGTGAGCGTAGCGAACGAACTTCAACCAGGACGTGATTGAGCGATGCGAACGAGATCATCTTGAAAATTAAACGTAACGGTACTTTCTTTCCATCGGTCTGTCTATTTTAGGGGAAACCTATAACTTAGGCGATACGAAGTCCGCCGGGTCAGCTAGTATATATATATATATGTGTCCGTTAGCGCGATAACTCGAGCAAAAATGATCCGATTTTGATGAAATTTGGTACAAACGTGTAAACCTACGTTTATTCGAACGAGTTCGCGAACCAGCATGATCGGACCATGGGAACGGGGGTTTATGGGGGCTTTTATGGGGTAAAAATGGGTTTTTCCAATTTTTGACCCAAAAAACATAAAATTTTGCAATTTCTTTCCAAACTATTTTGTAGAGCTTAAAAAACAAATAATTTAGTATATTGAAGCGTTATAATGCGCCTAATGGTTACGGAGAAAATTCCAAAAAATTGTTAATTTAAAATTCCCATGTTATTCTTATGGAGAATAAGTAAACTGTTGTAGTTTGCTTGTTTATTAACATATTTTGCCCAAATTTGGAAAATGTTTTTATTTCTTACTAACTATTAACATTTTACATAAAAAACACTTTTACCCTCCCTGTTGCAGCAAACCTAAGTATGTGTTAAACTGATTCTATTTAAATAGGGAATAAATGTGATATTTTTAAGGAGACATTTTAGTGTAAATCCAATCAGGCAAATGGAAATTCGCTTAGTCTGCAGGTTTGCTGCGGCGGGGGTATTTTCTTTATTGTCAAGAACTCAATGCCTTATCGACAAATTTAATTATAAAGTACAGGTATAGTAAAAAAATAGGTCTTAAAAATGCCTAACGAAGGGGTCTCCAACCTACAGCCTGTGGGCTACATCCGGCCCTCGTGCAGTTTTATTCCAGCCAGCAGAAAGCCAGCATACGTTTTTGAAAATTATTATTTTTTATAGCAAACACCAATTATATTCTCCCACGATTGAGTAAACACGTGTGGTCAGGTGGTCTCAGCTATATCGTGATCATCTCCCGTGATCTCGCCAAGACTCACGAGCATATTATACTGCAGTCTCGACGGTGCCGTGATTGTCTTTTGCAATCCCAGCAACACCCTTCATTGTTGACCGTGATTTCCTTGAGGTGTAAAAAGAGAACTTTGTCAATGAATGCAGGCTCAGCCATGGGATATTTATTTACCTCGCGGCTCATACCATAATTAAGAGCAATTAACTGTCTCTTCCCCATTCAACAAAATTTGTGTACAATACCCTGTCTCCAAGTTGGCAGGTTAACGTATTTAAATAGGAACATAGTAAATGTCTCTCACTTGCTAATTTTTTCTCAATAGGCCTAGGGGAATATTAGTAGTAGTCAAGTAGCGGCAGAATAATTTAAATATATATATTTTTAATTGATCCTAATTGGCAGAACTACAAATTGAAATCTTAAACTAGCTGACATTTTAAGTGTCAAATTGTATAGCCTATTCTCACTAAAAAATCATTGAACTTTTTGTCAAAGATTTAGCTTAGAATGTGATTACTTCTTAATTGCACATCTTTCGTTAGAATTAGAGGCATTTATAATTTTATTTTATGAACAGAACTATATTTTAGATTATTAAAAAAGGAAACTATGTAGTTTATTTGTTTATGGATAGATTTTGATAAAATTTGGCAAACTTATTTACTTTATCCTATACTATTGACGTATGCTCAAAAAAACTTTTTACCTTCTCCATGGCTGCAAACCTAACCTTGTTAAATCTAATCTTCATTCAATTTTTATCTTGTATATTTTTTTATATTATCAGCAAGTTAGGTTAGCTTATGACAGTTTAATTTTATAATAGACATTTTGTCCGTAGTAAACCTTAATTCAATTTTTTCACAATCAGCAAGTTTGGTTAATTTGGTTAGGTTACGACATTTTAATTTTATAATAGAATGCTCTCATTTCGTCCGTATCACAAAAAGCCTTTACCTTGTGACAAACGACAACTACAATCGCATCGATAGTAGATGATGTTGTGATTCGATAGAGTAGCGAACAATTAACGTTAGTCGCTAAATCGGTGGCGTTTTTAGACAAAAAAGTGCTCACCGAGGAAAAAGGGTTGGAGACCCCTTGTCTAACATATTATATTTTATCTATAGCTGTCTTAGAAAATAACTCTGTTGAACCTCTTTTACAGGAACAATAGAAAACTCAAGAAGGCCATTTGGGAGATGAAGAAGACCAGAATTATTTTTTTTGTAAATTGTACATATCTTTTTTATATTTGTGTTTAAATAATTTTTAATTAAACTTATTTTATCATACAAACAAAGTTTTTTCTTTAAAATGTTTTCCTTGAATGCAATTTTGTTTTAAATAAATATGTTTTGTGATACTTTTGTTAATGTTTTGTCAAATAAGAAATATATATATATTTACATTTTTGGGTCACCCAAGAACTTTAACAAACTACCTATAACTTCAGAATAATAAGTCAAATCAAGGTAAGAACAGTAAAGAAGTCTGAACTGATATTATTTTAATCGCCATGAAATTTGAAATGTGAAAAAATGCAACCTAATTCTTCTAAACATATTTTACCAATAAATGTATGAGACATTTATTTGATATTCAATTTAATATTTATTTAATGTCAAATTAAGTGAGGTTGAACCTAAATTGACCATTTATTTTATATCAAATGAATGTTCGCGAATATTAATTTAATATTCGAATGTCAAAAATGTTGTATCAATATTTATCACCATCATATTTAAAATGTGAATGTAAATTCAATCATATTCTCTTTATTATATTTTACCAATAAATTTATGAATGTCAAATTTGATATTTATTTTATATTCAATTTGAATATTTATTTGATGTAAAATTGAGTGACGTTTGAACCTAAATTGAACGTTTATTTGATATCAAACGAATGTTCGTGAATATCAATTTGATATTCAAATGTCAAAAATTTGATAGCTATTTGATATCAAATAAATATTCGGTGCTATGTGGGAATTCTTTTACTTAGGTTGGTAGATTGATAATTTATATCGATCGGTCAAGTAATAGTGTTAGTTTAGCTGTTGTAAACTACTTGAACTATAGGTTTGAACAAATTTTCATCATAAAAAAACATATTTTAATTCTCATATAAATATTGTTATGATAGGGGACCCGTGTAGCTGAGCCAGTCACACTATCGCGGGCCCGTGTGCCGGTAAAATTTACCGAAATTCCCGGTCAAGGCTCACGGGCCCCCCTAGCTCACGGGCCCCCCTAGCTCGCAGGCCCCCCCGGGCCATGCGGGCCCTCTATCGCCGCCACTATCTGTGTCCAACAGAGTAGAGGGGGTTTTTTAGTGAGTAGTCTGTGATAATATCAGAAATCTCACACTACAGGCTGGCTACCTGTGGGCGTAAAAGCATTTTCCCTCCTCTCCCTAAAAAAATAATAAATAAATTACTACTTTATGAACTCTATTGCTGATATTAAAATACAGCTTGATAACACAAAAATGCAGAGCTTACCAATAGACCTTGGACGAATAGATGGTGGTATTAATTTAAACAATGTTGAATTTAGTTGGGAAATTTTAACGCCTTTAAAAGTTGTCAATGCAGTACAAAAAATGAAAAACTCAAAAAGTGATGATGTTTATGGAATGTCAAATAATTTACTAAAAAGTATTATTTATGGTTTAGATGTACCTCTTGCTTATTGTATATAAACTCATTGTTAGAAGCTGGAATATTCCCAGACTTGTTGAAGGTTTCACGTTTTTGTCCGGTCTATAAGAAGGGTCCAAGAGATAAGCCCCAAAGTTATCGTCCTATCTCAGTAATTCCGGCAGTGGGTAAATTAATTGAAATCTTGGTCTTTGAACAAGTTAATGGGTATTTTGAGGAGAACAACTTGTTTAATGTATCCCAAATTGGATTTAGAAAGGGAATGTCCACTATTGATGCTCTTGATAATCTAATTCGTCAGATTCATGAGGCATTTGAAAATAGGTTATTTGCTAAGGCCCCTTTATGTGACCTGAGCAAGGCATTTGATTGTGTTGATTTTAAAATGCTAACCAACAAATTACAAAATTATGGGTTTCAAGGGCCATCTAAATAATTCTTTTCATCTAACCTAAACAGTTTTAAAAAAATAGTACCTAAGTATTAACATTAACAACAACAAAAATATTTTAAATGGGGTGTTCCCCAAGGGTCAGTCCTTGGTTCACTTTTATTCTTAATTTATTTTAATGGCCTTCCATTGGCAGTAAACAGTCAAACTATTCTTTATGCTGACGATAGGCTCTACAACGTTTTTTCATCTAAACCCCAACCTAACAGAACTCAAACATCTTGTCCATGAAACAAAGCTAAAAGCTTCAAATTGGTTTAATGCTAAAGGCTTTTTGCTAAATGAAGAAAAAACCCAAAACATGAGTTTTACAATTCCCCATGTGATCTAAATAATAGTACAGCTGTAAAAAAATTTTGGGACTTCATATTGAAAATAAACTCACATGGAATGCTCATATTAATTATTTATCTTCAAGATTGTCTATGTGGTACATCTTTTAAATCGTATTGTAAATCAGGTTCCTAAGAAATATGTAAGCACGGCCTATTTTGCGTACTTCCAGTCACTCATGAGATACAAATTGGTGCTTTGGGCTAGTAGTGGTAGAATAAAATAAATTTTGATTCTCCATAAAAGGGCTCTAAGAGCTATGACAGGGACGCACCCTGATCATTGCAAACCTCTTTTTATAGATCTGCAAATTCAAACTGTAGTAATTTTTTTCTTTTATGATCTGATTGTTTATATATTAAAATACCCCTGCCGCAGCAAACCTGCCGACTAAGCAAATTTCCATTTGTCTGAATTGATTTTCAATTAAATCTACTTAAATAACATTAGGTTTAAAGAGTAGGTACCTAGGTTTGCTGCTACAAGGAAACCACTGTGGGTTTTTTTAGTAAAATATTAATAGCTTAGTGCAAAATAAATAATTTGCCAAGTTTTATCAAAATATATCCATAAACAAGCAAACTACAAAATTTTACAATATTCTCCGTAAGAATAACATTGGAATTTTAAATTTATAATTTTTTGAATTTTCTAATTACTAATAACCGTACAAAAACACTTTGATATACTAAATTATTTGTTTTCTAAGCTCTTTCAAAAGGTCTAGAGAGAAATTGGGAAATTTTGTGTTTTGAAGTCAAAAATGAGAAAAACCATTTTTTACCCCATAAACCCCCCCGTAAAACCCCGTTCCCATGGCCCGATCATACTGGTTCGCGAACTCATTAAAGTTTATCCTGCCTTACACCTTTGAACCAAATTTCATCAAAATCGGACAAAAATTACTAGAAGTTATCGCGTTCACGGACGTATATATTAAATCTATATATTCTTGAGGAGCTCTTGATAGAGTTTATGATAAATGAAACATGAAACATTGCAAATTTTTGTTTAATACAAACGTTTTCAAGCAAAGAGAAATTAATGAAAAATGTAAAAATGAACAAAACAAATAAATATGAACTGTTTACAATTAGTTGAATTTTGAGAACATATGATTGAGTACAGATCAAAGAAAATAATAAAATCAGCCTAAAAGAAAATTAAAATTCAGCTGAGTTGAATCACTTTTTTACTATCTTAAATTTAAACCAGAGGGGAACTTTGTTTTCAGTACCAACTGGTGAGCCAATTCAGAATTTCTTAAAACCAGTTAATTGCATTTGGGGTTTTGATGTGGGTTTACTTTGTGAAGGGCTTTAAGGGTATAGCAGCCTTCAAAATTTTGGTTATGGTGAGCGGCATGATTATAGATTGGCTTTCTTTTGTCTTCATGTACCACATCAAAACGATGGCCTGTCATTCGAACTCTTAAAGAGTTTGAAGTCTGGCCAATGTATTCTTTTGGACAATGTTTACACGATAGTTGATAAATCACATTGTGAGATTCACAAGTTGATCTACCAACAATCGGATAAACCTTGTTTGTAACTTTACTATCAAATTCAGTTGTATTACTCATAATTTTGCAAATACCACATCGGGGCTTGTGACATGGTTCACAGACGTGTTTAGAGTTGTTTGAAGGCCGAGAATTTTGAATTTTGGGTCTCACCAACATATTTTTTAAATTTTGTGGCCTTTTAGCGAATTTCCCTATAGGGAAGTAGCTATTACCGTAGGTCTCATGGTAAGACCTAAGCCCGGGACCGATTTACTTTTTCATTTTGATGTCCCCAGAGGCCAAAAACACCATTCGTTCAAATTTTTATATATCTATATATATATATATATATATATATATATATATATGTGTCCATCCGCACGATAACTTGAGTAATTTTTGTCCGATTTTGATCAAATTTGGTTTGAAGGTGTAAGGCGGGATAAACTTGAATGAGTTCGCGAACCAGCATGATCGGACTATGGGAACGGGGGTTAATGGGGGGTTTTATGGGGTAAAAATAGGTTTTTCCCATTTTTGACCCTAAAAACACAAAATTTCACAATTTCTTTTTAAACCATTTTGTAGAGCTTAAAAAAACAAATAATTTAGTATGTTCAAGCGTTATTATGCGCCTAATTGTTATAGAGAAAATTCAAAAAAATTGTAATTTTAAAATTCCCATGTTATTCTTATGGAGAATAAGTCAACTGCTGTAGTTTGCTTGTTTATGAACATATTTTGATCGATTTTGGAAAATACTTTTATTTCTAACTAAACTATTATCATTTTATAAAAAAAATCTTTTTTATCCTCCCTGTTGCAGCAAACCTAAGTACTCGTAAAAGTAATTCTATTTAAATCCTACTAATATTATAAATGAGAAAGTTTGGATGTATTGATGTATGGATGTATGTTTGTGACAAGTGAACGCGAAAAATACTGGTCGGATTGGGCTGAAATTTGGCATGATGATAGCTCACATTCCCGATTAACATATAGGCATATTCTTATTTCAAAAATCCTTTCGGGTTCCGCCCCAGTGGCTCTGGAGTTTCCCATGAACCTTATGAGAAATGGAATTATTGAATCTTAACAGCTGTTTCAATTAAACAAGTTGGTTCTGTTCTATAATGTTATATAGCATTAAAGTTACAAGGATTACCAACAGGGTGCAGCACTATTATTTCTTTTACATTTATGACAACAGCTAATTTGCAACCAAAAGGTGAGTGAGCGTAGCGTACGAACTTCAACCTGGAGGCGAGTTAGCGTAGCGAACAAGCTAACCTGAAGGCAAGTGAGCGCAGCGAACGAGCTCCAACCTAAAGGTGAGTGAGCGTAGCGAACGAGCTCCAACCTAGAGGTGAGTGAGCGTAGCGAACAAACTTCAACCAGGACGTGATTGAGCCATGCGAACGAGATAATCTTGAAAATAAAGAAGTTAAACGGGGCAAAGCCCGCGGGTTACAGCTAGTAGGAAATAAATGTGCTATTTTTATGGAGGCATTTTAGTGTTTAAATCCAATCAGGTTAATGGAAATTCGCTTAGTCTGCAGGTTTGCTGCGGCGAGGGTATTAAAAATAACACGTGGTGGTCTGGAAAATAAATTTTCAGTACTGGGGGAAGATTTCAAAATATTGAATGCTGCTTTCATTACACTGTTACACTGATCTTTTTTAGCCCAGGATAGTATTGAGTAATAAATTTAGGAATACTTGAAAAACTATTATCTTGGTTGAGTTTTTTCGGTTTTTTGATCTGATTGGATATTAGTTTTTGATGATAGCCTCTTTCAATGAAAGCAGAATTCAATTTAGTGATATATTTTTCAAAGTCAGATTTTTCACTGCAGAGTGTTTTAGCACGAATTGATAAGCTTTTAGCGAATTTCCCTATAGGGAAGTAGCTATTACCGTAGGTCTCATGGTAAGACCTAGGCCCGGGACCGATTTACTTTTTCATTTTGATGTCCCCAGAGGCCAAAAACACCATTCGTTAAAATTTTTATATATCTATATATAGATATATATATATTTTAATTTAGGTGTTCACGTAATAGGGCTGCTGATATATTAAATATTTAAGTAAATAAGTACAACTGAGCACCCTGAATATTACATTGTCCAAGAAAAGAAAATTTACCCACGAAATTAACGATAATGAAATAAACTATCTCGACCTAACTATTTCAAAAAACATAAACAAACACGATTTCAAAATTTACAGAAAACCAACTCAATCAGACCTAATGATACCATCAAATTCTAACCATCTTTGGAAATACAAACTATCTGCTCTCAGATCCATGCTAAATCGTCTTTTGAACATTCCAATGACAAAGAAAAATTACGAGATAGAATTAAACCAAATTAAATACTTAGCATCAAGGAATGGATATAAGCAAAACATTATCTACAATATGATTAGAAACATTAAAAGAAAGAAAAATCAAAATCAAGAACATAACAAGGAAAGAAAGAAGAAAGAGAAATTCATTAGTATCCCATTCAATACAACTCTTAACAGGACTACAAGAAAAACTTTTCAAAATTCTGAATACAAAATTGGCTTTAATACAAAAAATAACGCTTTCAATATGATAACAAATAACATTAATACAAATAAAGAACATCAAGACATCTATGACAAATCTGGCATTTACAAAATTAACTGCACTGATTGTGGACACTTCTACATTGGTCAGACAGGACGCTCTTTTAAATCTGGATTCAAAGAGCACATTCAAGCTCTTCAGAGTAACAACAGAAACCTTTTATCGTCCAACCACAATTACACAAATTTAAAAAACAACATGAAAATTCCAAAGTCAATTAAGAGTTTTTCAACATTTATTAAAATATGGAGCCTTTTACCAATCAAGATTATGCCAACATGATGAATACAGTAATTAGGCTATTATTAACAGTAAAACTGTGCAAAAACAAAATCTGTAAACCGTGTTTTATTGTAGTTTATTAGTAATTTCTCACTGGTTTATATCAATAATAGTATTGAATAGCATATCATTTGAAAGATTATTAAAATGCCAAGTTTTTTTATGTATTTCAACATTGCATAAATGCAGGTTTATGTATCAAAGGAGGCTCATGAAAGTTATCGTAATTAATTAATTTAATGACATTTTTACTTTATTTTGGATATAACGTGGACTATGTAATGGTATAATTGTTGAATGAAACCTTTGATTTATAGTAAATTTAATGTTCTTTCCAATGATTTTAACTACAACTCTCTAAAGTAATTGATTGAGCGGAGCGAGCGAAGCTCTTATACGTCGACTCTTATGCATTTCGTAATACGCAAACTCCTCCTAGACGGCTGAATCAATCGTTTTCAAATTTTGCATGGTGATAAAGACCATATCGGTGAGTGCCAACATCTATAAGGCGTTAAAAAAGTCTCTCAGGAATCCGCCCCACTGGGTCTCAAAGTTTCAATGTAATCCTTATGGAAGCAGTATTTGACACATAAACAAAAACATATGATCAGCTGTTGACTTTTGAATGCAGTAGATAAAGAAATAGCTGATAGCATTAATCCACAGATATTAGAACAGAAACGGTATGGATCATAAATATAATCAAATGACGACACTAGCTTGAGATCTGTGACGTAGGAAGTGGTGAAGGAAGTAGTAAAGGTGAGCAGTCCGGAGTGTGGAAACTGTATATGACGATTACATTTAGGTATCTGCATTCCTAAAATTCTATGGGAAGGGAGGAAAACGGGTCCGCGACGTTGGAAGTGGTGAAGGAAGTAGTCAAGGCGAGCTGTACGGAGTGTGGGAACTGTTTATGACGAGTATATTAACGTATCTGTAATCCTAAAATGCTATTGGAAGGGAAGGAAACAGGTCCGTGACGTAGGAAGTGGTGAAGGAAGTAGTAAAGGCGAGCTGTTCCGGGTATGGGATCTGTTTATGACAATTAGATTAAGGTATTTGCAATCCTAAAATGCTATGGGAAGGGAGGAAAACAGGTCCACGACCACAGAAAACATACTACTATAACCGGAAGTATGTTTTCTGTGCCACGACGTAGGAAGTGGTGAAGGAAGTAGTCAAGGTGAGCTGTCCGGAGTGTGGAAACTGTTTATGACGATTAGGTTGAGGTATCTACAAACCTAAAATGCTATGGGAAGGGAGGAAAACAGGTCCATGATGTAGGAAGTGGTGAAGGAAGTAGTCAAGGCGAGCTGTCCGGTGTGGAAACTGTTTATGACGTTGTTGATGTTAGCCTCCGGATTACACCAATTTTATGTTTATGACGATTAGAATAAGGTATCTACAAACCTAAAATGCTATGGGAAGGGAGGAAAACAGGTTCGTGACGTAGGAAGTGGTGAAGGAAGTAGTAAAGGCGAGTGGACTGTGGGATCTGTTTATGACCAATAGATTAGGGTAAGTTCAATCCAATAATGCTAAGGGAAGGGAGGGAAACAGGTCCGTGACGTAGGAAGTGGTAAAGGAAGTAGTAAATGCGAGTGGACTGTGAGATCTGTTTATGACCAATAGATTAGGGTAAGTTCAATCCAATAATGCTAAGGGAAGGGAGGGAAACAGGTCCGTGACGTAGGAAGTGGTAAAGGAAGTAGTAAAGGCGAGTGGACTGTGGGATCTGTTTATGACCAATAGATTAGGGTAAGTTCAATCCAATAATGCTAAGGGAAGGGAGGGAAACAGGTCCGTGACGTAGGAAGTGGTAAAGGAAGTAGTAAAGGCGAGTGGACTGTGGGATCTGTTTATGACCAATAGATTAGGGTAAGTTCAATCCAATAATGCTAAGGGAAGGGAGGGAAACAGGTCCGTAGGAAGTGGTGAAGGAAGTAGTAAAGGCGAGTGGACTGTGGGATCTGTTTATGACCAATAGATTAGGGTAAGTTCAATCCAATAATGCTAAGGGAAGGGAGGGAAATAGGTCTGTGACATAGGAAGTGGTAAAGGAAGTAGTAAATGCGAGCTGTCCGGTGTGTGGGAACTGTTTATAACGATTAGATTAAGGTATCTACAATCTTAATATTCTATGGGAAGAGAGGGAAACAGGTCCACGACGTAAAAAGAGGTGATGGAAGTAGTTATGTGAGGAGTGAGGAGTGTGGGAACTGGAAACCGTTTGTAGCAGTTAGATTAATGTACAGTATCTGCAATGCTGAAATGCTATGAGATGGGATGGAAGCATACCCACGACATAGAAAATGGTGAAAGAAATAGTAAAGGCTAGCAGTGCGGTGTGTGGGAAATGTTTGTGGCAATTAGATTAACGTATCTAAAATACTAAAATGCTATGGAAAGTGATCAAAACAGGTCCACGATGTAGGAAGTGGCTAAGGAAGAAGTAAAGTATGAGCATAGTGCGAGAACCGTCTATGGCAGTTAGATTAATGTATCTTCAAACCTAAAATGCTATGAGAAGGGAAGGAAACAGGCCCAACGACGTAGGAAGTGGTAAAGGAAGTAGTAAGGCTTGCAGTGCTGAGTGTGGGAACTGTCTTTGGCAATTACATTAATGTATCTGCAATCCTAAAATGCTATGGGAAGAGAGGGAAACAGGTCCACGACGTAGGGGGTGGTGAAGTAAGTAGTAAAGGTGAGCAGTGTTGAGTGTGGGAATGGATTAATGTATCTGCAATGTTAAAATGCTACGGGAAGAGACTGTAGACTGTAGGTTAAAATGATTACGAAGCACGAATCGATACATATTTCGATACATGGAATCGTTTACAATAGAAATTTACAACTGAGTTGACAACAGCTGATTTTTACTCCATAGAGGCTAAAAACTATTTTTACTCCCTAAAGAGTAAAAATGCTACTTTAGACCCGCAACGTATGCATTAAAAACGACTGTTTTTACTGCAGTATGACAAAAACAATATAATATGAACCCTTGATGACTCCGCTCAATTTTGTGGATGCCTCTGCGAACGCCACCTAGTTAAGTTTTTATTACATAAATTGTGGAGCAAAGTCTAATAAAATAAGAAAAACACAAAATCCCCTATTACAGCCAAAAGGTAAAAAATCGGACACGGGTTTATAGGGACTTTTTTGTTCCTTTTATTGAGTAGAACCCACTGGCGAAGTAAACACGGTCAGTAGAAACTCACCCTGTATATATATGTCCATCCGCACGATAACTTGAGTAATTTTTGTCCGATTTTGATAAAATTTGGTTTGAAGGTGTAAGGCGGGATAAACTTGAACGAGTTCGCGAACCAGCATGATCGGACTATGGGAACGGGGGTTTACGGGGGGTTTTATGGGGTAAAAATAGGTTTTTCCCATTTTTGACCCAAAAAACATAAAATTTTGCAAAATCTTTCCAAACCATTTTGTAGAGCTCAAAAAAAACAAATAATTTAGTATCTATATAATTAATACGCTACATGAAACTTTGTCGGTTGAACTTCTCCGCCATTTCTTAACCGATTTTATCCATTGACGTCTCATTGGAAAGAGTGTGTCGCGTAGATTTGCAAACTGGCCTTACATTTTTGAAAAAGTCCCTTGGGCTCTGCCCCAGTGGCTTCGAAAGTTCCCATGTTATCCTTATGGAGAACATAATTGTTTACATTTTGATCAGCTGTATAATATTATTGCAGTACATTTATTTACTATTTGAGTTTGTGTAAACATAACCCCCAAGACGGATCGTGTTAGTATGGCTGTATCTTAAATTTGTGCATTTATCGTGGTTTTTTGTAGCTATAATTTGTTTATTTGTTTCTTTCTTTTAAATTCCTCAGACGTGACGACAACGAAACATAGACAGGAGGCGTAGTCTAATCGTGATAACGACCGCAGCTAAAGAACAGTGGCTTAACTCATCACAGTCAGCACCTGACCCTGGACAATCTCAACTATTAGGTTACCAATGCTAACACTACCCCAAAACGACTTTTCGTTCTCAATAATTGGCCCTCTATCAATGATAGAGGGCCAATTATTGAGAACGAAAATCTATCAATGACCTGTATTGCCTGTACAGCGAGGCATTTTGAGAAGGAGAAAACCGACCGGAATGCTCTAGGTTTATCAATAAAAAAGATAAACATGGACAACCTTATTTGGCTATAAGTCAGGAAATGTTTGTAGAAAACATTAAAAAGCAATACCAGGTTATGAAATATGATCAAATATTTACAGGAAATGTTTATTACCGTTATATACATTGTGAATTTCTCCATGAGTTACACACCGGTAATCTTTGAGTTGACTCTTTTAAACTCATTGTAAATATGACCTGTGCAATTCGTTTTGAAATAACTCCTGCAATACGTTGCAATTGCTCGAATTCGAGCAACATGTACACTAGTATTGAAGTATTACTATAAGCCTAATGGTTACGGAGAAAATTCCAAAAAAATGTAAATTTTAAATTCCCATGTTATTCTTATGAAGAACAAGTAAACTGTTGTAGTTTGCTTGTTTATGAACATATTTTGATCAAATTTGGAAAATGTTTTTATTTCTTACTAACTATTAACATTAAAAAAAAACAGTTTTACCCTCCCTGATGCAGCAAACCTAAGTACCTGTTAAACTAATTCTATTTAAATAGGAAATAAATGTTAAATTGGTAAGTAGACATTTTAGTTTAAATCCAATCAGGCAAATGGAAATTCGCTTAGTCTGCAGGTTTGCTGCGGCGGGGGTATTTGGAATAGATTTTTTCATATACATAGGGTGACAACTTTGATAATGTAAGTACTGCATTTTGTTAGTTTCTTTTAAATGAATTTTTGTTTTAAGTTTTTGATTGTCAATAAAGACATCAACATCTAAGAAAGAAACAATTTTGTCTGAATAATTCCAAGTAAATTTCAAGCAAAAAAAAATTTGTTTCAATCTTGTAGAAATTCTTTTAGTGAATTTATTCTGTGTTGCCAAACAATAAAGATATCATCTATATATCTTAACCAAAGAAGAGGAGTTAAAGGATTGTTTGAAAGAAAATTTTGCTCTAATAGACCCATGAAAAGATTAGCGTAGGCTGGGGCCATTCGTGTACCCATTGCTGTGCCTTTAATTTGTAATAAGTGTTTGTCCATGAATCTGAAATTGTTCATGGTTAGTATCATTTGAATGAGAGTTGCCAAAAAATGTGTAGAAGGTTTAGAATTTTTGGGTCTAAGAGTTAAGAAAATGTTTGGCAGCCTTCAGACCATCATCAAGGGGAATATTTGTATATAGTGATTCAACATCAACTGTTACAAGTAATAAGTCTGAATTTTGAGGGAGGTTTTAAGACTGCAATTTTGTTTATGTAGGATGGTAAATTTTGTACTAGTGGCTGTAAATGTTCATCAACAAAGGCAGAGATTCTTTCAGTTGGTGATCCAATACTTGAGACGATTGGTCTTCCTGGTGGTGGTCTTGATGGTTTATGCACTTTAGGGAGAGTGTAAAATACTGGAGTTTTTGGGATATAAGGTGTCAATAAATTAATAGTTTTCAAAGATAAGTTTTCATTTAGGCCGCATTTTTCTATAAACTCTATATATATATTAATATATATATATATATATTAATATATATATATATATATACATATAAATCTATATATATATAAATTTGAACGAATGGTGTTTTGGCCTCTGGGGACATCAAAATGAAAAAGTAAATCGGTCCCGGGCCTAGGTCTTACCGTGCCACCTACAGTAATAGCTATTTCCCTATAGGGAAATTCGCTAAAACCCTGAATATCTTCAATTTTATAGGGAAATTCGCTAAAACCCTGAATATCTTCAATTTAATAATCACAGTCACAACACTCGTTTTAAAAATACTGCGCTGTTAGAATCCCATCGCCTTAGTAGTAATTGCCACATAATCTTATCAATTAAAGTGTATAATTCAGTACAAAATAATATAACTATTCATTCATTTAACAAGTTTAAGGCTATGTTTTATCATTATCTGCTTCAAAACACTTTTTATAGTCTGGATGGTTATTTTAAACTGGGATAAACTTTCCTTTAGTTTGGTTTTTATTTCGGTACAGAATGTGAATGGTGTGAATAGTGAATGTTGTAATATTTGGCCTATAAGAGTATTTTGTGGTTTATGTTTAAGACTGGGTTTGAAAACTGCAAATAGACTTTGTCAATGATATGTAAATGTATGGCACATAAAGATTGATTGATTGATATATATTATGAATATGTCAACTGGTTTTCATATGAATGCTTTGTCCAAATATAGAATGGCTTAGAAATTAAAAATTTGTATTGAGATATGTGTGTGATCTTAGATCTGTGTTCAATTATGTATAATTAAGCCTAATGGCCTTTCCAGATCAATCAAACACGTGAATCAGAAGAGGGAGATGAAGACCTACATAAAAGATGCGAGGAAACTATTTTCAATGAGGATCAATACAAAAATCCAAATGAAGAGGAGGTCAAAGTGAAGAAAAAAGTTAACATAATCACAGAGGAGCCGAATGAAACAACAGCATTGAAGAAGGACTCTGAAGCATCTGACTCTTTAGCAGATAGGTCAGTAATTAGCAATGGTTTAGAGAAATGTCTAACAATGACTGGGACTGTCAAAAGAGGTAAAAAGGCTGGACAAAACCTAGATGTTAGGTTGAAAATATCACGAGAAGAGCTGGAAATGTTGGATGCTAATATCGCTGCTAAAACTCAGCAGTCATGCTTTACTTGTGGCTTGATGGCTGGTCCTCATGTTTTTCTATGGACCTTACTTTGCTTCCCAGTTGCAGTAATTGTATCCTCTGTGTATTCATTTTACATGGGAACTATGATGTGGTATAATGTGTTTACATATGTCACAGAAGAGGCAGGAATCATTTGGAGAATTCTGCTTTCACCGTTTCTAATTTTATTTTATCCACTTTTCATTTTAATTTGCTCACTCGGCCTGGGTTTTTATGCTGGTATTATTCAAATTTCTTGGTTTTATGACAATTGGATTAAAAAAATCACCGATCTTGAGAAAGGATTTTATGGCTGGTTATGTTCTATTGTTCATTTAGAAGACTGCTCGCCATATGAAGTTATTATACTTTCAGACATTAAGATACCCTTTAACACAGCATCCCAAGACACATTGGCGAACTAATTTATAAAACCCATGATTCACATATCAAACAACACTTGACAACTTGCATATATTTTTTCTGTGACAGATACAGGGCCTTCATAAAGTCTGTTAACAAATAAATGTGTTTTGTTTAGAATAAACTTTGACTATTGTATAAATCAAGGAAATAAGTTCCATCCTAAATTGTATGTTTACTCATGTACCTACATATATGAAACTTCAATTTTTTTGAAAATAATTTTAATTCTTAGACAGTTAGTTTTGTCCAATAGTTGTGGAACTTTGAATGTGTCCTAGATAAGACCCTTTTAAAAATAAAAATCAATGAAGAAGATACCTATCACAAATTTATCAATCGCTTTTAGTCATTGTTAGAAGTCGTGGCTGTCCACATATGCAGTGTATGGAATGATTGCTGGTGTAATCTACTACGAGGTTTTTTTTTCTCCAAGAGGAAATTTACAGTACCAATAAAACAAGTAAAAGGGGTACTTGAAAAATTGCATCTAAAATCACAATTTCATACCAGGGACATAGCTAGAGTATATGGCGCCCTTGACGAATAGCACTGGGTTGCAGCAGCAAAGGGGGGACAAGGGTTCTCCCCCGGAATTTTGCAATTTTAGATGCAAAATAGTAAGTTTTGGGTATTTTAACAAGAAGTTTTTTTACATATATCTCATAGTAATTTTAAATGGTAAGATTTGTGTGTTTTAGTTAGTTATTTTAATATCTCATAGATTTTTTTTATGGTAGCATAGTTGCTGAATATTTGGCCACGACTATTATTTAAGAGTCTTCAGAAGTGCGGCGATATCATTTTGTTGTCAAAATAAAGGTATGGCCATTCTCTAGGGAAATGTCTTTTTGTTATTTTTTTAAACAAATTCTAATTCAGTGTATTCTAATTTTCCGTAAACAGTTAAAGCTTGTTTGAAAAAAATAAAAAGGCATTTCCCTAGAGAACAGTTGTACCTTTAATTTGACACCAAAATTATATTTTTACGACAACCTGGAAAGGCGTTATGCGGTCTCAAGTTTAACATTAGTCTTATGGTACTATCTTCAAGGTCGCGGCACTACTGAAGACTCCTTAAAAAGTCAATTTACTTACGAAAAATAGACATAGGCCTATATAACTGAAAGTTGTTGGCGGCATCATCATCAGTGTGATATACATAATAGTATGTATAGTTTGAATCGGCACAACAGTGTTAGTTAAATTTTTAACAGGTTTGCTGTTTTATACCGTAGTGCAGCAGAGGCCGATCCTTGAGCACACTACCTGTAGGTCTATTGTCTATTAATATAAGATCAATGACAACCAAAAATTAATAAAAACTTCATAAGCAATTTAATTTTAAAGACATTTAAAAAACCTTGTTACAAACATAAACAATAAAGCAGTCTGTGACCAGGTTATGTTAAGCCCGTTTGTTGGGCTCCTTGTTGTCACTACTACCATTGACTATACAGGGTGTTTTTTTTAAGTGTGCCACCATTGGGATCTCAGTAACTAATGATTTTACAGTAAACTTTAAATGGGGAACATTTCCTTGTTTTTAAAGAGGCTCAAAAATAATTAAATAAAATTTTTGTAAATGGCCGCCATTTTCCAATATGGCGGTCAACTTTGAAATTTCTTATGGAACATGCTATATTTTATCATGTTTTCGGATAGAATACAGTAGACTCCCTCTAGTTCGGCTTCGGTTGGATCGGCCGCCGGATGGTCCGTCCCGGTCTCAGGGGGACAAGTCATATTGTCACGGGCGAATGACCTTCGACAGGATTCAACTTGAATGTTTAGTTTCCGGCCATAGAAGTAAACAATTCATATCAGTTTAGTTGACGGGTGCTTCTATGGGTGAATTGTTGCATATTACCTATGTAAATCTATATTACATAACCTCAAAAATACCAACAACATTTTATAAACAGTGTCTCTTCAGTCTAATATGTTGAAATGCAGTGTATAATTAAATATTTTGGACCATTTTTTTATGCGGTAGGTTCCCCCATTATTGTTTTTGAAACACCATGGTTTATTTGACAAAAATAAATTAAGCAAAACAAAGAAATACCAATCGTTAGCTTCAAGGTCAAGCTATCCGCTTGCACTGACAATCATCAATCATCTGCTCTTGCTCTTTATTACACAACTGATGTCTGCCTGTGCACTTGATATTTCACTACAGTTTGTGATTGGGTGATTATTAGCCATGACAACTTGTTGAATGTGTGGATAAAGAGAAATTAAAGAAAGAATAGAAGAACAAAGATGAAGAATAAGCGGTGTTTTTCGTCATTCATTGTTATCTTTATCATATTTTACGACTGTCGTTATTATCTTTAAGACTTATGATTTTATGCTGTTTTAAGAGTTATCTAATGTTTTTATCGACATTTATAAGTTCTGTAGTAGCCTATGCTGACTACTGTAGCAGTAGCTTGCAGTACTAGACTTTATATTGTTCTGTTCTTTACGTGATTTATTGCTGTACGTACAGAGTTGTGTAATTTTTGTTTTGCTTGAGTAAGCGTGATTTTAAACGTTACAGTTTTTATTACTGAACCAAGGTTAATGATTTAACATATCTAGATTGCGCAATACTATTATTTGTATTTTGATTATTTAAAATGCACTACAGCCGGATAGTCCGGCCGTTTTGTAGTTTGGCCAATGGTCCGGTCCCGAGGTGGCCGAACTAGAGGAAGTCTACTGTATGCAATTTAAAAACTTTTTTATTCTTTAAATTTTTTCGATAAACCCACTCGTTTAGGAGTTACAGCCTATGGAACAATGACTTTCGGTGTACATTTTACATCATGTAGCTCCTAAACAAGTAGGTTTATAGCGAAAATGCGAAGAGTAAGTAAGTCAAATAAGTCTTAAAATTGCATCCACATTCCATAAAGACCATAAAAATCGTTAAAAATATTAATTCTATTATTTCAAAAATGGCGGCCATTTTCCAAAATGGTGGCAAACTTGAAAAGTGGAAAACTATGTATTTTATGGTCTTTATGGAATGTGGATGCAATTTTAAGACATATTTAACTTATTTACTCTTCGCATTTTTGCTATAAACCTACTTGTTTAGGAGCTACATGATGTAAAATGTACACCGGAAGTCATTGTTCCATAGGCTGTAACTCCTAAACGAGTGAGTTTATCGAAAAAATTTAAAGAATAACAAAGTTTTTAAATTGCATGTTCTATCCGAAAACATGATAAATTATAGGATGTTCCATAAGAAATTTCAAAGTTGACCGCTATATTGGAAAATGGGGGCCATTTACAAAAATTTTATTTAATTATTTTTGAATCTCTTTAAAAACAAGGAAATGTTCCCCATTTAAGGTTTGCTGTAAAATCATTAGTTACTGAGATCCCAATGTTAAAAAAAGACACCCTGTATAAACACTATAGCATTGAGTATAAAAACGTATAAGAGTTGTCACATAATGCTATTAGTTGTTACCGATTTTGGTGACATAGTTTGGGCCGCCGGTGGCGGTAGTCTGTCGTTAATGCAGTGCGCCTAATGCTATTAGTTGTTACCGATTTTGGTGACATAGTTTGGGCCGCCGGTGGCGGTAGTCTGTCGTTAATGCAGTGCGCCTCCGAGGACCTTTTAATAATTTAGTATTAAAAATGTAACAATGAAACTAGAAACAAACAAAATTCATACAAAAAAATTATATTTTACAACCTGCAATGAAAGCAATAATAAAAAAACAACCAAACTGCCTTACCGACAAGCCCAAGGTGGGGTAGTTCGGGCCGCTGACACTACTCTGCAACAGAGCTGTTCAGGTAACGATAACCTCCATTGAATGGCTACTCTAGTACGTGTATACTCAATGACTATAGGTACTACGCAATTTTGATAAGACAAAATACAAAAGCGCTGTGGCGCTGCCAACTGTGCCACCAAAAAAATTTCCGCCTTGTAGTTCATACTGAAGTAGGGCGGTATTTCAATGTAGGTACAACATACAAATGCGCTCTGCTCTCTCCCATATTATTCTACGTGACAAAGTATGGACGTAGAAATGCCAGAAAATATATTTAATCTTTTTCAATTCTCGTAAGTAGCCTACCACAATTCCATTAAAACTACGAATTAAAAAAATATTTTTAATTATTCTTACAACTATTCAAAAGCCAATTTCACGCCCCAATGCTTCCTGCACCCTTAGCGGGGGCCTGTGCTGCCAATGCCTTGCTACGTCCCTGTTTCATATATGTTAAGTGTACAATATTAGTAACCAATTAAATTAAAACAACAATGTACTTTTCCTACTGTTACCTGACAAAGTGGGCTGCCTTGTGCTGGTTATAGCATGCAAAGTAACTAATTGCTGCATTTACTTAATTTTGCCGCACTTCAGTATGCCAACCAAACAACACAAAACAGTGTGCTTATATTAGGCACGTAATATGTGTATGCTTGAAAATAAGTTTGCAACACTTAAAGATACTACGACTACGATCAGCTGGAGCAGCATTTCCGATTTCATTCAACAATTGGATTCGACTTAACCTAAAATCGCTTTGTATTGTGTTTGAAAGACTAATTATTCATATGATTAGTAACTGTAGGAAAAATATAATATGTAACGCGAGCGCAAAGTGCCACTTCGCTCACTAGTTTTACAAATTTACAAAAAAGTATTTCGTACAATTTCAAATTGTTTTCCTTTTTTGTAGTACGATAGCAGAGTGAAATGAATCTAATTTTCACTGTTATTTTCAATTACTTAAAAACCTTCCATATAGACTGACGACAAACAAAATTATTTCCCCCAGCTTGAAGGAAACTGTTGATTGGTCTTCATGCAACAAAAAAAAAAAAACAAACACCATTGTGTGTTGTCTTTGTAATTTTGTGCTTGTCAGGAAACGTTATTTCTCATGCAACCTAACCCTTAGGCTTGTGCCACAGCAAGGTTTGGTTGGGTAGCTAGTATAAGAAAAGTATGGCAAGTTCAACTCGTGGTGTTTTTAGCTTTAAGTTTATCCCATAAAAAAGTCTGGGCGTATGCTGAGACACAACACATGCAAGCCAAGGTTTTGCGGCACGAGCCACATTTGAATGTTTGACTAGCGCATGTTGGGGCGCCACACACACACTACGCAGTCGCCAAGAACGACAATAGTAGCAACACTTCTGAGTCTAATATGGGAATTGATTAATTTCCCCATTAAAATGACACTACGTTTAACGTTCTAAGTGAAATATTAATAGCTAAAATTGCAAAATAAATAGCCTACGCTTGCTAAATTTAATCAAAAATATAATCATAAACAAGCTAACTATTACAGTTCAATTTTTCTCCATAAGAATAATGTTTTAAGTGTTCAGTTTTGGTTTGTCCAGAATTATTAAGCTTACTATAAAGCTTCAGTATACTAAACTTTTTGGGGTTTTAAGCTCTTAAAAACGGTTCTAGGACAAATTTTGAAATTCCATGAGGGGGTAAAATAATAAGAAAATCAAATTTTAAATTTGAAGCTCCTTTTTGATAGGTGGCAAGACTGGCAAGTCCAATGGACGCGTTGCAGAAAGTCAACAGTGCCGGAAGGTCAAATAATTTATTCTTGTCCCATTAGATCAATAACAATATATTAGTCTGTAGCGCTAGGTCAACAGTGTCACTTGGTCAACAAGTAAAGTCAGAACTAAAAACGTAGACTGTGTGTATGAGTGTGACCTAGTGGGATTTTGACTTAGTGAACAGTTCCAACGAGGACAAATATTTGATCAAATGAGTTGTACATCATTTTAAAGCTCTACTTCAACTGAAAACAATGCCGCAAACCGGACTTCAAAAGGTTGATCCAGTCGGAAGAAATCACGTTTCAAAGTTTAAAAAATGTTTAATACCATTATTTACTGTAGCTAATAGAAGTTAAGGGTAATACTTACAGAAAGTCTTTTAAAGTAGGTGTTCAAAATGTCCACCATCGGTCGTCTGGCAATATGCTTGACTTATGGCATATCTTGGCATTTTACATGCGTAATTTTTCATTCATAATAAAAGTTTAGTGGCTGCTAGACTTTTTAAAAATTAAAACTTAATTTCAAAAAAACTGGAACAATTATTTAAAATTATGGCTTTGACATTCCCGAGTTCTCAAAATTATCTTTCTTTCAACCCAAAAATCATGAAAATCCGTCGACTGGTTGATTTAGAATCGTTAAACAAAAAAACTCTTTTACGTTTTAATATATACTAGTGAACCGGTGCGGCTCAATGCCCCGCAAAAACATATGAATAAAAAAAAAATCATCGTGTTATATATTGACTCGTCGAAAATTAAATACAGTAATAATAAAGCATTATAAGGGAAGCAATCCAGCCATTTTGTAGCTGCATGCGTATTATATTTAGTAAATTAATAAGTGTTCAAGTTCAAGTATGTTACAGGGTAAAGATTTTTAAAAACACATTTAACAAAACATTTTATCATATCAAACCAATAGGCAGTGAATGTAGCATATACCTAGCATATTTTGAGGGTCATAACAATGATGTTTGAAGAAAACACTTTTAAAAATAAACACTAAAAAACAATATTTTTTTCACAAAAGCACTTCCATAAATACTACGATTTTAGTCTTAAAGTTACTTTCAGTAATATTACCCTGGTCAGAATTTTCCGTAATGAATGTGCTGATCCTACTATTAAAAGATATAGCCTTACTTAAAACAACATATACAGTATATAGTTGCTCATGACTGAAATTGGTCTGGCTAAGAACATTGCTGCTCTTTAATTAATGTGCTTGTGCTGCAAATGCCAAAGATAACAGAAATTAGCATCTTTCCATTTCAAAAGGTAACTTTGTTTCAGACGGGCAAAATTTTTATCCTCGAAATCAAAATATGTCCTTACTTATTTGTTCCATGTTAGGACTTTATATTCTACTTTACATTGTTGTTAACCATTCTGATCACATGAAGCCTTGTGCCATTAATGAGGCCCTTTTTGATGTATTAATATCAATAAAACCACTGCCTCCTTTTATTAGTATAATCTGTGTCTTGGCAATCCACTGACCTCTATATAAAAACTCAGTTGGATTTTCTTTAGATGGGTGCCTCTGCCTTCGACTGTTTTCGAGGACCCACTCTTTCCCTAGGCATACTGACAATTAATTACCTAACTTGTAAAGTTCATGTAGTAATTCATTAATACTGTTATTTTATAAAGAAAATTTGATAAAATGTACTTGGCTTGGTGCTTTCATAACTGCAAACTCAAAATACACCCACAAGTAAAAAAGAATCAAGTTATTGGTTAAAAAAAAAAACAAAAAAAAACTATGTTTGTGTAAAAACATTATTCGCATGAATTAGATGATTTGTTTGATTTCTCGATCAGCTGTTTCGTTTCTAATGAATTAATAATGTCAAAGATTTGTGATTTTAAATACATCAATTATTATAGTAAAGTTTTCTAAATATGGTAACTTATTCTCAACTAAATTTTACTATTCCCAGCATGAAAATAAAGTAGAGAGATCCATTATGAGTAAAGTTTAAGGCACACAATCCTTGATTGAAATGTAGTATACATTAACAGTCATAATACACAGCAATTATTATGTAGTAGACTTTGACTATTTTCAAGTAACAAACATATGTTTCTGTAAATAAAAATTATCTCCCTTGTTATCCTTATGGAGAAATACGAAATTTTAAAGGGCCCCAGGGCCTCACTCTTTAATTATTTCCTTAAAAAAAAGAAAGTTTCCTGCACAACTTCACGTTACGCTCTTTCCAATGACACTAAAAACATGTCAATCGGTTCAGTAGTTTCGGAGGAGTAATTGTCACAAAAATCGTGCTTGCGTATTAAATAAGTACTAGTGGTCGTCCAGTGGTCGATACTCGACCAAAAATATCTAATGTACAGGCTTCTCTATTTTCACCCCACGCTGTAAATAAAACATGTGATTGTAATTTCTTACATTTGTTTTGATTTTCTGTTTATATTTTGTTGTTATTTCGTCACCAACATAGCAACCTATATCACCCATGTTAATTTTTTAAATTTTAAATTCTTTTTTTTGTGCTTATTTTCGAGCCTATTTTAATTTATAAAGGGATTCTGCACATATACAGGTAAATATCTTTCTAACAGTATGCGTAGATTTTCCTTGCTATGCACACGAGCTGAGAAAAAAGGTTTTAAAGAAACATGCTTGCCTATTAATATATAGATAGATATAGATATATAGATGATCCCTTCCGAGGCTTAATATATGTACACAGTTTATGTGTACATTATAACTCATAATATATAGTTCTAAAATTAAATGGATCTCCTTTTACAAACGTATATAATAACCAGAAATTTTGAGATCGTCCTCACCGCAGCGTCAAGGTTATTGTTACCTCTTCTTAGGTGAAATATCTCTCGAACCAGAGTGTACCATACATTTTATGTATAGCATGTGTAGCATATAATTATTAGCATCAATTTTTCCATTGACAAAACATCTCTGACCAATACATGCCAATACGTAAACTGATTCCGCGCTTACTAACTATTTCATGCTACAAATTTTGACGAAAGGCTTTTCATTACCTTATATTCGAAAAATAAACTATACCTATTAACAGTTTTGACCAAACAGTTGGCAAGAAGCATTAATAGATAAGCTATGTACAAAATATGATAATTTTAGCTCTGTTCTAATTATGACAAAACACGAAGTAACTAAAAGAGAGTTTTGTTGTAAGTAAGCGTTGCAGGAGGTCTACTTTACACTAAATCAACATTACTTTTAATTGCTTTTGACCTTCCGGCAGTGTTGACTCAGCGAAACTGAACTTGTATTTTATCGTATTTTGTCATATTAAAACTGCTGTTGCATTAGGTCAAAATACCAATGTGTCAATCGCTTTAACATAGACTACAATTTTAGCACGGACTTTATTATTTGACTCAATGGTATTTTTGACTTACAGACACTGCAAACATTGTAGTTTTTGACCTATCGGCACAAGTATAAATTATTTTACCTTCCGGCACTGTTGACTTCCAGCAACATTCCCAGTCCAATCATGCCGTTTCTTATTTTCGTGGATAACATCATACAACATGGATAGTTTGTGTACACACTTCAGAGGTGCCCATCCCCCCCAAACCCAGAGGCGCAACCCCCCCCCAAACCAAAGGAGTAGTCCCCCCAATTTATGCTGCCGTCTATTTAAACCTACCCTCCACCTGCCAATGTAGTGTATCTGGCAATTTCCCCTTTACCTCATAAAACGAGCATTTCAAGTATTTAGTAAACTTGAGGTAAAGAAAAACAAACCTGCTGATAATCAATATTAAATGTTTAATAGGAAACGTCATTTAACAATACATCATTACATCTAACTAACGGAGCTAGAACTGTAGGGCTTAAGAATTCAAACAGCTTTAAGAGCATTAATAATACTTTTACAAAAAGTATCTGGTTTCAAAATTATAGGCAGAGATTCACGAAATAGGGCAGACTTGTTGCTTGCCACTCCCAGGCTGCCTTCTACAAAAATCGCCGGGCAAAATACATTAAATACCTTAATTGCTACTAGCACAAAAGGTTTTTGTGACGAAGTAATCTTATAATTCATTTTGATGGCCCCAGAATTGCCTTTAATGACTAATAGTGGTAGAAACGCATCTTGTCAGACAATCCTTAATAATATGTACGGTAGTGTCGTATTTTACTTGCTACATATGTTTTGGCGGTTTTTATACATATTTAGACTTCCATATGTAACATATACCATCGTCAGACTTACAAAAGGATCGACTTCTGGAGGTGTCGTCAGAATATGTTACAAAAATTTAACACAAAACACGAAACGATTACAGATAGGCCTATCAATTCATGCGAGGACATTGCTGCGGGCAGGACTGGAAGTAAACTACTGAATCAGGTCATTACAGACCAACGTGGTCTCTGGATTGTCGTCTGCGTTTTCAACAGATGTTAGGACTAATTGTAGTGACAGAGGAGAGTGTTGAAAATATAATGGGATTCATAATTCAGTTTTCCATTCAAAACTATTGACAATAATAACCAATTTTTACAGCCTAGCCATTTACAGCCTAGTAAGTAAGATAAGATGTATTAAATACAATACATGTATTTAATGAGATACTTATAACTTACTAGGCTACTGATAACGTACTCATAACTTTTATGAGGCAAAAATACTGTGACACTGTATTTCGATGATGGTCTCGAAATTCTACATTATTGCGTGAAAAGAAATGTATTAAATACTTTGGAAGAGTTTGGAATACCGGTATGTAAATAAATAAAACTAGGGACAGCACACAATTTTTGACTGAAAACACTCAATTAATTATGAATCCCATTATATTTTCAACACTCTTCTCAGTCACTACAACAATAGTCCAATATCAGCTGTTGAAAACGCACAAAACAGACGACAATCCAGAGACCACGTCGGTCCGTCATAACCTGAACTGATTCAGTTTACTTCCAGTCCCGTGCCAATGTACTCTTGTGCATTGATAGGCATATCTGTAATCGTTTTGTGTTTCGTGTTAAATGTTTGTAACGTATTCTGACGACACCTCCAGAAGTGGATCTTTTTAAAGGCCTAAGACTGATGATGGTGGAGTTAAAAAACCACCAAAACATATGTAGCAAGTAAAAGTCAGCGAACACAGAATAAAAAAAGTCGACACTAGTACATATTAAGGATTGTCTGATAAGGTGCGTTTTACCATTCTTAGAAGCAATCTTAATTACGAATGGGAGAATGTTGTTGGTGTTGATAGTGAGCTACTTAGAAAAAGTTTTTGAGTCTGATTATACAAAATTCTACATTCATTATGACAGCTAACAAAAAAATATCCCCCCCAAAATCTCCCCAAAGAAGTTCCCCCCCAAAAATTCCTGTGGCGCAAACGCGCCACGGTCGACGGTCCCCCCTTCTGGGCACCCCTGACACACTTAATCAGACGCTCTTTAGTTGCCATTTGCACACAAGTTGTGTGGCATGTGTCTGTGCTACAAACTGTGACATGCCGACATATACACGTGTGCGTCTCAGCTTACACAGCACTATAGAGAAACATGAGCACACAGTTTCTTACTGTGTGCATTGGGCATCTCAGCATACGCCTGGCCTAATGGTCTTGACCTAGACCATTCCACGGCATTTTATAGTAGAAGTAAAAACTAACAGTGCAACTAATTAAATACCATAAAACGTGAATTTTTGCACTGATGAACCTAATAGGTGTTTCCTACAAAAATAAAACTATATGTAGATCTCAGGCTAAATCAACACATACGTATTTTATGTTTGAATACCTTGAGGCAACAAATTTTATCTTTTAGGATTACAAGGATTTCACTAAAATAGACTGTGATATTCTAGAAAGAACAAAAATTTTGTTTTGACATGAACATAGTGTCCTAATGACTGACAAGTGAAAATATATCTAGTCTGTAACTTTAATGATTATTTGTATTTACATCCTTTTCATTCAATTATGACATAGGTTTTCTGCAGTGAGGATGTGTATATATATATTATTGGTGTTGATGTTGTTGTCATTGTAAGTAGGCTTAGATTATTTATTCCAACTCAGTATGCAAATGTTTGTTTTTAAATTACACACTTTTAGGCGAGGTGTATTTCATTTATGAAAACTGTTAGTGAGCTTTACTCACCTTCATTTTTGTCTAGTGATGTCCAGGACTCATAAACACACACACATACATTGAACGCAGTCGTCCGTGGAATCACGTTTTATTTATCGCGGAACCCGAAAAACGTCCCACTTACTCAGGGTAGGAAAAAACTATTTTTTCCCGCAATCCAATGAAACGCATAACCACGACCCCATTTTAAGTCTTGGTTGGGTGTTCGACCGGCGGGGTGAAAATTGTTTTTTTCTACCACGAGGAAGCTGGATTTTTTTTGGTTTTGTGAAACGTCAGACCTGATTCCATGGACAATTGCGTGTGATGTATGTGTGTATGTGCGTGTGTGTGTTTTTATGACAAGTCTTGGATAGAACTAAGAAAAATTAAAGTGAATAATAAAGCCAACAAAATTTTATAAATATAGGTGCAAAATGTGTTTACAAAAACTCAATAAAATACTTCTTTTTAAATACTGAATTTTTATAAATAAATTAATGTGCTGTTGATTGTTGACATTCCAATTTTGTAATTTCTCTAGGATTTTTCTAAACATTGTTTGATACTTACTCCTTTGTTTTTGTTCCTGTAAACGGACCTAAAAATAAGTTCACAAAGTAGCCTATGTCTGCTGTTACGACATTTTAGGTCTCTTGGTAATACTGCCATTCTCACCTCAGGGATATTAAGTATTTAAGCAACAGTTCTGGGTTTCACTTTTTTGTGTCTTTTTTATAGCAGAGTAGGCCTATTAGAATTACTCAAAGTACTGAACAGGTCATAAAGTAAGAGAATGGGTCTTGTAGTAATTCATCTCAGCACTTTTGTTTCTTAAGAATCTGTTATAAGTAAAAAATGTTCCTAATTGTATATTTTAAGCCAAGTTGTGATATAAGTTAAGTCAAACAAGTATATTTAAGTGTCAACATCTTAAATTTTGGACAAGCTCTGCATAATAGGTTCTATCGTGAAACTTATTTTGACTTCATTTTAACCTATGGATACTGTAAATTAGTGACTTAAATGTATTGTGATATGTTTTATATGTTTATACTCATGAATAAAATAGTCACGTTCTCCGATTATCTAATTTATTACCTTAAAACCTAGACTAAGCGAGGCCTATACTAGATGTTCACAAAATTTCAAGGAGGTTTTTGGAAAAAAAAACTATTCCCTCCACGTCTTGATCCTACCATTAAAACATAGCTCAGTAGCTGAGATTTGTCAAAACATCAATCAGCTGCAACACAGGCTACATTAACACGTTCGCTACCGCGACTTAATAGTACCAAAATTTTTAATTCGTATAGACCAGCGACGCAAATATGCTACGCAGTGGCGTAGCCAGGTTTGGAGCGCCCTGGGGCAGGGATAGCCCAAGCCGCCCCCCAGTGCCAGTGGAGGGTCAGAGGGGGGTAGTTAGACGGGAGGGTCCTCCCACGGGGAAAATGTTGAAAATAATAACTGTAAACTAGCGTTTTTATGCAATAGACAAGTAAAAATTTTTAAAACATGAATTGGTATTTTAATTAGGTTTATTATATTTAACCTATTTGATTAGGGTGTTTGAAAATAAAAACATCAATTTACATTAAGTTCACGTAAACAGCAAATGACGCAAACTTACAAATGCCAGGTAGATGTAAGTGACGTTTAAGCACTGAGTTAGAAGATAACACCCGTTTGAGCATTATCTAAGCCATAATTGAACAGTACAAACATAAATCGTTTCCTACTTTTACAGGATTTTTGACATTAATATAACAAATAACTAAATCGGGTTTTCGCGGGCCTAGCAGCTTTAACTCAACTCTCTGTTCAAACAATAAAAGGTTTAAATTACCTGTATCCGTCAAGTGATCCTGGTCAGAGGTGCCCATCCCCCCCAAACCCAGAGGCGCAACCCCCCCCCCCCAAACCAAAGGAGTAGTCCCCCCAATTTATGCTGCCGTCTATTTAAACCTACCCTCCACCTGCCAATGTAGTGTATCTGGCAATTTCCCCTTTACCTCATAAAACGAGCATTTCAAGTATTTAGTAAACTTGAGGTAAAGAAAAACAAACCTGCTGATAATCAATATTAAATGTTTAATAGGAAACGTCATTTAACAATACATCATTACATCTAACTAACGGACAAATTAGAAGTTTTTCAATTTACAATTCGGAAACTGTATTGTCAGCCAACATGTGCTCAATATATTTAGTGAACTACCGTACTCTATTCCAACACAGTATTGTAACTGTACAATATATTAGATGGCGTTAGTTTTTACAGGGCTTAAGAATTCAAACAGCTTTAAGAGCATTAATAATACTTTGACAAAAAGTATCTGGTTTCAAAATTATAGGCAGAGATTCACGAAATAGGGCAGACTTGTTGCTTGCCACTCCCAGGCTGCCTTCTACAAAAATCGCCGGGCAAAATACATTAAATACCTTAATTGCTACTAGCACAAAAGGTTTTTGTGACGAAGTAATCTTATAATAATTCATTTTGATGGCCCCAGAATTGCCTTTAATGACTAATAGTAGTAGAAACGCATCTTGTCAGACAATCCTTAATAATATGTACGGTAGTGTCGTATTTTACTTGCTACATATGTTTTGGCGGTTTTTTAACATATTTAGACTTCCATATGTAACATACACCATCGTCAGACTTACAAAAGGATCGACTTCTGGAGGTGTCGTCAGAATATGTTACAAAAATTTAACACAAAACACGAAACGATTACAGATAGGCCTATCAATTCATGCGAGGACATTGCTGCGGGCAGGACTGGAAGTAAACTACTGAATCAGGTCATTACAGACCGACGTGGTCTCTGGATTGTCGTCTGCGTTTTCAACAGATGTTAGGACTAATTTTAGTGACAGAGGAGAGTGTTGAAAATATAATGGGATTCATAATTCAGTTTTCCATTCAAAACTATTGACAATAATAACCAATTTTTACAGCCTAGCCATTTACAGCCATACATGTATTTAATGAGATACTTATAACTTACTAGGCTACTGATAACGTACTCATAACTTTTATGAGGCAAAAATACTGTGACACTGTATTTCGATGATGGTCTCGAAATTCTACATTATTGCGTGAAAAGAAATGTATTAAATACTTTGGAAGAGTTTGGAATACCGGTATGTAAATAAATAAAACTAGGGACAGCACACAATTTTTGACTGAAAACACTCAATTAATTATGAATCCCATTATATTTTCAACACTCTTCTCAGTCACTACAACAATAGTCCAATATCAGCTGTTGAAAACGCACAAAACAGACGACAATCCAGAGACCACGTCGGTCCGTCATAACCTGAACTGATTCAGTTTACTTCCAGTCCCGTGCCAATGTACTCTTGTGCATTGATAGGCATATCTGTAATCGTTTTGTGTTTCGTGTTAAATGTTTGTAACGTATTCTGACGACACCTCCAGAAGTGGATCTTTTTAAAGGCCTAAGACTGATGATGGTGGAGTTAAAAAACCACCAAAACATATGTAGCAAGTAAAAGTCAGCGAACACAGAATAAAAAAAGTCGACACTAGTACATATTAAGGATTGTCTGATAAGGTGCGTTTTACCATTCTTAGAAGCAATCTTAATTACGAATGGGAGAATGTTGTTGGTGTTGATAGTGAGCTACTTAGAAAAAGTTGTTGAGTCTGATTATACGAAATTCTACATTCATTATGACAGCTAACAAAAAAATATCCCCCCCAAAATCTCCCCAAAGAAGTCCCCCCCCAAAAATTCCTGTGGCGCAAACGCGCCACGGTCCCCCCTTCTGGGCACCCCTGATCCTGGTTTGTAGTTGGTTGACTACAACTAGGTTTCATGTTAATATTAACACATCTTCAGGTCAAATTAGTGCATTGATTTATTCCATAGAATGGTCGTCATAAGGGTTAAAGTTCACAAAAAATAACACACACACGTACACGAAACATTTAACACTGATTGGCCAAAACACAAAAGGAAAAAGCGCGTAATAAACATCGGACACGTACGGCGCCGGTAGAAGGTAGGTCATGACTCACAAACCAGGATCACTTGACGGATACAGGTAATTTTTTAAACCTTTTATTGTAAAAATCAGTGATCCAGAGGCTATACCATAAAAAATCTCTGTTCAAAACTTATTACGACCTCACCACCCGCATAGGCCTACTTTGTAGAAATATTTTTAACCGAATTCGTAGTTCACTATTAGCACTAAACAACACTTCTAAAGGAACAGTGGTACTGTATATTAATAAATTAACAACTCGAATACCCCTGCACGCGGCACGATAAACATAACCTCACGAAAAACTACAGAACCGGTTTTCACTTATTTGACTCATTGATCAGTGATGATAATTTTGTTGATGGATCGCAGCACTCAGCGCTCCTTGTGACAATAGTTAAAACTACTGTTTGGACGGAGTCCCAAACGTCTTAGGCCTATATCTGTTGCATTAGAGGCTGATGCAGCGCTGTGATTGGTAGAATATTTCCAGTATTTGCAGTTCATATGGGAGTTTGGACTCATACCTACTGAGTCCCTGCCTCCTCCCTCCTGCCCCCACCATGCTTTACAACAACATAGTTATAAAAAATCCTAGCCTGGTGCCGCCCCCGCCCCCTAGTGCTTACCGCCCTGGAGCGACTGCTCCACTGTCGCTACGCCACTGATGCTACGGCCGGTTTCCACCCAACGATATAAACAACTCATGGATCGCTGGCTCAGTGTTGGCCGCGCGGTCGAGCTTCCCCCACCATCGACTGGCAGAAGCCGACGCAGCCCATACATTCACCATTATAAAACACACTTTTTATTTGCTGCTCTGTTGAAATTTATAGGGATAATATATTGCTAACGCTTGTCAAACTCTTTTTACTAGTTAAACCTTTTATGTCTGTTTTGCTTCTTGCAGAAAATAGCCCATCTGAATTCTTTAAAACTACAAATTCACTAAACCCGTTTTGTAGATGTTTTAGGCAACTGATATTGCTAGTTCCAAATTGTACATGGTAAGATAATAAGTGATTACAAAAGAGAAATAGAAAGTACAATATTTGTAATTGCAATTCTACGTTATTAATCAAAACAATAGTACATAAACTTTTAGAATAATTTTGCTAAGTTTTTGCCACAGTGGTAACGTTATGTTTGACGTAAACGCGATATTTTTTTCTTTCAATGCTTAATGACAATGTATCTTACAAAATAGGTCATAAAAAGTATGCTTATCACGTTAATGTCAAGCATAGATTTGCGGTAAAAACTGGACAAATGTAGTAGGGTTTTTAAGAGTTCAAATGTGTTATTTTCTGCAAGAAAAGAAGAAGACATAAAGTTTAGAATAGTAAAAAGTGTTTGGCATGCATTAGCAATATTTTATATCTATATTTTTAAACAGAGCAGCAACTTAAAAAGGTGCGTTTTACAATGGTGAGTGTATGGGCTGCGTCGGCTACTGCCAGTAGGTGGTGGGGGGAGCTAGACCGAAAACAGCGCCCGCAGTGCTACTGAGAGCGCAATCCAGTAGTTTTTACATCGTTGTTTCCACCCACAGACTGCCATCGCATTAAAATAGACTGACGGTCTATTTGAAGGCACTGAATTCTCTGCAGTGGTCTACAGGGATGTCTGACGCACAACTGCATCGCTTGGTCTGTGGATATGATCATTAATAACATCATATGATGGTTGGAAAAACTGGTCTTTACTTTTCTGCATCACTGTATGTAGTATATGCATTATCCTATGTAGCTTGTATACTTGTTCAATTATAAACTGTTCTTGAATTTTTTTACTTACTTTCACCTAAAAACAGAAACAAAAACGAACTGTCGAATATGCGGCGTTTCGGCTATTTAAAGAAAAGTATAATAATTTACACTATTGTCTTTGCTATAGACCGGGCGTCGCAAATAGGTGACACTACAAAAGGTTATCAAAGATATTAAAAGAAAGAATAAATTATTTACATACACGATTGCAGTGTATTACAAAGTAAATTATCGCTGTTTAACAGGTTTTCGCCAGTGGTCTGCGTGTAGGCCTACTGTTAACCAAGTGACAGCCGGTCTAAGTGTAAGACTAAACTGTACACCTCGGTGGCAATGATCGCGGCGTCGCAGACACTGGGTAGCGAACGTGTTAAGCAGAAAAAAGTGGTGAGAGGACTTCCCTCAAAAGACCAAATTTTTGTAAACAGTCTATAATTCAGGGTTATTGTGTGTTTTAGCCTATACTAGGCCTATCTTTAATTTTATGGCCACATAAGGCAAAAAAATATAAGAATCAATAGCCCACACCACAGGAACATGTCGGCCTTAGTCAGTAACAAGACTACAAGATCGCGCCACTCATACTACACTTATATCTCCATTCGTACTTGGCTTAAAATACCTACCTTCATATGGTCGCCATTTCAAGTAAAAGTATTTAAATAAAGTATATGTATTAGTCTCAACATAACCTAGTAGCCTACCAAAAACAAGGATTACCGTAAAGAAATTATAAGTTAACTTACTCTCCCACTAAGTGTGATTTGTGTCTTATGATTCGATTTAGGTGGTTTAAAGTGTCAACCGCGGTCTTAAACCAGTTCATGGGCTTGATTGGAATAAGGGTTTCAGGCAAAGAAATGGGGTGAAGTGGTATTAAATACATCTGCACAGTATTTTGCATGGTTTAGGCTGGCAGTGGTCATTGATCAGCCTAGTTTGAGGCAGTGACCAAGTTAGGAACCATGAAGGCCTCGTTGTGACAAAAAAAAGAAAGGTTAAACTAATTGGGGACGCGCTGACGGCTTTGAGCTAATGCATATGCTCTTCTAAAAACTGCTTTGGACACTTGTCAGTTTTTAGATCTATACAATTGTCTGCTTACACATCTCTCAACTATCAAGAAGGATTATGATAGAAATTGGTCTCCTTCCCATCTCAGTAACGCAATTCATAGAATTTTCCTTAACGATTTTCTCTCGTACCGTATTCTTTTCAGCTAACTTGTCGAGGCTTTTTTTCTCATAGGGATAGGATTTAAATTAATTGTACCAGTAGTAATGGGTGATAAGGTATTACCACACTGGTACATAATATTTTGATTCAGCTAGCTTGGCCGCGACGGAGGATAATGTAAAACCTCAATCCTGTTAAAATTTACTTCACTTATTGAAAAATTCTGTAGGGGAGCACGGGGTACAGTGGGAGTGGGTCACTTATTGCTTTCATAATTTTTAATTCATAGAATTTTTCATGAAGGGTTGGATTAAATATTTAGCTTATAGTTATTGCTTGGCAATTCCTTTAAACCACAAAAAAATAGTTTTTTAACTTTAAATAGGATTTTCTACATTGGATTTTTTTTACATTAGGTTCATCTTGACCA